>NC_081527.1:2329572-2672072 GCF_030273125.1 Centropristis striata | reverse complement strand
AGAACACCAGACTCTTCACTATCAGCACTGTGTACAGCAGGCAGAGCAGCTTCACCCTGCACTGAGACTGGAAGGACCCTGACACACACACACACACACACACACACACACACACACACACACAGAGTCACACAGTGTGTAAATGTCATCAGAACATCATCAGATTTCCATCAGTATAACTTGGACTTTTCCAGACGGGACAAGCAGCTTTACATGAAGACAGGGGTCGGCTACACTTTGAATGAAAGCTCAAAGGTCCTTATTGAAGACAACAAGTCATGGCCCCAGCCAGCTTTTGAGCTATACGGAGCCAGGACAGAGACTTTAAATGTTGGCATTGAAAAGCAAAGTGAAAAAGGAAAGCTTGTGATTGAAGGAGAGGCAGCAGGTGATCTTACAGTCAGCTTGCTGCAGAGCTAGCAGGTCTGCTGGCTCTCTCTCTGGAGGACAGGAGGCTGCTGGAGCTGGAACCTCTGAAACAGAAAAGGAGTGAAATGTTTGGAGTTGCAGTGAGAAATGTCAGTCCTCTGCTCCTCTGCTCTCTTTGACAGCGTCTACACATGAAGCTGAATCACTGCTGAACACAGTCAACGAGCCTTCATTACCTTGTTCTGTTGGGGCCTCCACTATAAATACGTAGCAGTGGTATTTATACGTGCTGCTCTCTTGCTGACGGAGCAGCAAGATGGTGGCGGTGCGTCCCGACTCTCTGAGCTCCAGCTGCTCTCCCTCAGCAGGGGGCAGCTCCTCCAGAGGACCGTTCTCCTTTCGTCTTTTCCAGGAGATGCGGACCAGTGGAGGAAACATGGCTGAGGCCAGACACAGCAGGGAGCTCTTCCCCTCCAGGTGGGCTCTGGGTGCTGCTGGGGACACGCTCACCACGGGCTTCACTACCTGCTCACCTGAAGTTTGACAGCAGCAACAAGCAGTACAGACACACATTGACACAGTCAACAGCAGCTTACAGCACTGCACTGCATTCAGTGTGATCCTGGAAACTACATGGACTCTGATCACTAAACTACTCATCAATACAGCACAAAGTTCACTACATATACTGTATTCACCTTCATATGAAACACACTCAGCATCTAATGTCAGCATGGATTATATGGGGACACAAGATCACATCTTTCATTTCACATTATTTATCATTCATTTTTCTTACCTATAGAAATTCATTTCATATAATGATGACTTGTACCTTCATACAATGGAAATGTCTTTTTATATATCACACATTTTAAATAAAGCACATATTTACCTTCATGTCAAATATTATTTTCATGTTAGGGAACACAATATATAGAATGTTGACGCTCCAGTCCAGTGTCTAATTATTGAGAGGCGAGGCTCCCAGTTACTGCTTTTTGTTAGTGTCCTTGAAGGAGCCACAGGTTGGCGGCTTTGCTTTAACTCTGTGTTCATTCACTCACATTGACATTACTGATGTAACTGACTGACACACTCCACATTTGGACTGATTTCTTTACTTTATCACAATAAATCTCCTTTAATTTATCATCATTCTTTGTGTCCATTCCCGTTTTTGTCATGGCCCAGGAGTCGGGTTATGACTAAATGGGGCTCGTCTGGGATATTAACCACACATTTACCACATTAAACCTTTTACAATTTCTATAGGAACAAATCAAGACAATAATCATTTTGACTTTTTTCATTGCAATTTTAACTTCCTGCAAAAATGTTTGATTCTGTCAAATGTGAATAAAAATGTCCACTTCATAAAATAAATAAAGTAAATATGATATTATAATTCCATAATAATATAATATAATAACATAATAATATAATTTAATATAAAGTTTGTTTGATTTGTTAAACATAATTAAAAATACATTTAAATCAAATTCCAAAATCACTTTGTCCGTATATCCATTTGAACATTAAATATATTTTCTTTGTCCAGTTTTAAACTGAATATATTTCAGAAAGGATCTGAAAATGATCTCATTCTGTTATATTTATGAATTATGAATATTTTAGAAAATGTCCAAAATTTGTCAGTGTCAGGTTTAAAATATATATAATATATAATAACATATTATAATAACATAATATAAAATAATGTAATATAGCATAATTAAATATAAAACAATATAATATAACATAATTTAATAAAAATACGGTCTTGATCCTTTAGGATGAAGTCAAATATTATATTATTGTGAAAGTGTAAAACAGTTTTTCTTCATCATTTTCTACACATATGATTCTAACTAACATATTTAATTAAATGCAATTGTCATTTCAATGATCTCAATAATTTTGCATTTTTAAACTATGAATTCTTACCATTTCTATCTATTATATCTTTTTTTATATTTGGCACAAACTGTTTTCTTGCAATTTTAACTTCCTGCAACAATGTTTGATTCTGTCAAATGTGAATAAAAATGTCCACTTCGTAAAATAAATAAAGTAAATATGATATTATAATTCCATAATAATATAATATAATAACATAATAATATAATTTAATATAAAGTTTGTTTGATTTGTAAAACATAATTAAAAATAAATTTAAATCAAATTCCAAAATCACTTTGTCCGTATATCCATTTGAACATTAAATATATTTTCTTTGTCCAGTTTTAAACTGAATATATTTCAGAAAGGATCTGAAAATGATCTCATTCTGTTATATTTATGAATTATGAATATTTTAGAAAATGTCCAAAATTTGTCAGTGTCAGGTTTAAAATATATATAATATATAATAACATATTATAATAACATAATATAAAATAATGTAATATAGCATAATTAAATATAAAACAATATAATATAACATAATTTAATAAAAATACGGTCTTGATCCTTTAGGATGAAGTCAAATATTATATTATTGTGAAAGTGTAAAACAGTTTTTCTTCATCATTTTCTACACATATGATTCTAACTAACATATTTAATTAAATGCAATTGTCATTTCAATGATCTCAATAATTTTGCATTTTTAAACTATGAATTCTTACCATTTCTATCTATTATATCTTTTTTTATATTTGGCACAAACTGTTTTCTTGCAATTTTAACTTCCTGCAACAATGTTTGATTCTGTCAAATGTGAATAAAAATGTCCACTTCGTAAAATAAATAAAGTAAATATGATATTATAATTCCATAATAATATAATATAATAACATAATAATATAATTTAATATAAAGTTTGTTTGATTTGTAAAACATAATTAAAAATAAATTTAAATCAAATTCCAAAATCACTTTGTCCGTATATCCATTTGAACATTAAATATATTTTCTTTGTCCAGTTTTAAACTGAATATATTTCAGAAAGGATCTGAAAATGATCTCATTCTGTTATATTTATGAATTATGAATATTTTAGAAAATGTCCAAAATTTGTCAGTGTCAGGTTTAAAATATATATAATATATAATAACATATTATAATAACATAATATAAAATAATGTAATATAGCATAATTAAATATAAAACAATATAATATAACATAATTTAATAAAAATACGGTCTTGATCCTTTAGGATGAAGTCAAATATTATATTATTGTGAAAGTGTAAAACAGTTTTTCTTCATCATTTTCTACACATATGATTCTAACTAACATATTTAATTAAATGCAATTGTCATTTCAATGATCTCAATAATTTTGCATTTTTAAACTATGAATTCTTACCATTTCTATCTATTATATCTTTTTTTATATTTGGCACAAACTGTTTTCTTGCAATTTTAACTTCCTGCAACAATGTTTGATTCTGTCAAATGTGAATAAAAATGTCCACTTCGTAAAATAAATAAAGTAAATATGATATTATAATTCCATAATAATATAATATAATAACATAATAATATAATTTAATATAAAGTTTGTTTGATTTGTAAAACATAATTAAAAATAAATTTAAATCAAATTCCAAAATCACTTTGTCCGTATATCCATTTGAACATTAAATATATTTTCTTTGTCCAGTTTTAAACTGAATATATTTCAGAAAGGATCTGAAAATGATCTCATTCTGTTATATTTATGAATTATGAATATTTTAGAAAATGTCCAAAATTTGTCAGTGTCAGGTTTAAAATATATATAATATATAATAACATATTATAATAACATAATATAAAATAATGTAATATAGCATAATTAAATATAAAACAATATAATATAACATAATTTAATAAAAATACGGTCTTGATCCTTTAGGATGAAGTCAAATATTATATTATTGTGAAAGTGTAAAACAGTTTTTCTTCATCATTTTATACACATATGATTCTAACTAACAGATTTAATTAAATGCAATTGTCATTTCAATGATCTCAATAATTTTGCATTTTTAAACTATGAATTCTTACCATTTCTATCTATTATATCTTTTTTTATATTTGGCACAAACTGTTTTCTTGCAATTTTAACTTCCTGCAACAATGTTTGATTCTGTCAAATGTGAATAAAACTGTCCACTTCATAAAATAAATAAAGTAAATATGATATTATAATTTCATAATAATATAATATAATAACATAATAATATAATTTAATATAAAGTTTGTTTGATTTGTAAAACATAATTCAAAATACATTTAAATCAAATTCCAAAATCACTTTGTCCGTATATCCATTTGAACATTAAATATATTTTCTTTGTCCAGTTTTAAACTGAATATATTTCAGAAAGGATCTGAAAATGATCTCATTCTGTTATATTTATGAATTATGAATATTTTAGAAAATGTCCAAATTTGTCAGTGTCAGGTTTAAAATATATATAATATATAATAGCATGTTATAATAACATAATATAAAATAATGTAATATAGCATAATTAAATATAAAACAATATAATATAACATAATTTAATAAAAATACGGTCTTGATCCTTTAGGATGAAGTCAAATATTATATTATTGTGAAAGTGTAAAACAGTTTTTCTTCATCATTTTCTACACATATGATTCTAACTAACATATTTAATTAAATGCAATTGTCATTTCAATGATCTCAATAATTTTGCATTTTTAAACTATGAATTCTTACCATTTCTATCTATTATATCTTTTTTTATATTTGGCACAAACTGTTTTCTTGCAATTTTAACTTCCTGCAACAATGTTTGATTTTGTCAAATGTGAATAAAAACTGCCAAATAATACAATATAATCTAAAATTAAATAAAATATATAATATGACGTCATATATTTTGATGTAATATAATATTTTATATGTTATAATGTAATATAATGCAATATATTATAATAAAATATAATACAATGAAATATAATATACATATTTATATAATATACATTAAACATTAAAGTGCTTTACAAAATAAAATAAAGTTGAGTAATACAATATAATAAAACATAATGAAATATAATATAATATAATATCAGCAGGTTGGGGCAGATTACTCTGAAATGGATTCAGCTGCTGAACAGAAATTTCACGGCAGTTTTTGTCATCATAGTAACTTGATCCACTGGATTACAAAAATGTGTAATCAGATTACTTTTTAATTGCACTTTATACTATGAAATCGAAACTTTGATACCCAAATAAAATTACATTTCTGCATCTTCCAAATTGAATAAAAACACTGCTGAACATGAAAAAAGGACCCTGAGTTAATCAAAAATTAAATGATCATATAAATAACATATCACAGAATTTAACATGAGCTCATATAAAATAATACAAGAACTAAATTTGTGTTACAATGATTTATACTTTTTCCGCTGTATACTTTACTCTATATGCTAAATAAACAGATCAAAATATGAATAAATAATAATAATAATACATTAAAAGTAGAACAACACATAATATTGATCTATACTTTCCTAAAGGTTTTCACTTTATGTTTATGTGAAGCATCATATATAATTTATAATTATTTTTTGTTCTGACACAAACAGAAAAGTGTGTGCCTTTAGATATCATCCTGTATCACATATAGAAATCACTCATTAGTCTCCATATGTTCTATTTAACTGACATATCATATTCAGTATGATAAATATATCTTTAGGACATGTTTATCATCATATAAAACACAATTGTAGTGATAGTTATAGTGTGTTGTTTAATAAAAACAAGAGGGGCTGCTGAATTACTGAGAGGATCAAATACTGTATATTTGTAACATTTCCAATATCAAACTTCTTCTATATGAATCAGTTTCATCTCCTGCAGAAATAAAGAATAACTTGAGTTGTGCCGTGAGATTTAAACATCTTTTCAGGAATCATGAAGCTTTTTTATGTAACAATAGCTGCATGGCTGCAAGAATTCTCTACTAATGATGAAAAAAGTCACAAGCAGCAGAAACTCATTAAAACACATTTTCAATAAAACAACTGAAGGAAAAAGAAAGTTTATTCTTACCTACAAACAGTTTAGTTCCAGAGCCAAAGATGAAGTACCGTTGGTCCCATTCGCCTCCCACAGTGAGAAAGACTCGTACAAAAACCTGTCTGCTGCTGAATGTGTCAGCTGAGGTGAACCAGTCCACATTATGAAGCAGTATCATATTTCAGCTCCATGATGTGTTTCTCTAATGTTCATATTAACATGACTGTCTCTTCTTTTATGTCCTTTTTAGACACATTAGCAGAGTGTCTCCGTGGATCGTTGGTTCAGACGTTCATGTTCCTCAGAGGATGAACCCTACTGACTTTGGTCAGTTTTTATCAAACACCATCATCAGCTCACGTCTTTAAATTGTCCATTACTTTGATTTATGACGTGTGTGCGTCCAATGACAGGACGCTGGGCCACACAGCCAGTGTGTGTTGCTCTGTAGTCTTGTTTTGATTTGAAGGAGAAAGAGTTGTGATCCTCCTACTTTTTAAATCAGGTCAACACATGAGACCAGAGTTACCAACTTATCACCGCAATAAAACACTTTGGACTTCTACGACGCCGTCACTACACCCATAGAGGCTCCCGTCCCATCTCTCTGGACCGACTACAGCTGCTGCACTTCCTCATTCTGTCACCACAACAACTCACCACGTCATCAGGAGAACCACCACGTGAATGCCTTCAACCTTCGCCCAGTACCCACTTCCTCCATGCAAACTTCAAAACAAAAGCCTCTGAAAAAAGCCCTGTTCAACACAAGATCCCTCAACAATAAAAGCCTCATCTTAAATTAATTCATCACTGACAAACAACTAGACTTCCTCTGTCTGACTGAAACCTGGCAAAAACCCATGGAATATTTCACACTAAACCAAACCTTCCCTGCTGGATATTCATACATGGACATCCCTCGCTCTAAGGGCCGAGGAGGAGGAAAACACCACCAAGACCTCAACCCTCGGCCACTCTCCATCATTGCTGCACCATCTTTTGAACATCTGGCATTTAAACTCCCCGGTCCAAAACCTCATCATTGCTATTATCTGCCGTCCACCCAAACCCAACCCAACCTTTCTGTCAGATTTTTAGAATTCTTCACACAACTGTCTTCAGTCTCCCCATCTGTCCTCCTCCTAGGAGACTTTAACATCCACACTGACTCTCCTGACTGTAAAAGCACAACAGACTTTTTTATTTTTAGATTAGATTAGATTGAACTTTATTGTTACTGAACAAAGTAACAGCTACTTAGACAACAAAATGCAAAATATAGGCCACCTACAGTAATGCCAATAAATTAGAATAGGAGTATGAGTTGTTACTGTTTTGCTCGCCACTATTCACTATATATCAATTCATTGTTGTTGTTTTCTCACCTGGTTCTTCCTGCGTGCTCTCCCTTTCCCTTTCTCCTTCTCTATCTTTCTCTCTTTCCCTTGGCACTGACAATCATACACAAATATATTGTAGCAGACCATTTCCTACATAAGTAATTTGATACAACATACAGATAGCTGGTTTATATTATCTGTTACTTTAGCTTAACACTCTTCAGAAGAAGAAAAAACAAGACAGAGATCATTATGGACTGTCCCTAGTCTCTCACCTGAATCTGTCTTTTTTCTTTTAAAGAACTGTCGTATGTCCATTGGTCACTGGCAGACCACACACACACACACACACACACACACACACACACAGAGAGAGAGACCGGACAGTAAAAGCTTGTTAAATTAAATAATCTGTGCTCAAAAAATTAAAAAAGTTAATACACCACATATTTTCTGAGTCATTAGTACAAATTTGTAATTTTAAGTTAACAGTACTCGACCGCTTTCATTCGGAAAGTCCGCCATTACCGCTACTCGCGTCGTCAAGAAAAGCCGAGAACGAAGCAACTTTCTCAGCAGGAGTCGCTAACAGTGAACGCCGTGCTGACCGCCCTCACCGCCCTGACCTCCGTTATTTTCATATTCGCTTTGGGAGCACTAATTTGGTAAGTTAAGAGTTGTTTAAGCGCCATATTTTAACGGTGTGCATTCGGGCTGTCTGCAGTTATTTGTATCTGTCCGTTAAATGTGATTTGGCTAGCTTAATTTGTAAATGCCTCACTTAACTGTTAGCTAATTTACATGTAAAGAGGGATTAGAAAGTGGACTTGTGGGATTTTTATGTCAAAGTGGAAATTTTGTCTTGTGTAGAAAGTTGTCTGGTAAATTTCATAAAGTTGATTTTACCACACAATGTCGACTGGAACTGCATGTTTCATCGGCATGCATGTCCGGGCATGTCTCGGCTTAACGGTTACTGAATGTTAATGTTTTGTATGGAGGGTTTAACTTTAAAGTTAAGGTCACATCAGTTTCAATTTACCGGACCATTTCTGTTTTTTGTAACGCACGTAAACTGGCTTGTAATCAGTGTGGAAAAATAATCGCAGTCCAGCGGTCAAGTGTTCCCAGTCTTTGCATGGTTAAGGTCATTCCGACTGTCAAACAGAAATAAGATTTTATTGAAAACAAATAATAATAAATAAAAAATAGATAATATCTCTCTTCTTAACCTGAGAGTGTAACAATACCCTTTTATGTCTTGGTTTAGAGATATAAGAACTGTTTACATTTTCCATTTGTCACAATATCTATAGATTAGCTAGAACTTAAGTCTGAGTAAAGTGAAATATGTTCATAAACCTGTTTTAATAAGTTTGGGATTAAGACATTTCACACTGTGTGAGGTTAATACATTAATCAATGTAATACTTCAAAGATATTGTACATAATGCTTTTGTTGAAAGTGTATTATCTTGCTTAAAATGTCATTCTTTTTTCTCTGAAGGCTGAAGCAACAGGCCGACATACAGAGTCTTCAACCTGGTATGTTATTGGCAAACATTAAGCTTTTTTCGATATTTGTTTTGCATAGTTGCTGAAATGTAAATTAATGCACCACAATCAAATTAATCTAAAACCTGTTTCACAAGTGTTTTCAATTGATGAGAATATTGTTTTCAATTGATGAGAATATTGTTTAATTTTACCATGGCTTGGCCTACGGCGCAAAGAGGTCATAAATGATGACCTACCTGTTGGAGAGATCCTGGAACGCTGGCCTGCTCTTAAAATAGAGTCACAGGTAAACAATATTTTTTTAAGTAAATCTATCTAGGCACATGTATTCAATTTCATTCTTCAGACTGACTTTGTCAGTGATAAGCTGAAAATATCCATTCAGGTTTGCAGTGAATACCATTGAGTGTGATTTGGTAGTGTAGTGGTATGGATGTTTTCCCCCAAACTTGAAACAGTTCAAGGTCAATGTTTGGCAGTACTGGGCAGTATTCAGGAATGCTTTGTTGCTGTTTATATCTCCTTACAGGGCCACATATACATTACAATCTGACTTAAACATTCATGTACTTTGTACAGGTCTGTGCCGAGTTTCACAGGATTCAAACATCAACCTGAAGAACCAGTTCTATGCTGAGTTGGACCGACATGCCCCCCGTCTTCAGAGCTTGTTCAGAAAGAGAGCTGCACGCACAGGGAAAGTAGCTGACACTCTGGGTCAGCTCTTTGATGCTTATGACCACCAGGTCAATTGCTTAAGATTGTTGGTGCTTAAAAGTTGTACTATGTCGGTGTATGTGTTTGTGTAGATATATAATAATTCATATCTGTTTAGTTACTGTTATTCTGTTTTGTTCTTACACGCAAGGAACAAGTTGATGTTCACATCAAACGGGCTGCTGTCCTTCGTGCCCTCCCAGCTTATCTTCATGAAGATGACTCTACATTTCTGAAGTTTTGGGATGTAAGTACAATTAAGCATTTGCTCTGCAACAATACAATACAATTACTGGTATTTATTTTTATTTTGTTACATTGTTTAAGTTGCTGCAATGCAGGAAGAAAAAAAAGAATTAAAAAATTAAATAAAAAAATACATATATTTGCTTATGTTTCAACCTTTATCACTAGATATGGACCTTGTCTGTGAGAATTTTTTCAGCAAATGTTTCTTCTCTTCTGCTGACCAGATTGCATTCAGGTTTTTGTTGCAGGCAATAAGTAATTCCATAAGTAGTATAGATAATGTAAGGTATACAATGGATGCAAATCATAAAAAAGGCATATACAACATATAGCATCTTTAATATTGTGCGAAGTGCTGAGTAAATTCCAACTATATTTAATTCATTTCAAGTGCTGAGCATGATTTATTCCTTTGGATGCCTTTGAAATGCAGCTCTTTAGCTTAAAAAATAAAAATAAATGTGTAAGTCTGAATTTTTCATTCCATTTAAAAAAATGTAGAATCTCTATTTATTACTATTTTTTTTTTTTTCTTGCAACAATGACAATGGAAAATATTTAGTCAATTGAAGATCACATTTTTGTTTATAACATGGTAAAATGAACAAATTTCAGGCTGGGAGACAAAACATTCTGTTCTACATTTTACATAAATAATTTTATATAAATCTGTTCCACGTTTTATATTGACTGTGACCTGCGACTGACCTGAGAAACCATTTGCATTTATGTATTGTGATTATTGTTTTGGATGGTTCTATCTGACTGTTTTCTGTCTTCATTACTGATGAATTGCCTGCAAACAGCTTTGGGAGATAGCTCAGGTTATCTCACATAACAGTTCTCTGTTGTTGTCTTCAGATGGCGAAGTCTGATGAACCAATCACTGAAGATCTACCAGTAGGGATCCTGTTGATCAGTGCAGATTCAACAGATGCAACATTCTTCTGCCCAGAGAAGACTGCAATTGTACTTGAGGGTAACATAGTTATGGAATTTTCCAAAATGGCTGAGGCATTTGTCACACTTTTTGCACTTTTTTATGCCTTGCATCTAAGTCACCCAAACGGCATGTCAAACACGTTTGACTTCATCCAGAAAGTACTTATGGGCCTGGATGATGGGAAGTTGAGGCCTCGGGTGCTGACCCTTAAAAATGACTTGCTGATTGTGGAGGGATCCTAATATGGAAACAAAGTTCACAACATTGCTCAGGCCCGGTTTTAGTTGTGTTATTGAATGTACTATGTACATTTAGGTTGTAACATTTGTACACAAAGTTTTATGGAAATGTCTAAAAGTGTCTGAATAATGTGTAATGTGTGACAGAGGATTTCATTCATATTGTCACAAAGTGATTGTTTTTTGGGTTTTTTTAAAGGCAGTTTTTTAAGTTTTGGAAGATGTAATGGATACATTTTGGATGCCAAAGTTGGATAACGTTTATGGAAGTGTTTAAAGTATTGAAGTAATTAGGGTTCAGCAAAATATTAAGAGTTGAGCATGGAAAATAAAAAGGGTTTTTTTCCGTATAAAACACATAAAAAAAACAGGTCATAGGACAAACATTGTTTTGAGGTCCTGGACTGTGTTTTAAATAATGCTTGCATTTTTAATGTTACCGTTTGGCAGCTGTTTTTGATAAGTCCTTATGTAACAAAGTGATTAGGAGTCCTCAAGTCTTCTTGCAAGGCCCTTGTACTATTTTTGGAATGTATTCCTCTATTTGCGACACTGTTTAATTGTGGTTACTCAATAAATTTGGTCTGGCATTTCAAATGTTATATATTTTTTTCTGTTCAAAACATATGTATTTGGGGCTTTTTAGTTAAAGCTACTTAAAACATTTTTTGAAACTGATTACATAAAATGTTTCAAGGTAAACTAACTTGCAGTTTTGCTTTTAAATTAAGTAATGTTTTTAATTATATAGGAGTTTTTGTGCATTGTTAATTTAACTTAAAACAGTTAAGTACATATTAAGTGAATAATTTCTTACAGACAACTTAATTTTTTTATGTTAAAGGTAATAAAAATATTTAAGGAAGCCATACTTAATTCTATTCTCACTGTGAAAACAAAATACCAAGTAAAAAGTACTTAAACAAGAATGTTTGTGTAACTTAAAAAATTTAGTTAGTGCCACTTAAAATAATTTAGTTAAAGCTACTTAATTTAAAATGTCAATATAACACACAAAGTTGAGTAAGTGAAACTAGAAAATTTCGATGTAATCAGTTTCACCAATTTTTTTGGGTTATAAGAACTTGTCGGGTTTTACAGTGTAGGAGTTATCTTTCACACATCTCATACCTTTGTGTTATAAATAGTCTATATATATAGACCTATTGTGTGTGTGTGTGTATGTGTGTGTGTGTGCGTGTGTCTGTGTGTGTGTGTGTGTGTGTGTGTGTGTGTGTGTGTGTGTAGGTTATACTACTACGTCTGCATGAATGTAATGTGATTATTATTGTTGCAAAGTCTGGTTCAGGTTAAATCCTCTGCAAAACATGAATAAATACAGCAAAGAAAAACATTTAACTATTTTTATTGTCTACTTTGACAGTAAGACACAACTGAAAAATATCAAATATAAACTAGGAATAAATAACAATTCATTTAAAAAGCCACAGTGAGTGTTTTCACACATACTGGTATTATACAGTGATTATGTCGTTTGTTTTCACTCTGGTCCAAATGCCCTGACAGGGAGTCATGTTTCCATGATGACGGACCAGAAAAAGACTCGTTTGACGTCAAATTATGTCTCTAAAGTAACGATGAACTTTAACAACAGTGACACAAGCAGTGGCGGTTCTAGACCAGTTTTACTGTGGGGGCCAAGCAGGGGCCAGTGTTTGATCAGAGGGGCCCATTAAAAAACGGCAAACATTATATTTAAGCATCCAAAACCTTTATTTTAGCTCATTTAAAAATCTCATTTAAGTATATTTGGAAGATACAAATACACTGATTGAAACAATGAGACTTACCAATAATAATTATTTTTGCACGACAATGACATTTCTCATTTTTGTGCACAATTACTTTTTTTTTTTCACAATTACTATACACAAGTTTTAATTGCACAATTAAACTATTATACAATGTACACATTCTGGGTTCCTTTTGTGCACAATGAGACATTGTTTGCACAAAAAAAAAGGTGAGAATTGTTCTGCAGTTCATCGTTATAAATTGATCATTTTATTATTAATTTGACACAGGGGCCACAGCAGGGGCCAAGGGCTTCTTCACAGGGGCAGTGGCCCCTGGAGGCCCCTGTGTAGAACCGCCACTGGACACAAGTACGCACTTCACAGGTACACAGTTAATTTGTCGCACTGCTCCTTTTGTTTAATAAACGGACCGCTCCAGTTTGACTGTAGCTGCGCTAATGGCGCTAACGAAGCTAACCGGGCTAACTAACTGGAAAACGGTGCCTGGACTCCAGTACTCTCCGATATGGTATCTGAATGTGAACAACTCCAGGTAAAAGGAAAGAAGTATGAGACAGAGCTGGAGCAACTTACTTAGTTGATTCCCAACACGACAACTAAAGGATTCTCACTCTGCGTGTGTCGCTGGATGCCGGTCGGCCAGCGGAGCGGTGCAGAGGGAGCGGCTGAGAGGAGGATGATACCATTTGCTAAGCGGGGGTGTTTTCATTTTCATCCTTAACATTTAAACCACAAACTACAGAGTTTGTTTTGGACATCATTTAAGTTTGTCAAAGACGAACAAAAATTTTAGAAAAACAATATTTCTTACTCCAAGTTTTAGGGGTGAAGAGCCCATGATTATTATTATTATTATTATTATTATTATTATTATTATTATTATTATTATTATATTATTATAATATTATTATCCTCCTACTTTTTAAATCAGGTCAACACATGAGACCAGAGTTACTGTTCACACAAACAAACAGTGAACAACTCAAACTACACTTTAGGACAAATATTGTAAACACTCAAATATTTCTGTTGACCTGAAGGTCAAAAATATAAAGCCAGAATGAACCTTATTGCTTGAAAAGGTTTGTTGCCAAGTGAAATCTAAAAGTGATCTCAGTGTTTGGATGTATGTATATAGGCTTTGACATTAATATCATTATTCTTTGTTTTCAAACCTTCAAATATCTTGTATATTAATATTCTGTCACATACGCTCATGAGACATTTCTCTGTTGATTAGCAGTTAAAATGAGATCTTAAAACTTGTATAAATATGAGGATTCATCCTCTGGGGACCATCAACATCCACTGTAGATGTGATAGAAATCAGGCCAACAGTTCTCTTGTTCTGGATCAAAGTTTTGTTTGGATGTAAAGACGGAGCCAAAGGTCCCACTGCTCACAGAGAAAAACCTTCATTCAATCCAAATACATTTACCAAATCTCTGTTGAGGGGGAACTGTCACAAATCCTACAATTCACTTGTATCATTTACTGAAGTGAAATGATCTGCTCAAATCTGTTCCAACATGTGATGGAAGAAAGCTTTTATTGTGAAGGAGCCACAGGAAGCAGGTCAGCATTGTGAGGAGGAACGGACTTTATTCCTGCAGCAGGTCAAAGCAGAGGATTTTAATCTTTATCAAAATGCTGAAGCTTGTTTTTGTTTCATCATGTTTTTAATGACAAACTGCTTTTCAAACAAGACTTCTTGATGTTTTTTACTCAGTTTATTTGTAATATTCATTTGACTCTTTTCTCTTTCTCTTCTTTTATCTTTGTGTCTCTGTGTTGCTAGTTTGTCCTCACTGTGTGGAACAACAATAAACCTGCTGGAATATCTGATAAAAATATGAATAAATATCATATCAAATAAATCCTGACAGCAGTAAAGAAAATAAATCCCTCAGTTCAGTGTGTTTGTGACTCTGGCTGAGATGGAGGTGAAATATGTGAACCTGGGCTGTGGTTTACTGCTCTCTTCCTGTCACAGACACTGTTTGACATCTGTTCATCTGGAGGTTTTTGTACAGGCTGCAGGGATATTTTATCACTGTGGGGAGCAAACTTCCAACAGGAGCAGTAGTAGGTGGCTGAATGATTTAGTTTAACGCTCTGGATCTGCAACTCCCAGCCGTTCTGTTTATTCACAGCTGAGAAATCATCTTCCTGAGGATGATTGGAACCTTTATATGTGGTACCATCATTCCTGTCAATAGCAAGAATCAGTGTGAATGTTTGTGTGTCTCTCTTCTGGAGCCAGCCTACACCAGGGCTATTACACTGTTCAGTGCCTCGACAGCTGAAGGAGACTCTTTCACCAACTCTCCTGGTCCATGTTAAATCCTCCTGAAGCAGCTGTGTTGCCATGGCAGCCAGCGCTGTGTGGAGACAGACAGGTAGATGAAGGTGAGTGTGACAGTGTTTGTTAAAGGTGGAGTTTGTTGGCTCCTGATTGGCTGGAAACACTCACCTGAGCACAGACAGCACAGAGCAGCAGCTGGGAGGAAAAGCATTTTGTGCAGCGGTGTTTCCTCTGGTGAACCTGGGGAGAAGTGGCGCTCTGATGCAGCTGAGGCCAAACAAGGAGGAGCTGCGAGATCAGACGAGGGCCACGTGGTTTCTAACAGGTCCTCAGACCTCCCATCAGCCCCTGTGGTGGAGAGATAAGGCTGCTTCAAAGCACCTCACTTTCCTGTGTCTTCACACTAATATTAAACAGAGTCTTCAGCTGTTTTAAAGTCTCTGCATTAGCTGCCTGTTTGCTTCACAATTGATTTTAAAGTCCTTTTGATTGTTTATAAAGCTCTTCATGTTTTATGTCCTATTTATTTCTCAGCAGCTTATTTTATGATGAAATACTTTGTGAACATTCTTTGTCAGTTTCCCTTTAAATGGAATAACACTGTGAGACAAATGTCAGTCTGTTCCTTTAAGACGTTGAGGGAACAGTCATGATACATTTCATATTATTTCCACAGATTTTTCTTCTATTACGTAGGGTATAATTCTGAACAGTTGGATCATTTTCAATGTGAAAACATATTGCATCACATGTGTGACATCACATGTCTCTTTACGGTGTTAGAAAGGAGTCACAGCCATAAATACAGTTTTTCACAACCGCTATGACTCGTTTGTCAGAACCTTAAAAACTTTTTCAAAACTGTTAACGCACATCACACCTGAAACACACAATTCCCCAAACAGTTAATTTCATGCTCAAAATCACGCAGTGTAACTAAACACAGACACACACTTCCAAAATACAATAATACACTAAGACAGTTCACCAAATCTACCAAAGCACCGAAACATTTAGTCAGTCACAGCACAGTGTCATAAAAAACACTGACAACTGATGGAAGAACACAAACTGAATCACTTTGCATGTGTCAAATCTACTTTTTTCCCTTTTCTTTTACAATCAACAGATTATTGTATTGATCATACATGTAAATTAACCCTGTGGAGTCTCCAAAAGCTCCAAATCCAGACTTCTTCATCATCCAGACTAGAAAACAAAGCAGCGTGGAGCCCTACTGTAAATTTACCTCTAAAGTTCTGGCTGTAAACTCCATGAGGCCAGTTTCAGTTTGATGATGATATACCAAGTAAAACTGGAGACAAGCTCAAATAGATTTAGTATCAAATGATAGAACTGGATGGAACCCTCTTATATGGTAGATTTGACACCTTTGATCACATTTGCAACATTTACTGTAAAATTCTTTATTGAGCATGATAGTGTTTTGAAAGTAAAAAAAGATTCAAAATCACATTTTGTGTTGGACTGAAGGACTAAAAAAGACACAAAATGACTTACAAAGACATGAAAAGACATGAAAATGATTCAAAAATGGACAAAATAGCCTCCATAGAGACAATGTTTGTGATGATGTTCTTCATTTTTCATTTGTTGGTCATGAATTTTGTCCCTTTTTTGTACAACACTCAGTACAGAAAGTGAACGAGCCATGTCAGAGCAGCTTTGCAGAATGTTTATGAAAGAAGAATACAGTAAATGAGGATTTGCAGTAAACACTTTACTGTATTGCAAATTAAAATGACTTACAGTAGAGTAAAGAGGTAAAAAAAAATCAGCTGTCATTCATTACTGTATTGTCAAATAGACAAAAAGAAAAAGGAGCAGAAGCTGTGATCAATGTAATCTTCAATCCATTAGTTTTGAACATGAGGTTTTCTGTTTTGACAAACCGTGTGAAAGAAATTTGAAAATTCACCAGTTAACATCTACTGTTTTGGTTTTGATTGAGCTTGTGTGTAAAAGGAGTTAAAAGTAATTTTAAATGTGTAAAATGTGTGTATTTTGTGTCAAAAGAAGAAGAATTGTGGCTGATGTTGTGGTAACTGTGTGAAGAGTTTTGAAAAGCATTAAAAGTATTGAACAACGAGTCTTAGTGGTTGTAAAAAACTGTATTTATGGCTGTGTGATACAAACTGAACTTTATCACAGGCAGAGAGCGCCACCCTGTGGTTAGTCACAGGAAGTGCAGGTACCCACATGATGATGATGATGATGATGATGATGATGATGATGTGTTTTGAATGTAACTGAAATGTGTAAAAAGGTTTTTTTGTTCATTACATTATTATTATTACAACATATTCCAGATTTATTATATTTATTTGATGGAGAAAAGTTTCTTAATAAAAGTTACATAAAGGAATAGAGGTTGTCTCGTGCTTATTTTGAATTTGTCGACTGTTTTAACATTTAACATCAGCACAAGATCACAAACCAGACTCCATTCAGAAATCTCTCGTGTTACGTAATACATACCTGGTCTGAGAAAGCAACGATGCAGATCTCGGCAGGTAATAAAATATAGTCCCACCTCTGCATAGTGCTCCCACGTTGTGACTTTATTTCTGCACATATATGGAGCTATTGTCCATTGATAGTGTGAGTCACATTAATTTAATAACAAGAAAAGAGGATTTAGAGATGATGCATATGAAATAAATAAAACTGCAATAGGAATCAAATGGTGTTATTATCAGCACGTTCTTTATTTGACCGACAATTTTAACAAAACTAGAGTCTAATAAAACATCTAGTCTTTGATAAACTAGAGACAACAGGTCATATATCACCAAGTCTAATAAAACATGTAAACTTTGATAAACTAGAGACAACAGGTCATATATCACCAAGTCTAATAAAACATGTAAACTTTGATAAACTAGAGACAACAGGTCATATATCACCAAGTCTAATAAAACATGTAAACTTTGATAAACTAGAGACAACAGGTCATATATCACAAGTCTAATAAAACATCTAGTGTTTGATAAACTAGAGACAACAGGTCATATATCACCAAGTCTAATAAAACATGTAAACTTTGATAAACTAGAGACAACAGGTCATATATCACCGAGTCTAATAAAACATATAAACTTTGATAAACTAGAGACAACAGGTCATATATCACGAGTCTAATAAAACATGTAAACTTTGATAAACTAGAGACAACAGGTCATATATCACCGAGTCTAATAAAACATCTAGTCTTTGATAAACTAGAGACAACAGGTCATATATCACCAAGTCTAATAAAACATGTAAACTTTGATAAACTAGAGACAACAGGTCATATATCACCAAGTCTAATAAAACATATAAACTTTGATAAACTAGAGACAACAGGTCATATATCACCAAGTCTAATAAAACATGTAAACTTTGATAAACTAGAGACAACAGGTCATATATCACCGAGTCTAATAAAACATCTAGTCTTTGATAAACTAGAGACAACAGGTCATATATCACCAAGTCTAATAAAACATGTAAACTTTGATAAACTAGAGACAACAGGTCATATATCACCAAGTCTAATAAAACATATAAACTTTGATAAACTAGAGACAACAGGTCATATATCACCAAGTCTAATAAAACATGTAAACTTTGATAAACTAGAGACAACAGGTCATATATCACCAAGTCTAATAAAACATGTAAACTTTGATAAACTAGAGACAACAGGTCATATATCACCGAGTCTAATAAAACATATAAACTTTGATAAACTAGAGACAACAGGTCATATATCACGAGTCTAATAAAACATGTAAACTTTGATAAACTAGAGACAACAGGTCATATATCACAAGTCTAATAAAACATGTAAACTTTGATAAACTAGAGACAACAGGTCATATATCACCAAGTCTAATAAAACATGTAAACTTTGATAAACTAGAGACAACAGGTCATATATCACCGAGTCTAATAAAACATATAAACTTTGATAAACTAGAGACAACAGGTCATATATCACGAGTCTAATAAAACATGTAAACTTTGATAAACTAGAGACAACAGGTCATATATCACGAGTCTAATAAAACATGTAAACTTTGATAAACTAGAGACAACAGGTCATATATCACCGAGTCTAATAAAACATCTAAACTTTGATAAACTAGAGACAACAGGTCATATATCACCAAGTCTAATAAAACATGTAAACTTTGATAAACTAGAGACAACAGGTCATATATCACCAAGTCTAATAAAACATATAAACTTTGATAAACTAGAGACAACAGGTCATATATCACCAAGTCTAATAAAACATGTAAACTTTGATAAACTAGAGACAACAGGTCATATATCACCAAGTCTAATAAAACATGTAAACTTTGATAAACTAGAGACAACAGGTCATATATCACCAAGTCTAATAAAACATCTAGTGTTTGATAAACTAGAGACAACAGGTCATATATCACAAGTCTAATAAAACATGTAAACTTTGATAAACTAGAGACAACAGGTCATATATCACCAAGTCTAATAAAACATGTAAACTTTGATAAACTAGAGACAACAGGTCATATATCACCGAGTCTAATAAAACATATAAACTTTGATAAACTAGAGACAACAGGTCATATATCACGAGTCTAATAAAACATGTAAACTTTGATAAACTAGAGACAACAGGTCATATATCACGAGTCTAATAAAACATGTAAACTTTGATAAACTAGAGACAACAGGTCATATATCACAAGTCTAATAAAACATGTAAACTTTGATAAACTAGAGACAACAGGTCATATATCACCGAGTCTAATAAAACATCTAGTCTTTGATAAACTAGAGACAACAGGTCATATATCACCAAGTCTAATAAAACATGTAAACTTTGATAAACTAGAGACAACAGGTCATATATCACCAAGTCTAATAAAACATATAAACTTTGATAAACTAGAGACAACAGGTCATATATCACCAAGTCTAATAAAACATGTAAACTTTGATAAACTAGAGACAACAGGTCATATATCACAAGTCTAATAAAACATCTAGTGTTTGATAAACTAGAGACAACAGGTCATATATCACAAGTCTAATAAAACATGTAAACTTTGATAAACTAGAGACAACAGGTCATATATCACGAGTCTAATAAAACATGTAAACTTTGATAAACTAGAGACAACAGGTCATATATCACGAGTCTAATAAAACATGTAAACTTTGATAAACTAGAGACAACAGGTCATATATCACAAGTCTAATAAAACATGTAAACTTTGATAAACTAGAGACAACAGGTCATATATCACCAAGTCTAATAAAACATATAAACTTTGATAAACTAGAGACAACAGGTCATATATCACGAGTCTAATAAAACATGTAAACTTTGATAAACTAGAGACAACAGGTCATATATCACCAAGTCTAATAAAACATGTAAACTTTGATAAACTAGAGACAACAGGTCATATATCATCAAGTCTAATAAAACATCTAGTGTTTGATAAACTAGAGACAACAGGTCATATATCACCAAGTCTAATAAAACATGTAAACTTTGATAAACTAGAGACAACAGGTCATATATCACGAGTCTAATAAAACATATAAACTTTGATAAACTAGAGACAACAGGTCATATATCACGAGTCTAATAAAACATATAAACTTTGATAAACTAGAGACAACAGGTCATATATCACGAGTCTAATAAAACATGTAAACTTTGATAAACTAGAGACAACAGGTCATATATCACGAGTCTAATAAAACATGTAAACTTTGATAAACTAGAGACAACAGGTCATATATCACCGAGTCTAATAAAACATGTAAACTTTGATAAACTAGAGACAGCAGGTCATATATCACGAGTCTAATACAACATGTAAACTTTGATAAACTAGAGACAACAGGTCATATATCACCACTGATGAAGCACATAAAGAGAGTTATATGGTTTTTATTTCGGATTTTACCGGAGAAATCCTCAAAATGTAGTTTTTTTCCCCTGTGCGCGCTCCCGCGAGGGGCAGCAGATCTCTACGGTCAGTAAAACTCGGCACAACACCCGTTGCAGTGTTGCGCGCTCCCGCTAGGGGGTGTGTAGGAGTTCACAGCGACCAGGCGAAACTCGACCCCGGAAGTGCTTCGGCATCCGGTTCTGTGCCGGAAGTGGAGCGAAGCGCCGCTGTGTTTAGTTCAGGCGGACCGTGTTCAGGAGAACTTTACACCTTTTATTAATAATTACTCTTTTATTTCCCCGCATCAAACATCGACGGACCCGGCTACAGTTTAACCGCCACATCCGCCATGTTTAACAGACAGACGAGCCTCTGGATGGGTGACGTATGTTCCACTTTCTGTCCTTCTGAGCTAAGCTACTTGTGCTAATGTAGCCATGTTGCTAACTAGCTGCTAGCTAAAATACACTGAGCATGTTTAATTTACAATAATAACTTTATTTATACAACAGACGAGCTGAGAAAGCCAGTTAAAGTGCCATTTATGTTTATAGATCATTTTTAAAATGTGAATTTTTTTTTCTACAATGAAAACAATTACTATTTTTTTTTAATTTATATATTTTTATACATTTTGTGTTTTTTTTAGTCGTTTTGTGTCTTTTTTTAGTAATTTTGTGTCTTTTTTTGGTATTGTCTCTTTTTGTGTCTTTTTGTATAGTAATTTTGTCTCATTTTATGTCTTTTTTTTATAGTAATTTTGTCTCATGTTATGTCTTTTTTTAGTCATTTTGTGTCTTTTTTTTGTAATTTTGTGTCTTTTTTGGTAATTTTGTCCCTTTTTGTGTCTTTTTTTTTTAGTCATTTTGTCTTTTTTTGGTATTGTCTCTTTTTGTGTCTTTTTTTGGTAATTTTGTCTCTTTTTGTGTCTTTTTTTATAGTAATTTTGTCTCATTTTATGTCTTTTTTTAGTCATTTTGTGTCTTTTTTCGTATTGTCTCTTTTTATGTCTTTTTTTATAGTAATTTTGTCTCATTTTATGTATTTTTTTAGTCATTTTGTGTCTTTTTATAGTAATTTTGTCTCATTTTATGTATTTTTTTAGTCATTTTGTGTCTTTTTACAGTAATTTTGTCTCATTTTATGTCTTGTTTTAGTCATTTTGTGTCTTTTTTTAATAATTTTGTGTCTTTTTTTAGTCATTTTGTGTGATTTTTTAGTAACTTTGTCTCATTTTATGTCTTTTTTTAGTCATTTTGTGTCTTTTTTTTAGTCGTTTTGTCTCTTTTTGACGTCATCTTGTGGTTTGGGAAACACTGACTGATATTTTTCAGCATTTTATTGACCAAACAACAAATCGATTAATCGTTTAAATAATCGACAGATTAATCGATTATGAAAATAATCATTAGTTGCAGCCCTGACTGTATAGTAATCTTATTCCAACAGAGATATAAACCTTCTACTGTATTATTATGGATTCAGTCTGCTGGCTAAAAGTGAATGTGATGCATGTCATGTTCTTGTGGTGTGTGTCTAGTTGGACCCGTACATGGATGAGAACTTCATCAAACAGGCGTTTAGTGCGATGGGAGAATCACCATTTGGAGTGAAGATCATCACTCACAGGATAACAGGGTAATTACACAACACCTTCTGCTGTAAACACCAGGCTCAGTGTTCAGGCTTCCAGACGACTCTTCCCTTAGAAACATTGTTAGCAGCAGCAGAAAGCCTTCAGCGTTACCTGCCGCTATAAATAAATACAGCACAGTGTTTTTATTCTCCACATGAGAGTCAAAGCCACAGACTGACCAACAAAGTATCCAGTCAAACTGAACTCAGCTGATATCAAACATGTTGGACAACAACAACTGCAGCATTTTATCAAACTTTAGAAAACAACAAGCTCCACTGCTCTCAATTTTTTAAAATGAAACTTTAATGAAAAAAGTCTAATTTTGCAGCTTTATTTCAACAACTTCCCAACATGATATCCCGACCACATGGTGCATATAGATTCCTGAGATCTTCTAGTTTGATATACCAGGATCTCCAGTATATTCATTAAACTGGGCCCAAAATGGCTAAATAATCTGTTTTTATTATTTTCAGGGGTGCACCGATCGATCGGCGCCAACTTCCTTAATTTTGCAGGATTGGCGATCGGTCGACTCCTTTACGTCAAACCGATCTTATCTACCTCGATAATAACCCCCCACCGGCGAAGCAGTGCTCCCAACTTTGTTGCTAAATTTAGCAACTTTTCTAGCCCGCCACACTGTATCATCAAATGCTACGCTGCCCCCGTGTGGAAGGCACCAGTAATACAACTTTTTTTCTTCCAGTTATGATGAACTATTCGATTTTTTTTCTTATTTAATGAATATTCTAAAATTGATGCCCTCCCTAGTTGTCTGTATGTTGGACTATAACAAAACCAAAAACCACTTTATTTATGGTTGCAGTTCTTTTGTTAGTTTGTCCTGTAAATTATTGCTATTTATTTTAAGTTCAGTATTTCATTAACTACCTCAGGCATTGTGATTTCCTTTATTTGTTAAAGAAGAAAACTGCTGTGTTATTGTTTTTCAATAAAATAAGATTCAAACATTGAAGGTTCAGCTGTGAGTTATAAAAAAATCGGAATCAGACAAAATCGGAATCGGCAGGTCAGGCTTTTTAAAAATCGGTGATCGGCCAGAAAATTGCAATCGGTGCACCCCTACTTATCTTTAAAGTGTTTTTGTAGTGCTGTTGCGTTGCTCTGATAGAAAGTGTCTCTGCAGCGGGTCAGCAGGTTACTGCTTCGTGGAGCTGGCTGATGAAGCGAGCGTCGACCGCTGCGTCCAAAGACTGAACGGAAAACTGGTTCCTGGATCAAACCCGGTCAGTCCTACTGTGTAATCTCAAAATACTTGCCTATATATCTTTCATCCTTACTGCAATATATCTATATACATATCTATATAATTCTTGTTTCTCCACAAATATACATATACTATTGACAATTTAATACTGCCTTCCTTTTCTTCCCAGTATTAGTCTGATGTGATCAAGCAGTATTTAATTGTTGATTGACTGGATAGTGGAGCTCCACTAGTCTTGGTCCTCCTTTGTTACAAAAGTAATGACAGTAACGTTAAATATCGGTGAGCCGATAGAATAAGAGGTTGTAATTTATCCCTGTAAACACACCAGATTCTTCTTGATAGAACAGATCACTTCAATTTGCTGTTTTTGTGCATTTGTTCTCTCTATTGTGTAATTGTAAATAAATCTGTTACAAAGAAGCAGTTACAGATATTGTACCAAGTAGAAGTATATATTGTATATGAGTGACAGCCAGTATTAGTATTCTGTCCTACAGAGTCTAACTGCAGTAACTATCAGGGTCAAACTGAGAAAAACGGCTTTAAAGTTTTTTTTTACGGTTTTTTTAACTGGCCAGACAAATCGGTTATATGTAGATAAGTGATATGAGACTTATTTCTACATGTATTGATGTAATTTTTATGCTCAAAAATCATGATGATTTATTTGACATTTGACCCCAAAAATGTAGTTACTGCATTGCTATAAAAGGTACTAATACTAATGCATAAACAGAGTGGAGTAACAACAATGTTTTACGTCTTCTTTAGCTTTTATTTTTTGTTTTTAGTGAATAAAACATTTTCAAATTGATTTTGTTATTAATGTATTTAAAAGTGTTTAACAACTCTATTCAAAGATTTGCATATTTTAGATTTAATACTACAAAGATATGTTATATTTTTGTCTTAATATCATTTTATCTCACTGTTTTATGAAGTAAAAGTATTTAGAGCATGGGTCTCAAACTGGCGGCCCGCGGGCCAATTGTGGCCCTCGTGACGATATTTTGTGGCCCCCACCTTGATATGAAAGTTTAATGTGAGTTTTATATGAATGGCACTTTACCGTGTTGTGTGTGGAAGGTCCCTTTAATTACTTTTTAATAATTTAATGTCTTTTTTTGGTGATTTTATGTCTTTTTTTTTTAAATGTCTTTTTTAAAGAATTTTTTGTCTTTTTTGGTAATTCTGTGTATTTTTTGGTAATTTTGTGTCTTTTTTTGTGGTAATTTTGTTTCTTTTTTTAAATAATTTTGTGTCTTTTTTAAAAATAATTTATTGTCTTTTTAAATAATTTTGTGTCTTTTTTGTTAATTCTGTGTCTTTTTTTGGTCATTTTGTTTTTTTTTTTAAAGTAATTTAGGTTTTTTTCTGTCATTTTGTGTCTTTTTGGTCATTTTGTGTCTTTGTTTTGTAATTTTGTGTCTTTTTTAAGTAATTTAGTGTCTTTTTTCGGTCATTTTGATACTCCCTCCAGCGGCCCCCAGGTAATTTGAGTTTGAGACTCCTGATCTAGATATTAATTTCCCTTTCAAATAAACTTATAATTTCTATTATTTTTAAGTTTAAATTAGTATCCAAATTAGACCGTGTTAAGTGCAATTCCTGCTTTGGTTTTGAGTTAAATTTTGAGTCCTTTTATATAATCATTCCTCTAAAATAAAGCAAAAATCTAAAACTTTACCACAAGATGAAACAGACATCAAAGAGTTCATTTTTTTAAAAGTTATAACTCAATTTTGACCACAAATGTAGCTACTGCAGTTAGTCTGTGTAGGGCGGTGTACCTCTGGCTGTGGTGAGATGAAACCAAATTGAAGCCATGATGGCGGCGTGTGGAGTGGAGAGCTTTAGCTGCTTGCTGTGCACTGTGAAGCACTGTGAAGCGCTGTGAGCGGGCCAAGCTGCGGGGCTCCTCTGTCCGCCGGCCTGACGCTGCTGCTGAAGCGGCTGACAGGCTGCTTGTACATGAATGTACTTTTGTTTGAAGCTGGTGAATAGAGTCTCTGGTAGGAACTAACTGAGGAATGGGCTAAAGGCTGGTCTGGGTGGTGGAGGTATGTAAACCCAAATAACAACCAAAATAACTCCAGTTTCTATTTCCAGCAATATCAGTGCTATACTACACGTCCTCTGGTGTGTGAGGTGGGCTCAGTGTGTGTGTGTGTTTTCTCTCTCTGCAGCCCCGCAAGTTTAAGCTAAACTATGCCACCTATGGAAAACGGCCAGAGGCAGGGTAAGATATGGTCCACGTTCAACTTTTACTCTTACAACTAACATTAGGTGAAGAAATGTACTTTTTATGTGTAATCAAAAAGCTGCTGCTGTAACAAATAACAAATAGTCTGGTTCATTACATACTGTCTATGCACTTTATGTGTTTTTTATGCACACTGTTCATTGCACCTTATTTGTTTCATGGCACCAACATTTTTATACTGCATATTCATATTTGTTCTGCACTGAAATTCTACTCCTAAATACATACTCCTTCTTTAGACACTTTATTTTTTATTGTATTTTTTATAGTATTTTTATATTTTATTGCTTGAAGTATGCCTAGGTTGTTCTTTTAATTTAATTATTTAATCTATCTATCTATCTATCTATCTATCTATCTATCTATCTATCTATCTATCTATCTATCTATCTATCTAGCTAACGTTACCTTTCCTATAGAGCAGGTCTATATCGTGTCCTTTTATTAAACAAACTAAATATTATAAACTAAATGTTATTTATTTTATTTACACGACTGCGTGTCATTTCTGTCTACATGTTTGGCGTGTACAATTCTCGTCTGCTCTCTGTATTGCGCACACACTCCTGCAGTTTCAATTAAATTAACTCTAAAAGAGATACTTTTTCCCCCTAAAATGATTTAAATTCTTTAGAAAAATTGAACATTGAAGATGTGGTGAGGCTAATTAACAGAGTTAAAGCCAACCTAAATGTGCTCTCTCACTGTACTATTGTACATATCTGTTTTCATTAGCTTTTAATGAGGTTTTTATTCCGCTTTCAGAAAAAAAAGTACACTTTAACTTAAATGCATCAATCTTGTGCACTTTGAAACACAACATTTTGCACAGTTGGAAGATACCGTCACATAGAAAATTATTTTTTTCACTAAAAAGCCCAAATTTTGAGCCTCTCACATATTCTAATGCCACTATTCCATCATGTACACTGATCTTAATCATTGCAGATTTTAATGAATTATTGTAAAGGAGAATAAGGGTTCTATGTTTTATTTAAGGCATCTTATTTTGACAGTCTTCTTGTAAATTCTGTGGTGGATTCTGTTAACACACTGCTCTTATTCTGAAAACTGCATGTGTTTAGCGACAGGAAGTAATTCAGATCGTTATTCAAAGTTAACAGACGAGAATTGTACACGTCAAACATGACTTATATAATGGAAGGGGAAACACTGCCTTTTATATAAATTGTATATCCTTTTAATTGTAATACATGTTTGTTAATTTTAACGTTTTATATCTGTAATAACAAAAAAACTTCATTCAGTCTAACCTTATACTGTATGCTTTTATATTTGTTTTTTTGTTTCTTTTGTCATGTATATTTGTCTATTTTCTTTTGTTTTTCAGTTATTGAAGCACATTGAGTCGAAACAAATACTGAATATTTTTAAAAATACAGAACAAAATATCTTTTGTAGAAATTCCGACACCGCACTCAACTTATTTCATATAAGAATATGAGATATTTGTGTTCGTGACTTGTTTTTTCAACTCCTCAGGCCTGAGTTCTCAGTGTTTGTGGGCGACTTGGCCACCGAGGTGGACGACTTCCAACTGCACCAAGTTTTCAAGAAGTATCTTTCCTGCAAAGGAGCCAAAGTAGTGACTGACCAGTATGGATACTCCAGGTATGTGGGCCCACAGAGCTGGAGCAGACAGACAGATGACTTCTAGATCTACTTATTATTTGGTTTGTTTTATAATATTCTGATGTGAATATTATATACAATAATAAAACAATGTTTCTGTGGTGTAATGATTATTTATAATGCAGTGATATGGACATTGACCACCAGTGCATCTTCATCTATTTTCGAAAAAAACAACAAAAAGGCTGAAGAAATGTTTACCTGCCGTCTTATGCTAAAACTATTGTTTTCCCCATATAGGCTAAGCAAGAGCAACTCACAATTCAAGTGATGCTACCTCATGTTAAAAGTAAAACAACAAGTTTCAGTTCTACCATAATAATACCCATTATATTCTGTTTCTCATTATAAGTGGCTATTACATGCCCAGTATGGAGTGTGTGTTGGTGTGGAGAGGAGTGTGACTGTCCTTTCACCTGCAGAGGTTATGGCTTCGTCAAGTTTGGGGAGGAGAGCGAGCAGAAGAAGGCGATCGAGGAGTGCCAGGGTACGATGCTGGGGGGGAAGCCGCTCAGACTCTCTATCGCTGTGGCAAAGAGGTAAGACCAGAGCTATGTTGGAACATGGTGAATTATCATATCAAATATCGTATTTATTTGTTTATTTATTAGGATCACCATTAGCCATCACTCTGTTGTGGGAGTAATGTCTGTTCTTCCTGGGGTCCTCAAACAGGACACAATTGAAATACATAGTAAAAGCATACAGAGTAACAATTACAATCTAGAATTCAAAGAAATTATTAAAAACAGTTTTTAAAACATACAAAATCAATACCTGACTTATGAAACAGAAAAACAAAAGCTAATAAATATCTTATTTCTCTTCTGATTCTTCGTATGAGTTACTTATCTTAGTGTCACAAGCTTTTAATGAACTGACCAAAAGCTATAATGGCTGGCAGGAATATTACTTTGATGTCTGGCAAACTTTTTTTTAAGAGCGCACCGATTAAAGTTCTCGGTCGCTACGACGGATTTCCGTCCTTTGGAGTTCACAGAGGCCACTTATGAGATCAATAGCCGCGTTTCCTTTAGGGTAAAGAGTGGCCACAGGGAAAGTCTCAGGCCACGCCCTCTCTAATATCCGCTCACTCTGCGTGCCTCCATTAAAAAAAGGCTCCAGAGGGATTTAGAGACTCCGGAGGTGACGTATAGTTTTCGATCGTAGCGTAATCACTTAGCGACAGTTTCGACCGTGATCACATACGCGACGGATTAAACACGGGAGACGCAACTGTTGCAAATCAAAAGCAGCATGGCTAATTATGCACAGAGTCTCCACTGATCATAAACATCGTGATCGTGAATCAACCCGCATCACTAACTGTGCAGAGTGTCGGTGCTTGTTGTAAACAAACCGGCATCACTAACTGTGCACAGAGTGTCGGTGCTTGTTGTAAACAAACCAGCATCACTAACTGTGCACAGAGTGTCCGGTGCTTGTTGTAAACAAACCGATATTGATAAGTTGGTGTTTTTGTTTGATGCTTGTTCTGTTTGTTAATTTTTTTAAATAAGAGAAAGCACTATAGAGATTTGCACCCATTGTTATTTAATCCTGGGGCTGTTTGTTGATGTATAGTTTTTATTTATATTTTCTTATATTTAAAAGGTTTACTTGAAATAATAAGGAAAATAAGAACATGTATTGAAAAGTTATGTAGACATTTGATTATTTTAGAGAATAAAGACAAGCTTTGCAAAAAAAAAGAAAATTAATTGAAAAGACAAAAAAAATGCAAGATGTAATGGAACAGTTTTTTAAAGTCCTACTGTAAAACCGTTTGGGTTGAGCATTTAAATGTGATGGCTGCATTCTTCTGCATTAGTATTTCTTAAGCAGGTGTCAGTAACCTGGAACATGTTTCACACACTGACCGTGATTTGGCTGTAGCACAAATAGAATTTCAGTCAGAAGATTTTTTTTTTAACTTTAATCCATGTTTATATTTTTGTTTTTATTTTTAATTATTATTTTATTATTATTATTATTTATTTATTTTTCCCCACCCCCTGCCATTCAAATATGAGTAATAAATGTTTGTATATTAGTGAATGAATTCCACTGCCCACCATCTGATAAAAGGAAATAAAAGAAGTTTAATGGCCAAGTTCTGTGAATGAAACTTTGTGTTTGTTGTGTTGCAGCCAGAAGATGAGTAACTACCACGGAGGCCAGGGCCAGAACTACCACAGCAACTACAACCAGTCCCAGTCCAGTTACTATGGTAACCATGGCAGCGGGGGTCAGGGGGGCTACTACAACCAGTGGGGCGGCTACGACCAGTACGGAGGCTACGGCAGCAGCTACAACAGCAGCTACAACAGCAGCTACGGCAGCGGCTACAACTACAACTACGGACCCTACGGGTACCCCCCCCCAGGACACATGATGCCCCCGCCCCCCATGGGGATGCCCCCCATGTTCTCAGACATGGCAGGAGCTGTGGAGGTGAGGAGAACACTACACCTACAGAAAAGATTGAGCAGTTTGTATCTGTGTGGTCAGTAGAGATCCTAGACTGGTTCAGGAGGGAGATCCCGGACTGGTTGAGTAGGGAGATCCTGGACTGGTTGAGTAGGGAGATCCTAGACTGGTTGAGTAGGGAGATCCTGGACTGGTTGAGTAGGGAGATCTTAGACTGGTTGAGTAGGGAGATCCTGGACTGGTTGAGTAGGGAGATCCTGGACTGGTTGAGTAGGGAGATCCCGGACTGGTTCAGTAGGGAGATCCTAGACTGGTTGCATATGGAGATCCTGGACTGGTTGAGTATGGAGATCCTGGACTGGTTGAATAGGGAGATCCTGGACTGGTTGAGTAGGGAGATCCTTGACTGGTTCAGTAGGGAGATCATAGACTTGTTCGGGAGGGAGATCCTAGACTTGTTCGGGAGGGAGATCCTAGACTTGTTCGGGAGGGAGATCCTACACTTGTTCGGGAGGGAGATCCTAAACTGGTTGAGTAGGGAGATCCTAAACTGGTTGAGTAGGGAGATCCTAGACTGGTTGAGTAGGGAGATCCTAGACTGGTTGAGTAGGGAGATCCTAGACTGGTTGAGTAGGGAGATCCTAGACTTGTTCGGGAGGGAGATCCTAAACTGGTTGAGTAGGGAGATCCTAGACTGGTTGAGTAGGGAGATCCTGGACTGGTTGAGTAGGGAGATCCTGGACTGGTTGAGTAGGGAGATCCTAGACTGGTTGAGTAGGGAGATCCTAGACTGGTTGAGTAGGGAGATCCTAGACTGGTTGAGTAGGGAGATCCTGGACTGGTTGAGTAGGGAGATCTTAGACTGGTTGAGTAGGGAGATCCTGGACTGGTTGAGTAGGGAGATCCCTGACTGGTTGAGTAGGGAGATCCCGGACTGGTTGAGTATGGAGATCCTGGACTGGTTGAGTAGGGAGATCCCGGACTGGTTCAGTAGGGAGATCCTAGACTGGTTGCATATGGAGATCCTGGACTGGTTGAGTATGGAGATCCTGGACTGGTTGAATAGGGAGATCCTGGACTGGTTGAGTAGGGAGATCCTTGACTGGTTCAGTAGGGAGATCATAGACTTGTTCGGGAGGGAGATCCTAGACTTGTTCGGGAGGGAGATCCTAGACTTGTTCGGGAGGGAGATCCTACACTTGTTCGGGAGGGAGATCCTAAACTGGTTGAGTAGGGAGATCCTAAACTGGTTGAGTAGGGAGATCCTAGACTGGTTGAGTAGGGAGATCCTAGACTGGTTGAGTAGGGAGATCCTAGACTGGTTGAGTAGGGAGATCCTAGACTTGTTCGGGAGGGAGATCCTAAACTGGTTGAGTAGGGAGATCCTAGACTGGTTGAGTAGGGAGATCCTAGACTGGTTGAGTAGGGAGATCCTAGACTTGTTCGGGAGGGAGATCCTAAACTGGTTGAGTAGGGAGATCCTGGACTGGTTGAGTAGGGAGATCCTGGACTGGTTGAGTAGGGAGATCCTGGACTGGTTGAGTAGGGAGATCCTAGACTGGTTGAGTAGGGAGATCCTAGACTGGTTGAGTAGGGAGATCCTAGACTGGTTGAGTAGGGAGATCCTGGACTGGTTGAGTAGGGAGATCCTGGACTGGTTGAGTAGGGAGATCCTTGACTGGTTGAGTAGGGAGATCCTGGACTGGTTGAGTATGGAGATCCTGGACTGGTTGAGTAGGGAGATCCTGGACTTGTTCAGTAGGGAGATCCTGGACTGGTTAAGTAGGGAGATCCTAGACTGGTTGAGTAGGGAGATCCTTGACTGGTTGAGTAGGGAGATCCTAGACTTGTTCGGGAGGGAGATCCTAGACTTGTTCGGGAGGGAGATCCTAGACTTGTTCGGGAGGGAGATCCTAAACTGGTTGAGTAGGGAGATCCTAGACTGGTTGAGTAGGGAGATCCTAGACTGGTTGAGTAGGGAGATCCCGGACTGGTTCAGTAGGGAGATCCCAGACTGGTTCGGGAGGGAGAATCCTAGACTGGTTGAGTAGGGAGATCCTGGACTGGTTGAGTAGGGAGATCCTGGACTGGTTGAGTAGGGAGATCCTGGACTGGTTGAGTAGGGAGATCCTAGACTGGTTGAGTAGGGAGATCCTAGACTGGTTCGGGAGGGAGAATCCTAGACTGGTTCGGGAGGGAGATCCTAGACTGGTTGAGTAGGGAGATCCTAGACTGGTTGAGTATGGAGATCCTGGACAGGTAGAGTATGGAGATCCTGGACAGGTAGAGTAGGGAGATCCTGGACAGGTAGAGTAGGGGGATCCTTGAATGGTTCAGTAGGGAGATCCCGGACTGGTTCAGGAGGGAGGTCCTAGACTGGTTCGGGAGGGAGATTCTAGACTGGTTCGGGAGGGAGATCCCGGACTGGTTCGGGAGGGAGGTCCTAGACTGGTTCGGGAGGGAGATCCCGGACTGGTTCGGGAGGGAGGTCCTAGACTGGTTCGGGAGGGAGATCCCGGACTGGTTCGGGAGGGAGTTCCTAGACTGGTTCAAGAGGGAGAGATCATCTAGTGATCACTCACTTTCCCTTTTTAGATGCCTATGAATAATTTCAGAAAATATCCTTCTCACTTTATTCTAACATGCCTCTGTCCAAAAAGAAAGTATTGGGTGAAAACAGGCCTAATGTTTGCTGTGTTCTCCAGCAGGGCCAGGAGGAGGGAGGAGATCTGGAGGAGGATCATTCAGAAGGTAAGAACCTTTTCATAATCAACACAACATTATCCTCAGCTGCTCTCATGCTTGTGTTGCCCATTTGTGCCTAAATCATAATTAACACAAAACGGTGGAAAACAACTGTGGACTCGTACTAATTGATGGTATTTTCCAGAGCCCATCCCTGAGTGTGATGTGGAGCAGTGGAACAAGGATTTTATGCAGCGCAGCGAGGAGCTCTATGACGCCATGATGAACTGTCACTGGGAGCCCCTGGACTCTGTTAGCTCACCCATCCCCTCCCTCTCCTGATCCATCTTCTGATCCCTCCCTGAACCTTTTTTATTTCCCATATTCTGCCATGATGTGACACCACATTGACACCTTAAACAGGCCAGTCTCAGTTCTGGCTGTAGCCTGACAGTTTGTTCCTCTGCAAATACTCTAAAGTACTCACAAATATTCACTTGGTTTTAATGTTTACCACGTTGGTAACGATGAAAAGGCTGTTCAGTACTCGTGCCGTGGCTGTGTAGTCTATAAACTGTCTATAAACCAGAGCTACAAGCTTTGGGATGAAGTGCTGCTGACTGGCTGTAGCTGTAGCATTGTAAAATGAATGTCATGTGTCAATATTTCACCATTTATTGATCTCACCGAGCAACAACTCCACTGTCATTTAAGTTGCTCCATGTTGAAATGGTGAACTTTGATTGGACATGGCCCGGATGTGTTAACAGAGTCTCCTAAAGACAGAAGTTCAAACTATGCCTTAACTGTCATCTGCCATGCACTTCCTCTTTGTCTATGATGGTCATTTAGAATTATTTTGTATATTACAGAATATTCCTCTTTCTTGTCTTATTCATTTTTTTAAAAACTTTCCTCAATTTTTAATTTTCTGATAAATGAAGTAAAGGAAGTGTGGAAAGATGACTGAGTTTGTCCAACAGTAAACAATCACAAATGTTATTTATCACTGAAGCTCCATGTCTTTCTGTATAATCTATGAATGGGTCGACCTCCCAGGCCTTCTGAGCTGTCAAACTGTGTCATGGTTTTCTGAGGCTGACAGCAGATTTGTTGTATCAGATGTCAAGGCAGCGTTTATTTTCTGCTGTTTGATGGCTGATGTTTTGTACATATTTTCTTTGTGGAGAAGTTTTATCAATTAAACTTAGGAGGCAAATGGTTTTCTGTCCCTTTTCCTTGTAGCATGTCGATTTTTGTCAAAAATGGTCAAATTTCAAAATGCTTAAAATGAGTCAATTATAGTCTATATGTTGATACATATTAGAGGATAATATGGCCAGAAATGACAGAAAAACACCATATAATGGGATGTCCAAAAACTGAAAAAAGTCATATGAAAAGTCATGTCGATTTTTGTCAAAAATGGTCAATTTCAAAACACCTAAAAATGCTTAAAATGAGCGAATTATAGTCTGTTGATACATATTAGAGCATAATATGGCCAGAAATTACAGAAAAACACCATATAATGGGATGTCCAAAAATGACCCATCAAAAGAAAGTCATCCAAAAATGGTCAAATTTCAAAATGCCTAAAAATGGGTCAATTTTACTCTGTTGATACATGTGGTAATATAGTTTGTCCAAAAATTGCATAAAAACACCATATAATGGGATGTCCAAAAATGACCCTTCAAAAAAAAAAAGTCATACTATAGCATGTCGATTTTTTTCTTGAAAAAGTCATAACATTTTAAAATGCCCCGATACTCTCAAAATGTTCTTATTATAGCCTGTTGATACATGTAGTTGGGTGGCTTTTCTAAAAAAAAACATAAAAACACCACATTTGGAGATGTCCAAAATTTGAAATTTGAAAAGTCATATGTTTAATCAAAAGCAATGCATCATATTTTATAAGATCATTACATGTTTGCAACTTTTCATGGTGTCAGAAAAACAGTCGTTTTCAGCTTTGTGACGGTTCATTTTCCAGCTGATCCAAAAGGGTTTTTAAACGAGTTTATTGAGTTTAAGAAGTAGGATAATTTTCTCAGCACATGAAGGAAATACTTCATACAGTACTTCAGATTTTCAACACATCTGTAAATACATATAGTTTTCACTGCACAGGGAGGGGATGGAAAGCTGTCAGACAAATGTAATGGAGTAAAATGCACAATATTGACCACTGAGGTGTAATACAGTTAAAGCATGAAGTAGCATTGAATTGAAAAACCCAAGAAAAGTACAAATATCTTAAATTTGAGCACTTGAGTGAATGTACTTACTTCACCACTGATTCTCCAACAGGGAATGAGTTGAAACAACAGAAAGAGAAAGAGAAAACTAGAGGACTCCACAATCTGCATTTGCAGTAGAAGAACGCGTGACAATGGAGAAAAGATGTTACCAAACTCAACTTTCACAGTGACAGTGGCCGTCTTGTTAATGGACTTTCTCATTACACAGGTTATTTTTAAGTGTTGAATCGGTTTAGTTATTAGCATTGTGCTAATACATATTAAAGCATAATATGGCCAGAAATTACAGAAAAACACCATATAATGGGATGTCCGAAAACTGAAAAATGTCATACATGTAGATTTTTGTCAAAAATGGTCAAATTTCAAAATGTCTTAAAATGCTTAAAATGGGTCAGTTATCCTCTGTTGATACATGTGGTGGTATAGGTTGTCCAAAAGCAGAAGAAAAACACTAAAATATAGAATGTCCAAAAATTACCCTCCCAAAAAAAGTCATACTATAGCATGTCGATTTTTGTCAAAAATGGTCAAATTTTAAAATGCCTAAAAATGCTTAAAATGGGTCAATTAAAGTCTGTTGATACATGTGGTAGTATCGTTTGTCCAAAAATAGAGTAAAAACACCATATTATTTGATGTCCAAAATGTTGATTTTGGTAAAAAAAAAATCAAATTTAAAAACGCCTAAAAATGCTTAAAATGGGTCAATTATAGTCTGTTGATACGTATAGTAGTATACTATAGCAGGAAAAACACCAAAATATAGGATGTCCAAAGATGAAAAAGAAAAAAAAGTCATGTTGATTTTTGTCAAAAATGGTCAAATTTCAAAATGCTTAAAATGAGTCAATTATAGTCAGTTGATACATATTAGAGCATAATATGTACAGAAATGACAGAAAAACACCATAATATAGGATATCCAACAATGACCCCGTCAAAAAAAAGTCATACTATAGCATGTCGATTTTTGTCAAAAATGGTCAAATTTTAAAATGCCTAAAAACGCTTAAAATGAGTCAATTATAGTCTGTTGATACATATTAGAGCATCATATCACCAGAAATGGGCAGCACATTCCTGCACCAAGGGAGTATGTGTATGTATGTATGTGTGTGTGTAGGGGGGATTCGAACCAGCGACCGGCCCGATTCCTAACCTGGACTGTCACTTTTATGACATCACAAGAAAACAAACCTGTTGATAACTCCAGCATGTATTTGCTGCATGGCTGTACATTATAAAAACAGATAGACACATATAGATCAGGGATGGGCAACTTAAATGCTGCAGGGGGCCACAATTTATCATGTTCACTCCCACAGGGCCACATATAGGAGCGTGCACTTAACCAGATATGATGAAACTGCAATTTTAAATATGTTTTCAGTGCAGTAACTTAACATATTTCATGCTCAAATGCATGTTTAACAGTATAAATAGGAATACAAAAGGTTTGAACCAAATAAAAATAACCACTTACTGTGATTTATTTTTTATCAGTGCAAGAACAGCAGACCAACATTAATTGCAAAGTGTAATTTTGTGCATTTTTACACTTCACTTTTAAAATATCATGCTCAAATGCATGTAGTTGTACTGAGGGCCACTTCAAGTGATGGTGCGGGCCGTATGTGGCCCCCGGGCCTCCAGTTGCCCATCCCTGATGTAGAGATAAACAGATTCACCTCTTCACGTTCAGAGTTTGTTCATGATTTAATCCATCTTGGTGTCAGTGCTCCTCTGTCTTGATGTTGAGCAGGCCCAGTCCAGGCCGGCCCGGGCAGTACCAGCTGGGCCCCAGGCGGTACCAGCCCTGGTAGAGGCCCCTCCAGCTCAGACAGCCCAGGGCCCCTCCGATCAGCTGGGTGGGGAACTGAGGGAAGTAGGCGAGGAGGCAGAGCAGCAGGAAGACCCAGAGCCAGAGCAGAAGAACACAGAACAGGAAGAGGATCCTCAGAGGGGCCCCTGAGGCCCCGCCCAGGCTCAGGTAGGGTCCAAACACGGCGGTTTCCTCCGCCAGCAGCAGGCAGCAGAGACACAGCAGGAAGACGTCCTCGGAGACCTCGTAGCCCCGCCACAGCATCCCCGCCCTGAGGCACTCCGCCTTGCTCTCCCCTTCCCTCAGCACCAGCAGGGGCCCGTTGGGGGCCTCCGGCCCGTTGGCCAGGGACTCGTAGCAGCTCCCCGTGGCGTTCTCCAGGAGGTCCAGGAGTTTACAGAAACCACGCCAGAGTCCTCCGGCCACCGCCAGCCGGGAGAGGTGACGGACGGAGAGGGAGACGGAGCGACGGATGGAGAAGGAGAGGAGGAAGACGAAGGAGCCGACGAAGATGCAGGTCCAGCCCCAACCGGAGCGCAAGAACATCCTGAGAGGAGGAGGAGGAGGAGGAGGAGGAGGAGGAGGAGGAGGAGGAGGAGGAGAGACTGTTAGAGGAGGCACACTTTATAAAAGCCACCATGCTCATAATAGGTTATAATAGTTTGGGATTTTTCATTAGTTTTAGTTTTCATTTCGTTGTGATTTTTTGTTTTCAAATTCAGTTCGTTTTAATGAGTTTTTAGAGTGAGTTGACTAGTTTTAATTAGTTTTTATTTTTTGGGGAATGCTTAGTTTTAATTTTTATTAGGTTTAGTTTAGTTTTTATTAGTTTTAGTTTAGTTTTTATTAGTTTTAGTTTAGTTTTTATTAGTTTTAATTAGTTTTATTTTAGTTTTTATTAGTTTTAGTTTAGTTTTTATTAGTTTTAATTAGTTTTATTTTTTTGGAAAATGCTTAGTTTTAGTTTAGTTTTTATTAGTTTTAGTGTTTATTTCAGTTAACAAAAATGTTTTTTCAATTCTAGTTTTTGTTATTTAGTCAGTTTTCGTTAACTATAATAACCTTGGTACCATGGAGATATAACAGTTCACACTGCCATCACTCCAGATTTAGCAGAACATCTAACAGATGACGAAGAGTGTTTATCTGAAACACAGAGGAGTTCTAAGTACCAATATAGCCATATTCTTTATAAATGTTTACAGTCTATCTTTAATTTTGTCATCATGATTGTCCAGGGGAACAGCCCAATGTCCTAAAAAAGACTTTCTGATACAACTAAACTGTATTCTACCAAACTCAGACTCGGGGGAGGGGGGAAAGTGTCAAATCTATGAGATAAAAGTAGCAGATTTGAGAAAAAAAAGTGTCAAACCTACAAGACAAAAAGTAACAGATTTATAAGAAAAAAAGGCAAATCTATGATTTAAAAAAAGTCACAAATTTACGAGACTCAAAGTGTCAAATCTACAAGAAAAAAGTAGCAGATTTATAAGAAAAAAAGGCAAATCTATGATTTAAAAAAAGTCACAAATTTATGAGACTAAAACTGGCAAATCTACAAGAAAAAAGCAGCAGATTTATTTAGATACATGGCCCTTATACGCCGTCGGAGTCTTCTCAATAACATTTTGACATTTAATATTTTATCAGATTCCACTTATTTTGATGCATCACACATACACCTGTAATGAATGCATTATTAAGAGGAGCTCGGGTGGATTATTTGTCAGAATACTTTGTCAACAGCTACAGTCCCATCCTGCAGCCTCTCCTCCCCCTAGGGACCTCAGGCCCTGGAGGGGCTCTAGGTCCCAATCAGCCAAAACCAGTACAACTTGTTCTGAGGGGAGTTTTAGTTTCAGTAAGCCCATAATTCATTCTTCCCTCTCACATACACAAAAAATACATCTTACATATACAAATTTTTTTGAACGTGTGAGGTAAAATTGTGCATTTGAGGTATTTTTGGTGTTTGTGAGTGACTTTAACATGTCCAACTATGGAAACAGTGACAGGTCTTCAAAGGAAAAACAGTGTGTGCAGGGCTGCATTGTGGGTAAGTCAGAGGCCTTAAACCCTGAACCCTGTCAGATGGTACAAATAGGAAAGAAAAAGCACTTTGCAGGAACATAAAATGTCAGAATGCACCCAGGAATCTGATGATGATACAGCGTAGAATTTTATGTTTAAAAGTTTAACCGTCTGGAGTCCAGGAAAGCGCCGGAGCACGACTTCTTCATGACGTCACAACGTAAAAACTGAAGCAGCATGTTTCCTGCTGTCAGCTTCACTCTAAAGTTTTGGCTTTTACACAAGTTTCCATGTCCAATTTAATGGATTAACCCTTTTTTAACATGATTTTACTTCTTTTGCAGAGATTTTTCTAATTTAGCTTTGTGCATTTAGCATTTGTAATGCAATATTTTGTGTTTACTGTTTTTTTGTTGTTGTTTTTTGTAAGTTCTTCGTGTTTTTTATGTGTGTTTTTTGTAATTTTTGTGTTTTTTTGTATTTTTATTATGTTTTGGTGTGTTTTCAGTGTGTTTGTATGTGTTTTTTTGTAATTTTGTGGTTTTTTTGTATTTTTATTATGTTTTTGGTGTGTTTTGAGTGTGTTTGTATGTGTTTTTTGTAATTTTGTGTGTTTTTGGTTTGTTTTTCGTGTTTTATGTGTGTTGTTTGTAATTGTTTTTGTGTTTTTTTGTGTTTTTTTGTGTTCAAAATGTTGATCCAGTAAGTCAAAATGAAAAAAATAATCAAGTCATTTAGGTTAGCTTGTGCTGAAAACAACAAGATTTTTAAGTGACAAAATAGCCCCAAACTCCAAAGGGTTAAGTAACGTGAATGCTTAGACTTATAAGGATTAAAGACAAGAATTATAAACTGTTGTTTGGCGTTGTGTGCAAGTTAAGAATACTAAACATGCTGCATGGTAAGCATAAAAAAAAAGTCACGAATTGACGAGACTAAAAGTGACAAATCTACAAGACAAAAAGTAGCAGATTTATAAGGAAAAAATGCAAATCTAAGTGAAAAAAGTCACAAATTTACAAGACTAAAAGTGGCAAATATACAAGAAAAAAGTAGCAGATTTATGAGATACATGGCCCTAATATCCCGTCGGAAGCAGCTCACCTGTAGAGGAAGTGGGTCCTCTTGGCGAAGATGCTGTGCTGGGAGACCCAGAAGCTCAGGACCGGACCGAACATCACCACTCCGGACAGCAGCAGGTGGAAATGCTGCCGGAACACCTTGTTCCCCACCAGATGAGCCACCAGGTCCGTCAGGACCACCAGAACTGTGTTGAGGAACATCTGGACCCAGAACCACACCTCTGATCTAAACTTTACTATCTAATAGTTGTAAATGAAAACGAACTGCTGCTGGTTCTCAATGCAGCAGCGTGTTTGTGTAGATTATTTACCCAGTAAATAGCCTGCAGAGTTTCATGTGACACGCTGTAATCCTGTGCAGAATGCACCTGACAGACTAGTCGATGCTGTGGATTACCACTGTTGCATAACACAACAATTCAGTCTAAATGTCTGTTAGAATCAGTCAGACTGTACAAACTAAAGTATATCCCTCAAATTCTGACAGTGGATCCATTTGTGCACAGATGAAAGATGAATCCAGCTGCAGAAATCCAAAGATGCCGGTTGCGTAGTGAAACCAGTTGAAGCCCAGAAGCTGTTTTTTGTGTCGTCCTGTAGAACAGCTGGCCCCGACCGTCCCACAGGCTGCAAAAATATGTGCAGAGTGAAATCCAACCATGAAATTCTTCAACCCAGCAGCAGCCACTCCTTCTCCTGACTCAGTGCACTATCAGATATCTGCCGGTGCATCAGCTAAACAATGCAACCAAACCACATCGTTGCTGCTTTGCTGGTTTTTCTTGCAGCAGCAGACAGGTTGAGGGCTGAGCTTCAGTCTTCTCTCACCTTGTGCAGCAGGTTCCCGATTGTTGTGCAATCACTCCTGCAGAGATGCAATGGTTGCAGTGGTTTCTAGTGGTTTCGGCTACTTGGTGCGTCCAGTATCTGGAGTCTGTTGGATCTTCTCTGCAGCTAACTGTGGCTCCTGTGCTCTAACACACTTACAGTGTGTTCTCACCCTGTCGTATGTCTCTGGGGCCCTGAAGGTGTCACATTGCTCCTACCGAGATGACTGAAGGCTACAGAGAGGTTGAACCAATGACAGCAGCTCCTTGTTCTTGGTTTGGATGAAGGTTTCTGACTCATTTAGTCTGGATCTGCAGCAGCAGGAGAGTGAGAGGAAGCAGAGCCGCTGCAACAGGACCAGAGGCACAGAAAAGTCCTGAATAAAGTGTCAACAATGATGTGAAATTAGATGCAATGAGTTCAAATGTGTTTGTGTGTGTGTGTGTGTTTCACATGTATTAATAGCAGTAACCTTTGTACTGTATCTGAGCTGAGTCTCAGCTGCTGCAGCAGTCTGTCTCTGTCAATCACTGAATGAATGGTAACACACACACACACACACACACACAGAGACATAGACACACACAGACACACACACACACACACATTCTTGTACTTCTATCTTTGTGAGGGCCCTCATTGTAATAGTGAATTCCCTTGCAAGGTTATAATACTTTTGGATTTTTCATTAGTTTTAGTTTTAATTATGTTGTGAAATTTTCTTTTCAAATTCAGTTAGTTTTAGTTAGTTCTTAGAGTGAGTTTGCTAGTTTTAGTTTAGTTTTTATTAGTTTTAGTTTTTGTAATGGGGTATTTGTTGGGTGGGAGATTGAAAGAGGTCACAGTAAATTTTGCCTTTATTTCCTTTGTCTGATCCATCTTCATTATGTATGAAAAAAGTTAACCGCACAATACAGTTTCAGTTAATTATCATTATCATGTAACATTTAACCCTTAAAACAAAGTCTGAAATCTAAAAAAAAAAAGCCTTTAAAGAAGTGAGGACCGGCCGAAATGTCCTCACTTTGCAAAAATGTCCTAACTCTGTTGGTTAAAAACGGGTTCCAGTCCTCACTATGTAGGTAGTGTACAAGAACACACACACACAGTACAAGAACACACACACACACACACACAGGCCACATGTACTGTTCTTCCCCTCCTGTCATACACTTTACGTGACGTTTCTTGAATTGACCATGTTAACTGTGTTAGAATAAAGCCTCCACAAGAACAGAGAAACGTGTTCTTGTTCTCCAGGTGCCAATAAAAAAGGACATTTCATACTTCACTATATATAACTATATAACTCCTCACAGGGCCCTCCCAGGGCAACACACATCTAATTCACATTTCTTATCACACACCAGTTTTCTGACACCAAACAAGAGCAAAGTTCTGCACAGACGATGTGTCGAGAACAGAAATGATCTCTCTGAAAGAACAAATTTACATCATTCTGTTCTTGAATGACCAGCAGCCAGCTAGTTCATGTTAACACTTTTTGTATGCGTGTGTTGTTGTTTGGATAAAAAATGATACAATGTAACATATTAAAGTTTCAAGTGTTCAGATGTTCATGTTCAAATCTACAAGACAAAAAAGTAGCAGATTTTTTTTAAAAAAAAGGCAAATCTGTGAGAAAAAAGTAGATTTCTAAAAAAAAAAAGGCAAATCTAGGAGAAAAAAAGGTCACAAATTTACACGACTAAAAGTGACAAATCTACAAGACAAAATGTAGCAGATTTATAAGAAGAAAAGGCAAATCTAGGAGAAAAAAAGTCACCAATTTACAAGACTAAAAGTTGCAAATATACAAGAAAAAAGTAGCAGATTTATGAGATACATGGCCCTAATACGCCGTCGGAGTCTTCTCAATAACTTTTCAAATGTGCTTTTTTAGGCTGAAATTTGACCTTTTTCAGACCCTGGTCTACTGTTTTCTCCCATTTCCAGGTTTTGTGCTAAACTAACTATCTGGTAACAGTATCATAGAGGCAGAGCGCCACCCGTCAAACTATAAAGACCACGCCCACCCGGGGTTAAAGTATAACTACTGCACTGCAAAAAACATGTTTAGTATTACATTTAGTATTAGTAGTATAGTATAAGTATTATCTTCTTATATCTAGCAATAGAATCTTAATTATCTTGTTTTGAGTATAATTTACCTGCTGACCATAGCTTTATGTGCTTATTTTAAGAACGTGAATCTTTTTTTGCCTTGTATAGTCAATAAACCCCCAAGAAGTCATTTTGTAACAAAAATGAGTGAATAACCTCTTCACAGAGATTTCAGTCTTGTGTAAAGACTTGTTTTTAGGATTGACATTTTTTAGATTTTTCATGCTTTTCAATCTATTCAACTGTGGAATATGGTGAGTTTTTACCTAAAATATTGGTTCCAGTTGAGAGTTTTAGTTGCATGTAGTCGAAATGCTATTTCCAAAGTATTTTCTACCACCAGTATCTACCCACAGATACTGAAACGATAAAAAAAACATGCTCGTTTCAAGTATTTCTGGCTCATTTTAAAGTTACTACAGTCGGGCTTTTCAAGCCACAATTGCTCAAAATAAGTATATTTGGATTTATTTCAAGACATCATTGGTTTGTCCAGTGCCGAGATATTTTTACTTATTCAAAGAATTCTTACAAAGAAACATTTACTCACTGCACTGGCAGATACTTTTACTTGTTTTGAGCATTATTTGCTTAATTCTAGTTATTTATTTCTCATTTTTTGTCAGTTGTTTTTTGCAGTGTGTAACTACTTCTGTAATCTTCTTCTGTCCCTTTCTGTACTTGACACGTCTAACATGAACTCTGCTCTCCATCCGTCAGGACTGTTGTGAAGCTGCCTGTCACTGGTCCAGGAATAAAGGTTGACCTGATTTTAAAGTGTTAAATGTCTCCGTGCTCTTCTTCCAACTGCAGAAAGGCCGAACTGCCTCGTTAAGTTACAGACACCAACCACTTCTTCTGTTACATCATCACCCCTGAGTCATAGAAATGCCACGAGGACTCTCTCAATGTTTATATGATCAACGACACTAAAGAATATGTAGAATATATATCCCATAATTAACACTCAATTAGTGCAACACCTTGGATTACCTCCACATCAAATGAAAGTCCTTGTTCTGCTGTTTAATTTGTCTCCACTGACTCAGTCTGCAGCTATAAATAATGTTCACACAGTGACCAGACAAACAGAAACATTTCTGCAAGGCAACGTAACCTGATACATTCAGCCTGCAGCAGCTCCAACTCCACCATGATGTTCATGTTCGGTTTAAGGTGCAGTGTCATGGAAATGTTAATGAAATGTACGATCCATCTGGAGGCTGAAGGAATGCGTCATGTGGGAAGGTTTTTCTTACATTTTATTCTTTTCACATGGTACCTTTTCACGTAGATTTGCCACTTTTAATCTCATAAATCTTTTTTCTCGTAGATTTGCCGCTTTTAATCTCATAAATCTTTTTTCTCGTAGATTTGCCACTTTTAATCTCAAATCTTTTTTCTCGTAGATTTGCCACTTTTAGTCTCATAAAAAAATGTTCACATAACTTTGCCACTTTTAATCTTATCAATCTTTTTTCACGTAGATTTGCCACTTTTTATCTCCTAAATCTTTTTCTCGTAGATTTGCCACTTTTAATAATATAAATCTTTTTTCATGTAGATTTGCCACTTTTAATCTCATAAATATTTTTTCTCGTAGATTTGCCACTTTTAATAATATAAATCTTTTTTCTCGTAGATTTGCCACTTTTAATAATATAAATCTTTTTTCATGTAGATTTGCCACTTTTAATCTCATAAATCTTTTTTCACTAGATTTGCCACTTTTAATCTCATAAATCTTTTTTCACGCAGATTTGCCACGTTTAATCTCATAAATCTTTTTTCACGTAGATTTGCCACGTTTAATCTCAAGTCTTTTTTCACGTAGATTTGGCACTTTTAATCTCATAAATCTTTTTCACGTAGATTTGCCACTTTTAATCTCAAATCTTTCTTCACGTAGATTTGCCACTTTTAATCTCATAAATCTTTTTTCATTAGATTTGCCACTTTAAATCTCATAAATCTTTTTTCACATAGATTTGCCACTTCTAATCTCGTAAATCTTTTTTCACATAGATTTGCCGCTTTTAATCTCATAAATCTTTTTTCTCGTAGATTTGCCACTTTTAATCCCAAATCTTTTTTCTCCTAGATTTGCCACTTTTAATCTCATAAATGTTTTTTTCTAAGATTTGCCACTTTTAATCTCATAAAAATTATTTCACGTAAATTTGCCACTTTTAATCTCATAAATGTTTTTTTCTTAGATTTGCCACTTTTAATCTCATAAATCTTTTTTCACGTCGATTTGCCACTTTTTATCTCATAAATCTTTTTTCATGTAGATTTGCCACTTTTAGTCCCATAAATCTTTTTTCATGTAGATTTGCCACTTTTAATCTCATAAATCTTTTTTCACGTAGATTTGCCACTTTTAATCTCATAAATCTTTTTTCACGTAGATTTGCCACTTTTAATCTCAAATCTTTTTTCATGTAGATTTGCCAATTGTCCGTATATATATATATATATATATATAGGAGAAAAAAGTAGATTTATGAGAAAAAAAGTCCAATGTCATTTCTTTTTGTGGTTTTATTTTGTTGTTGTCAGTAAATTGTTTTTGATATGTTTTATTTATGTTGTACAGCACCTTGTAACTTGTTTTTGAAAGGTGCTATATTAATAAAGTTATTATTATTATTATTATTATTATTATTATGGCAAGATATCTTTAAAAACCCAGAGCAACACGGTGGCTGACCCTGACCTCTGACCTGCCAGCAGAATATTCATTCATGTCATCATGTGGTGGTCTTTAGTGCAACAGCAGCTCAGAGAGCAACAGTGACGTCTCCACTCATATAATGTGGCTCCACCAGCTGCAGCTACATGTTGCTGCTGCCCTCTGCAGGAATAACAGAGCTACTACATCAGCTCAGATTCTCCATATAGTTCTTCTCCTAGTTCTACTTCTAGGATGTCTAAACTACACTCTAAGGAATTCACTGTGATTTATACAGTAACTTATTGGCAGCAATTAACAAGTAACTTACTGTTATTATTATTTACAGTAGAACTACTGTATTTTTATTTACAGTACTGTTTTTTATACTGTAAAATAAAATAAAAAAACACTGATACATAACAGATTATGTACACAAAGTATACAACTTTCATGAACAATAAATCAACTCAATGTCTTGTTCAGTTTTTAATATTTCTGTTTTCTTTCCTTCACATAATCAAAGCTTTTAAATGGACAGGAAAAATAACCAATAGTATAGTATTGTATTTACATTTTTTGTTATTGCTCATGATTTATGAGGAGAAATCCACCATTATGATTTTTATTTTTTATGCATTTGGAACATATGTGGGTTCTGAATGGGATGGATGTTGGCTGGAAAGGACAAATGTGACCCAGTTACACTTCTGATACTGGAAACAATATGTATTATGTGTTTATTATACACACATAATACAACATAATGTGACAGAAATTAAGAGAGACTATTGAGATTTAGAGCAAAGAAACATTAACGTTTTGTCAATAAAACATCTATGGTGAGGTTTCATGCTCAGGTTGATACTGGCAATGGTTTTATATAAGAATTTTTAAACATATACAACGGGGTACAGCAGGGTTCGGTTTTAGGCCCTCTGCTTTTTTCTATTTATATCAATGATTTTAATTGTGGCATCACAAATAGCTTAATTCATCTTTATGCTGATGATTCAATCATTTATTCTCTCGCTCCATCTGTTGAACAAGCTCTAAATAATCTTGGAGATGATTTCTGCATTATCCAAAGAACTCTGTCTAACCTAAGATTGGTTCTAAATCCAGGAAAATCAAGGTTCGTGATTTAAAAAAACAACATACTGTTGACTTAAATAAGTTCACTGTATATTGTTTATTTATATGGCACTACTTAAAAAACTTCCACTCTACTTATCGAGCCTATACTGGTCTTCAGATCTCTTAACTATCCCACTTGTGCACATAACCCACTGGTTCTTAGATATAATAATATAATATCACATAACCCACTGGTTCTTATATATAATAATATAATATCACATAACCCACTGGCTCTTATAAATAATAATATAATATCACATAACCCGCTGGCTCTTAATTCCATGCTATTAAAACGGAGGTGGGGAAATTTGGTTTTGTTTATTTTGCCCCTTTTAAATGGAATAATCTACTGTCTCAGCTTCAGTTGGATACCTTGATTCCTTTTAACCATTTTAAAGACATTCTTGTTGATCTTATGATTTCTGAATGTAAATGTGCTTGCTGAATTCATTATGTGCTTCTGTTGAGTGGATATTATTATGGATATGTATTGTAATGTGTTGAATTGTATTTGTGCTATAATCAGGGCGCCATTGAGTAAATAAATAAAGGTGAAATGAAACGTCTATAAATCCACTCAGTGACTTTTATATCAGAGCAGATTTAATCATGTCATTCCCCTCAGTTTAAACATGGAATTACATGAGAATCCTTTGATGGGTTCATGGAGAAACAGCGCCACTGTGTGGCTCAACTGTGAAACTACAGTTCAGTCCAACACAGAGAGGAAACACTTTAACTAAGTGGATCTTCTTCGATAATTCATTCCCACCTCTAAAGATCCGGAGCTCAGATAGTGAATGCTGAATGACGCATTAATCAAATTTAACAACGCGATAATCAGTGAGTACTAAACTCTATCTCTGCTTTGGAGAACACAATAGAGTTTCATCAAAGTAAATCCATGAAAGCTTTACTGTGGCTAAAGCTCTCTCTCTCTCTCTCTCTCTCTCTCTCTCTCTCTCTCTCTCTCTCTCTTACACACACACACTGACTCACACACACTGATTCGCTCACATACTCAAATCTCTAACATTAGCTTTAGTATTGTGGTCCAAAGTTTTTTTGCTAACCAGGTCACATGGTGCATCATCCGGTTAGTTTGCTGCTTTAATCTTTGTCAAACTCAACCAGTTGGTCATCAGGCAGAAATATTAATCACATGAGAAAGACCATGTTTGTCTTTCTCTTTGATCCACATTGTTTTAGGAACATATTTTCTAGTAGCCGAGTTAATAGAAATTCTATGGCGGTGTATTAGGGCCAAATATGAAAAAACACACACACATATATATATATATATATATATATATATATATGTATATACAGTATATACGGACCTGGGGAAGGGGGTAATATTTAGAGAAATGAGATTAAAAGTGGCAAATGTACGAGAAAAAAGTCGATTTATGAGATTAAAAGTGGGAAATCTAAGAGAATAAAGTAGATTTATTAGATTTATTATGAGGCTAAGGCGGTTCAACCTTTTCATTTGCAAACTAACAGGCTCAGAATCCTGATTTCACCATGATGATTGTGTGATGAAGTGACAGAAGACAGGAGCATAAATACTGTACAGCATGGGTCTCAAACTGGTGGCCCGCGGGCCAATTGCAGCCCTTGTGACGATATTTTGTGGCCCCCACCTTGATATGAAAGTTTAATGTGAGTTTTATATGAATGGCACTTTACCGTGTTGTGTGTGGAAGGTCCCTTTAATTACTTTTTTTGGTAATTTTGTGTCTTTTTTTGGTAATTTTGTATCTTTTTTTTGGTCATTTTGTGCCTTTTTGGGGTAATTTTGTGTCTTTTTTGGGGTAATTTTGTGTCTTTTTTTTTTTTGTAATTTTCTGTCTTCTTTTGGTCATTTTGTAATAATTTTGTGTCTTTTTTAGTAATGTGTCTTTTCTTGGTAATTTTGTCTTTTGGGTAATTTTGTGTCTTTTTTAAATAATTTTGTGTCTTCTTTTGGTCATTTTGTAATAATTTTGTGTCTTTTTTAGTAATGTGTCTTTTCTTGGTCATTTTGTCTTTTGGGTCATTTTGTGTCTTTTTTAAAATAATTTTGTATCTTTTTTTTGGTAATTTTGTGTCTTTTTTTGGTAATTTTGTATCTTTTTTTGGTCATTTTGTGTCTTTTTGTGGTAATTTTGTGTCTTTTTTGGGGTAATTTTGTGTCTTTTTTTTTTGTAATTTTCTGTCTTCTTTTGGTCATTTTGTAATAATTTTGTGTCTTTTTTAGTAATGTGTCTTTTCTTGGTCATTTTGTCTTTTGGGTCATTTTGTGTCTTTTTTAAAATAATTTTGTGTCTTTTTTTGGTCATTTTGTGTCTTTTTGTAATAATTTTGTGTCTTTTTTTGGTCATTTTGATACTGCCCCCAGCGGCCCCCAGGTAATTAGTTTGAGACCCCTGCTGTAGAATGACGCCTTGATACTGGAGGATAATTATAGAACACTAAGATAATTTATGGCGACCACGCATCCCAAAGGGAAAGCTACAAAACAAGACGGCTGCTGATTCTGGCTAGCACCACAACAGAAATAGATTAAAGATCATCAGTTTATAGGAGCTGCTGCCTCCTACGTCACACTGCTGACAATGTTACTAGAAAGGAGAATTAACCCTTTAGGATCACTTTAGTTTACTACCATTTAAAGCCATTAAGGACAGAAATGTCCACTTCCAAAAAAAAAAAACATAAAAACTTTACAGATTAATATATTTTTTTACTTTTTTCTGCATACATTTCTAAAATCTCTGATCAAAACTAACAATTGTTTAAACATTTTTGGCATTTTAAGCCTTTAGATTACACAATAAATGTTGGGTGTTTTGGGGATTTGGGGAATTTTTTGGGGCGAATTTTGGGAAATGTCTCAAATGATACCAGAGGGTTGATTATTCACATTTTATTTGCTGCATTTTTAAAAAGTTCTCCTCCCATTAAAAATGTGTTTTTCACAGCCTAATTCTCAGTTTAACACATTTACATATGAGCAGAAACTTGAGACATCACAACTAGTGTGGTAGTAATTTATGATATATTATTATCACATACATATATATATATATATATATATATATATATATATACACATACATATGTGTGTGTGTATATATATTAGAGCTGCAACAATTATTAGATTAATCGAACAATAATCGATTATCAAATTAATCGACAACTATTTTGATAATCCAATAATTGGTTTGAGCAGTTTTTCAAAGACAATAAGTCCAAATTCTCTGATTTCAGCTTCTTCAATGTGAATATTTCTGGTTTCTTTGTTCCTTTATGACAATAAACTGAATATATCTGTGTCGTGCAGTTAATCTTTAACACTTTATACTTTATTTGCACATTTGTAGAGTTTTCAATGAAAGACAAGAAGAAGATGTAGTATTTTAAAGATTTTTTAATAGGGAACAAAAACAAGAAATCACAAAGAATCATATCATCATAGAAGAAAATAGTAATAATCAATACCAATACAAGTGTCATCATAATCATTGTTCCAGTCAGTTTGATAAAGTTGAGACAAAGTCACTATAGTTCAGTTTCTCTGGTGTCCTATAAACAGCTCTACCAGAGGCTGAACACTGAACATCGTACTTGTTTTAATCAGCCAATTAAAAGTGCTAATAAATCAGGTGTGAACTGAATCATTGTCCGAGGCATGAAGCAGCACATTCTCTCCCTCCTCCAGCTCAGATCCATTAAAGGTTGTGGTGTGTGTGGCGTCCAGGCATCCTGAGGGTCTGTCAGCTGTGGATCACACCTCTAATCCTCACTGACTGAAAACACAAACAGCTGCCCGCCTCATCTGATCTCATCTGCTCCGGCCAGCTGCTGAAAATGTTCCAAAGCAGAGAGCCAAACAGGAAGCACATGGAGGAGCTGCTGGAGGCAAAGACAAAAAGATTATCTCAACGTTTTTAGATTGACTCAATTCAACTCTAATGACAGAACACACAAAAAGTGTCAAATCTAGGAGAAAAATTACATTTATGAGATTAAAAGTGGCAAATGTAGGAGAAAAAAGTAGATTTATGAGATTAAAAGTGGCAAATCTAGGAGGAAAAAATAGTCGATTTATGAGAAAAAATGGCAAATCTAGGATAAAAAAGTAGATTTATGAGATTAAAAGTGGCAAATCTAGGAGGAAAAAATAGTCGATTTATGAGAAAAAATGGCAAATCTAGGAGAAAAATAGATTTATGAGATTAAAAGTGTCAAATCTAGGAGAAAAAAGTAGATTTATGAGAAAAAAGTGTCAAATCTAGGAGAAAAAATAGGGGATTTATGAAATGAAAAGTGTCAAATCTAGGAGAAAAAAGTTGATTTATAAGAAATGTGGCAACTCCAGGAGAAAAAAGTAGATTTATGAGATTAAAAGTGGCAAATCTAGGAGAAAAAAATATATTCATAAAACAAAAGTGTCAAATCTAGGAGAAAAAAGTAGATTTATGAGAAAAAAGTGTCAAATCTAGGAGAAAAAAGTAGATTTATGAGAAAAAAGTGTCAAATCTAGGAGAAAAAAATAGTCGATTTATGAGAAAAAAATGGCAAATCTAGGAGAAAAAGTAGATTTATGAGAAAAATGTGGCAACTCCAGGAGAAAAAAAGTAGCAGATTTAAGAAAATAAAAGTGGCAAATCTAGGAGAAAAAGGTAGATTCATGAGATTAAAAGTGGCAAATCTGGGAGAAAAAAATAGTCGATTTATGAGAAAAAAAATGGCAAATCTAGGATTAAAAATAGTAGACTTATGAGGAAAAAATGACAAATCTAGGAGAAAAAATAGTAGATTTATGAGGAGAAAAAAGAGGCCAATCTTGGATAAAAAAGTTGATTTATGAGCAAAAAGTGGCAAATCTAGGAGAAGAAACTAGTAAAATTATGAGATTAAATGTGGCAAATCTAGGAGAAAAAATAGATTTATGAGATGAGAAAAAAGTGGCAAATCTAGGAGAAAAAAATTTAATTTATGAGAAAAAAATGGCAAATCTAGGAGGAAAAAGTTGATTTATGAGAAAAAAGTGGCAAATCTGGGAGAAAAAAATAGTCGATTTATGAGAAAAAAATGGCAAATCTAGGAGAAAAAATGGTAGATTTATGAGGAGAAAAAAAGAGGCCAATCTAGGATAAAAAAGTTGATTTATGAGCAAAAAGTGGCAAATCTGGGAGACAAAAGTAGATTTATGAGAAAAAAGTGGCAAATCTAGGAGAAGAAACTAGTAAAATTATGAGATTAAATGTGGCAAATCTAGGAGAAAAAATAGATTTATGAGATAAGAAAAAAGTGGCAAATCTAGGAGAAAAAATTGTAATTTATGAGAAAAAAATGGCAAATCTAGGAGAAAAAAGTTGATTTATGAGAAAAAAGTGGCAAATCTAGGAGGGAAAAAATAGTATTTATGAGAAAAAAGTTGCAGATTTATGATTAAAAGTGGCGAATCTAGGAGAAAAAAGTAGATTTATGAGAAAAATGTGACAAATCTAGGAGAAAAAAATAGATTTATGAGAAAAAAAAAGGCAAATCTAGGAGAAAAAAGTGGATTAATGATGATTTTGTGTCTTTAAAAAAAAAAAATGTTGTGTCCTTTTTGGTAATTCTTTGTATTTTTTTTTGTAATTTTGCGTCTTTTTAAGTAATTTAGTGGTTTTTTTTGGTCATGTTGATTCTGCCCCCAGCGGCCCCCAGGTAATGGCCCCCTGGTTTAAGGTCTTTGTCTAGCCGTGGTGGTTATTTTCTCCCCATGACTGAGTCTTCTGTGTATGGTTCAATCAGTTCTGGTAAAAGCCAGGAGCTCCTATCTCCCCCGCTGCTATCAGGCTGGAAATACCTCTGATAATACAGCCAGTAAACAAGTTCAAACCCAGTTTGTGTGGAAGGCAGTAGGGTAAACATATCAAACAAAAGGTTTATTAATATCCATCACACCCAGAGTATTAATACACTGCACACATGCTTAATACCAAAATGATGAGAGAAGAATGGAGAGAGCAGCTTTCTATGGATAGAGAACTCACTGTCAACCACTGGACTGGGACTTTATATATATATAATTATATATATATTTTTTTCTTTTCTTAAAAAGTTGGTTTAATGTATACTACATGCACTTAACAACAATGTTCCCTCGATAAGAAGTAGCTATAAAAAAAACCTGATTCCAAATAAGTTGGGACAAAAGTTATTATAATTAACGAAAACTAACGAAATAATGAAAACTAGAACTGAAAAAACATTTTCGTTAACTGAAATAAACATGAAAAATGAGAGTTTTTAAAAAAAAACATAACTGAAACTGTATTTTGTGTTCCACCAGGTCACTTTACGGGTTTATTTGAACTATCTCTGTTTACATCCGACCACATTAGACCTTCTGTATATTTCTATATTATATATGTCATATACCACTTTATATTTAAATATATTTATTAACTGATGTTCATACTACTACATGCAACAACCTATTTAACCTATTTAACATGCTAAAATGTATTTTCTCCAATGTGCAATATCTGTAAAAATAAAAAGTACTTTCAGGAAAACTAACAAACACAAAGAAATATATATTCATAATAAATGCCAAATAGCAGAAATGTATGTATAAAATGTATAGTATGTATGTATATGTCTTATTTTTTTATATATTCTGTTATATTGTTCAATTATCTTATCTTACCTCAATATATATAAAAACACCCTTAAATCTAAGGAATGTAGCACAGCCACTAGGGCAAGGGTCTCAAACTCGCGGCCCGCGGGCCAATTGTGGCCCTCTTGACGATATTTTGTGGCCCCCACCTTGATATGAAAGTTTAATGTGAGTTTTGGCACTTTACTGTGTTGTGTGTGGAACGTCCCTTTAATTACTTTTTTTTTGGTAATTTTGTGTCTTTTTTGGTAATTTTGTGTCTCTTTTTAAATAATTGTGTGTTTTTTTAAATAATTTTGTGGTTTTTTAAAATAATTTTGTGTCTTTTTTGGTAATTTTGTGTCTTTTTTGTGTCATTTTGTGTCTTTTTTTTAAAATAATTTTGTGTCTTTTTTGGTAATTCTGTGTATTTTTTGGTAATTTGTGTATTTTTTGTTATTTTGTGTCTTTTTAAAGTAATTTAGTGTTTTTTCAGTCATTTTGTGTCTTTATTTGTAATTTTGTGTCTTTTTTGGGGGTAATTTTGTGTCTTTTTTAAGTAATTTAGGTTTTTTTCTGTCATTTTGTGTCTTCTTTTAGTAATTTTGTGTCTTTTTTTGGTCATTTTGATACTGCCTCTAGCGGCCCCCAGGTAATTTGAATTTGAGACCCCTGTATTTGAGTTTAACAGATATCTGTATTAATATACTGGTAAATGTAATGAAACAAGCTGTTGAAGTGTTGGAGCTCTTCAACAGCTGTCTGTCTATGCAATAGAGACAAATTATAAGTTTCATCACTCAGCATTCATTTCTCTGTCAGCTGAATTTAATCGGTACCCAGTATGCAGAGAGTCCTGACAGACAACACTCAGGGTCAGTGGTGAGCTGACAGGATGCCAACAACATGTTCTCTGACCAGCCGACTCTATAGGCCTGATTCCTGGCTGTTAACCTGGTGTTAATTTACAGGTGTCACCAAACAATCTAACACTGGAGGAGTGTTCAGCACCTGGTGACAGCAGGAAACACCTTTCTACAATTGGCCAAGATCATCGTAGAGGCAAAGTAGCTTGTAAACAAGCTCCTATGGAATCTGACACAATTCTTTTTGGTGCCACTAGAACCATTCCCACCGTACAGAACCACCTTGAATCCCTCTCACACTGTCAAACCCACGGCCACAAACCCAGCTGTTACATTTGACAGCCATCTCACATTCGAGAAACAAGTTTCAACTGTTGTTCAGTCATGTTTTTATCATTTTATATTCATATTATATTCATATTTTATGGGAAGTGCCTTTCGTTTAGACGGCGTTTTGGGGGCTTAAAGACGCAAAAATCTGAAACCACCCTCCAAAGTGTAAAAGTTGAATCCTCTCCTCCGTAGCGTGTCGTCTACACTGACAAGACACAAAACTCTGATCTGATCTGCTCACGTCACGTATGTGTTTACGTCACATACATGCTCCAGGACAGGAAATAAACAAACGTGTGGGATTATTTCCATGCTTCGGACCTTCAAGCTGCTCTGGCAGCTCTAATAAACTTACAGGAGTCTTTCCACCAAATGTCCAGGATATGTACAGATAGTATTAGTGAACAGAGAAGGATCTGGAATTACCTCCATCACATTCTGGATGCAGCAATTCGTCGGAGGCGAGCCAGAAGGCTGTGAACGAGACCTGGGAGATCTAGTGATGGAGGAGAACTTTGTGGAAGGAGTAGCTGATAGAAATGTGTGGCGTGAAATCTTCTGCATGCCCAAAGATGCTCTTATGGCTTTAAGTGATGCCGCCTGGCTGCATACAATCACATTTCACACACTTTTGCGTCACCGTATGCAGCAGATTTCCTCCCGAAAACGCTCGTCTAAACGAGGAATAAAAAGTGAAGACGAGACGCCACTTTTGCGTCTTCTGTTCAGACCGTCCTTCTGTGAACGGGGCCTAAGATGCATCTCTAATGCTGCCTTCGATTGCACTCGGAAATCAGAAAGATCCGACCTCCGATTCTGAAAAGTGCAACAGAACGGCCCTTGAACTCGGCACAGCACAGTAAAAGTGTCAAAAATATTATAGTTTTTCCCATATTAGGTAGCTGATGTACTTCCCCAGAATAATTTTTAAATGCTCGTTTTAAAGTCATCCAAACAAACATCACTTTGCTGTGGTCGGCCATGTTTTCCGAGGTCGAGCAATGAAACGCATTTACCTCGGAAGTCGGAATTTCCAACTCGGATCTTTCCGAGTTCCGACTGCAATCGGCATTTTTTTGTGTGTGCTTGTTTCTGTCTTGTAAGCTTGTTTTACTTGCTGTTGAGCACTTTGTAACGTTTTGTTTTGATAAGTGCTCTATAAATAAAGTTTATTATTATTATTATGGTGTACATTTTACATTTTAACTTAAACTTTAAATTACTAAATCAGGTGAAGGTTGGAATGGACAGAATTCTCAGAACGAATGCAACAACAGACCAACAAATCAGTCCAATGAGATGAAGCTGTTATCTACCAATCACAGCAACTGACAACGTCCTCTTTGAACTCATAACTATTATGATTACATTTAAATAGAGCAGAAATAGACAACAGAGCTCTACTCGGCAGGTTGGGCTCTGCTTTTGGATACAAGCCATGTAGCTGTGCAAAACAGCATGAAATATGAATTATATGTAGTAGGACTGCAACTAATGATTATTTTCATTATCGATTAATCTGTCGATTATTTAAACGATTAATCGATTAGTTGTTTGGTCAACAAAATGTTGAGAAATATCAACCAGTGTTCCCCAAACCACAAAATGACTAAAAAAGACACAAAAAGGCCAAAAAAGACACAAAATGACTAAAAAAGACACAAAAAGGCCAAAAAAAGACACAAAATGACTAAAAAAAGATACAAAATGACTAAAATAACACACAAAATTACAAAAAAAAAAGACACAATATGTATAAAAATATCAATCAGCGTTTCCCAAACCACAAGATGACGTCCTCAAATCTCTTGTTTTGTCCACAAACCAAAGAGATATTCAGTTTATTGCCATAAAGGAACAAAGAAACCAGAAATATTCACATTGAAGAAGCTGAAATCAGAGGATTTGGACTTATTGTCTTTAAAAAACTGATGAAACCAAAATATTCGATTATCAAAATAGTTGTCGATTAATTTAATAATCTATTATCGTTCGATTAATTTAATAATTGTTACAGCTCTAATATGTAGGTTGAATTGTCAGTGAGCCACAACACAAAGGCTATCTAAACATCAAGTCCTCTGATTCTGTCAGAATCTGGATTAAATATGAGCAAACTGAGTTTATATACACAACACATCCCTTCAGCTCTAAATATCCGACACCTCCCCCTTTAAAGGAAGCTCATTCTGCAGTCTCTTTGTTGTGGCTCAGTGTTTCCCACAGTCTGGCTCGGGCAGCATGTGGGTAGGGCTGGGCGATATATATTGATATATTTTTAAATGTGATATGGAATTAGACCATATCGCATATATAGATATAGTTCAATTTTTTTCTTTCTTTATATATAAATGCTGCCCTTACTGTGGTTTGTCATATTTAGTTATTTTGTAAAGTTTGCTATTCTTTTCTCATATAAATATATTTATTTCATAAAAAAATGGCCTATTTTATTTCATAGGCTATTTTTATTTAAGATATTTTTATTTATTTAAATTTGCATTTTATGGAGCTTTGATTTAAAAAAAAAAAAAAAAAAAAACGTAAATAAACGGTTTCAATAAAACTTCTGGCTGGAGTTTTCTCCCACAGTTCTCTATTTATGTTGTTTGTCTATATATGTCAGCTCAGTGTGTCTGTCTATTCAGAGATCATGGCCTTGGTTAGGGTTGAAGCATCTATACACCAAGGTTATAATACTTTTGTTTTTTATTCATTAGTTTGTGAATAGAGATTAGAGATTAGAGATTAGATTGTGAATTTTTGTTTGCAAATTCAGTTAGTTTTAATTAGTTTTGAGAGTGATTTTGTTAGTTTTAATTAGTTTTGAGAGTGATTTTGCTAGTTTTAATTTGTTTATATGTTTTGGGAAATGCTTAGTTTTAGTTTAGTTTTTATTAGTTGTAGTTGTTTTGTAATGGGGTATTTGTTGGGTGCCAGATTCAATAAGGTCACAATAAATGTTTCCTTTATTTCCTTTGTCTGATCCATCTCAGCCCCAATAAGTTTATTAAGTCATAAAACCAGATAGATGAAATAGATTTCATATCAACCAAAAAGGTTTACGGATGAAAAAAGTTGACGAAAACGAAGGACATTTTCACTATAATTTTAGTTAGTTTTGGAACCACAAACCATTTTTTTAAATCTCTTGTTTTTTAAATTTTTATTTCAGGCAACGAAAATGTTTTTTCAATTCTAGTTTTTGTTATTTCGTTAGTTTTCGTTAACTATAATAACCTTGCTATAAACCGGTAATGAGGAACACCTTCATCCTCTCAAACAGTCTGAGGCCTGCAGCCCTCCCGATGCTGCTACCACACCAATCTGTCTGTCAAGCTTATGTTGTTTTCTAACAGTAAAAAATGGCCTCAAATGGTTCCCCCAGCGTCCACTCATAGAGGAGGTTCATATGTATAAATACTGAGGAGTCTTAATTGGTGACTCACTCACCTTCAAGCCACACATAGAAAATGTGAAGAAGCTGAGGCTAAAATTGGGTTTTTAATTTTCAAAATAAGTTCTGTTTTTCTTCTAATGTAAAAAAGCGTCTTGTCACTGCAACATTTTTATCTGTGTTGGATTACGGAGATCTTTTGTACATGAATGCTGCTGCTCAATGTCTTAGAATGATTGATCCTGTTTATCAGCTTCTTTGAGCTTCATTACCAACTGTAATATAGTGAATTATCCTCTGGGGTAGGATGGCCTGCTCTGGCCACTCCAAGGGCTCAGAGTCATTGGTATACTTTCATTTATAAGGCAATATTGGGACTGCTGCCTTCATACATTTGCACCTTAATTACTGTGAGAAATGCTGGATCTTATTCTCTTCGTTCACAAGATCAGTTGTTGCTTTCTGTCCCTTCTGCTCTACAGAGTTGGGTAAAAAGGGATTTGTTTACTCTGCACCTTATGATGGAATATGCTACAGAAAGAATGGAAACTAACTGACTTTGTTTCTTTGAGCACTTTTAAATCCAAACTGAGAGTTATTGAGGCCAATTCCACAATATGCACTTGTTTCTCATGACACATATGTAAATATGTAACTGTATGTTGTGTTTGCTGCCTCTTGGCCAGGGCTCCCTTGAAAAAGAAAGAGGTTCTTGATCTCAATGGGATAATCCCTGGTTAAATAAAGGTTAAATAAATAAAATAAACCCCCAAAACTCTGAGATACCTGAATGTAAGGAATGTTAACCATTGTCTTGCATAGCATCAGTTCTCACAACTATATTACAATCACATACAAACGTACTGAGATCACCACAGTGGAAACATGCCACCTGTCCTCTGAGCCAACAGATTGTGTCCATGTAAATCACCACCAGGCCAGATGACAAGGCACCACCATGGTGGAGCCCAATGATGGGCTGCACTTAGAACAGCTCCTATCCAGTTATAGGCAGCATGGTGGGATGCCAGAGGACACCCAGGAGGACACTGTCATAAGCTCCAAAGTCCACAAAATACACATGGAACCGCACGGGCACTGTTCCATTACCAGGACTGCTGTCTGCTTTGGACCCTGGAGGGTCCCTGTGGGGGCTGAGCAGTCTAATACCTGATATAACAAGAGCTTTATGTTGAGTTCAATTGCACTCGGAACTCGGAAAGATCCGAGTTGGAAATTCCGACTTCCGAGGTAAATGCGTTTCATTGCTCAACCTCGGAAAACATGGCCGGCCACAACAAGTTGATGTTTGTTTGGATGTCTTTCGAGCATTTAAAAGTTATTCTGGGGAAGTACATCAGCTACATCAGCCATTAGTAACACAAATGCTAAATTAAACGACACAAAACAGACTAAATGTTGAAGATAAAGTGACTGTTTACCTCTCACGGTGTGTGGTGCCGTTTTGCTTTGACGTTTTCCACGTATTTCCGACCTTCTCGGGTTGCTTGGATCCTACCCCATTTCCCGAGTCGGAATCCTGAGTTCAAGGACCGTTCTATTGCACTTTTCTGACTCGGAGGTCGGATCTTTCGGAGTTCCGAGTGCAATCGAATGCAGCATTAGACCCTCCTTGTGGACCATCACCGTATCTGGTCTGGTTCAGGCATTTTCAAAGGTTTTACCGAACAATAACGTCATGGAAAGCTCTCTTCTCTTCTACCTGAGTCTTATAAAACTTTACCAGAACTATTTTGGGGCCAACTGAAAGTGCATTTTTCATGCCCCTGTAAACTCATCAAGCACCAGAGTTTTTTGTTTACATGACCACAGTTAGCAGTTCAACTGGCCTTTTGGACCAAATGAGCAAAGCCAACTCAAGCTTCTTCCACTTGAAAGCTTTTTCCACTGCTGTTTGTCCACCTGTGGATTTCTGGATTACCCCACAACACGCATGGTTGACGCACAACCCGAGGCTTTGATTCAACGTGATTATCTTCCAGTGAGACCCTGGATAAAGGTCCATGTTCTCTAGAGGTCAAAGTCATAATCAAGTTCACTCTCACTAAAAGTTCTGGTCTCGTGAGTCTCTTTAGAAGTTGTTTACTGACCACCGCCTGATGTGGAAGATAACAACTTTAATCCTCACCTTAGTGTCTGAGACATAACGCCGCAGACACTGACTGCCAGTCTAAGGCCTGAAGTGTTGATATTAGAAAAATGTATCCGTCTGTTATTGACAGCCAATGACCAGACATTTTGAAAAAACCATTAGCACAAGACTTTAAATTATTGTTGAAAAACATCTCTAAAATGGATACATATACACTTATTATGAAATTGTTATTAATAAATGAACTCCATTAAAGATATAGAATACTATGGTTCAGTAAAGAATACTAACTACTACTTAATAAACACAGATATATAGTATTAAATTATCTAGCTTTAAGTAATGGATATTAAATGTAAAGATATAAATGGATCCTAAATGGATATATATGGAAACTATTACTGTTAATTTACTATTAAAAATCTAGTATAATATGTTAGTAAGGTATATTAACTACTACGTAATGAATATAGCTATAGTGTATTAAATGTATAAAATGTAAAGAATGTATAAAAGATCCTGATTTTGAAGTTTTGCTATCTTTTATATTCTTGGATTTATTTCTGTTTTTCTTTTGTTTTTGTTTTTTGCTTCACTACTTTAAGTTTGTTTTAATTTAAGTTGTTTGTGCTGTATATTATTTGTCGGACCCCAGGAAGAATAACTGCAGCACAACTGCAGCTAATGGGGATCCAAATAAAACAATAAACAATAAACAATAAACCAGAAGGAAACCCCACTCAGACTTAGATGAGGAAGGCTGTTTCTACCAATCAACTTTATCAGAAATTAGATGTTCTAGTATCTTGGTAAGCACAAATCAGATGAAAAAAGATCCTGAAATTGACATTTGTGGACCATTCATGTCTTCACTCTCCTGTGCAGGGTGGCAGGTTCCCATTGTTGGAAGGGTCAAGACTCAAGCTGACTTAACAACAATTGTCCTGCTGAAACACTGTTCAGATGGTCATCTGTACTATGTAGACCAGGGATGGGCAACTTAAATGCTGCAGGGGGCCACAGTTTTTCATGTTCACTACCACAGGGCCACATATAGGAGCGAACACTTAACCAGATATGATGAAACTGCAATTTTAAATATGTTTACAGTGCAGTAACTTAACATATTTCATGCTCAAATGCATGTATAACAGTATAAATAGGAATACAAAAGGTTTGAAGTAAATAAAAAAAATAACCACTTACTGTGATTTCTTTTGTTTTCAGTGCAAGAACAGCAGACCAACATTAATTACAAGAAGTAATTTTGTGCATTTTTAAGATTTCATGCTCAAATGCATGTAGTTGTACTAGAGAAGGTGACTCAGGACAAGTTCAATGGGCAGATCTCTCAGAAAGTTGAATTATTGATTGATTTATATTGTTGTTTACCCTAACTCCACTGGTCACAGTTAGACCAGACGATATATCATTGTTTACTATCCAACTGTTAATATGTTTTGTTTGTTTTGTTAATAAGTGTTTCTTTTTTTGATTAAATTGAGACTTGTGTAACATTTGCTATCATTGTGTCATTTTTATCATGTAAATGGAGGGAGAAAAGGCAATATTGGCTTCAAGAATCGGCCCCCAAAAAATCGCCCCCCAAAAAATCGCACATATCGGGGATCGGTTAAGACTAATGTCAAAATAATCGGTATCGGCCTTAAAAATCCCGTATTGGTCGACCAGTTGCACAAAAACAACATACTGTGACTGTTATTTTGCAGGAAAAGATAAATGTATACATTAAAAATGACATGTGAATTAGTTATCAACTATATTGGCAATAATTTGGTGGAAATTCAAACCATTTCTGTAACAGTAACACCACTTTTTTTGGCAGGCAATAAATAGAATCTGGTTTCTGTCCACAGCCAGTCGTCCCTTGGAAAAGGAATTTAACAGAAGAGATGACAGAAAAACAAGTGGTAGAATTAGAGATAGAGAGGCTCTGCTTGGGTGAGTCACAGATGAGTTATGCAGGAGAAAGTTCCTGGCACTGCTCCCGAAAAATCACATTATTTGGACGTGAGCAGGGAGGGCGGCCAGACATGATGAGAGCCACAGAGAGCCCTGTCGTAAGTGATGAAAGTGATGGCGATTACCACAATGTGTGTGTGTGTGTGGGGATAAAGGGGTACGTGTGGTGGTAGAGTACCTGTTGGTGTGTGTGTGTGTGTGTGTGAGGTCAGGGTGGTGTCCTTGGCCTTGTAAGGCAGGGTTAGGGTTATCTGGGGTTATATATTTGATCCCAGCCTTCCCTGCAGGTCTAGCAGCTGCTTCCTCTTCACCTGGTCTCAGTAAGTCTGCAACACTGGTTGGATTGTGTAGTCGTGCTGTTTTTCATTGTTTATTATCTGTTTGTTATTTAAAGGTAAATACAGTTTTACTGTGATCTCATTTAACCCTTTATCAGGCAAAGAACCGTATTCGGTAACTTCAGTGGATATCCAAAATGGTAATATTTCGAGAAAAAGGTAGCAAATTTACTAGATTAAAGTGGCAAATCTACAAGAAAAAAAGTAGCAGATTTAAGAGATTTAAAGTGGCAAATCTGTGCGAAAAAAGTGGGAAAAAACTTCAAACCACTTCAAATCTCATAAATCTACGCATTTTTTTCTCGTAGATTTGCCACTTTAATCTTGTAAACTTTTTTCTCAAAATATTATTTTCGTATGTTCTTTTCACACATTCTGGCTGTATGTAATATCCTCCAATATTCTCTAGGGTTGAAATTTGGAATTTGCAAGTATTTCAATGAGTGTCCTATTAAGGGTTAAAGTGGTGAATCTGGGAGAAAAAAGTAGCTTTTTCCCACTTTTTTCTTGTAAATCTGCGTTTCTTTCGTGCAGATTTGCCACTTTAAATCTCTTAAATCTGCGACTCTTTTTCTTGTAGATTTGCCACTTTAATCTAGTAAATTTGCAACTTTTTTCTCAAAATATTACCTGAAGTTACTAAATATAGTTCTTTGCCTGATAAAGGGTTAAGAAAATAGAGGCGATAGGAAGTTAGAGTAACTTACTGTACACTGTAAAAAAAATTAATCTGTACAATTTAAGGTAAAATACCTGGTTGCCAGAACTTCACCATAAAAAAACAGTTTGTGGGTTTTCTAATCAGGGTTCGTACACTTTAGCAGTGCTCAAATTCAAGCATTTTTTAAAGACTTTCATGGTGCATTTTGAAGCTATTCCAGTATCTTACACCTGTTGTAAATTGCCTGTTTTAGATGAGTACTTACTTACTAAAAGGGGAGATTTCACTGAACCATACCAACAGAGATGGTGTTACACTTTTAGGAGGAACGCTCTAATACTTTTTTCCATGACTGTATTTTTGGTAATTTTTACATCTATTTTTGGTCATTTTGTTTCTATTTCAACAAATTAGTGTCATTTTTTGGTAATTTCTGCATCTATTTTTATAATTTTGTGTTTTTTTTGTCATTTTTGCATCTCTTTTTATGATTTTGTGGGGTTTTTTGGTCATTTTTACGTCTATTTTTGGTCAGTTTGTGCGTTTTTTGGTCATTTTTACGTCTATTTTTGGTCAGTTTGTGCGTTTTTTGGTCATTTTTACATCTATTTTTTGTCAGGAGGAACGGTCTTCATTTCAGATAGGCTACTCATTATTTTTTACATTGAACATGTGATTATCTATAGATGGATATAGTCAGATGAAAGAGAAATACAGTAAGAATGTCAAGCATTTACAAGCACTTCTATTTTTGGTCATTTTGTTTCTATTTCAACAAATTAGTGTCATTTTTTGGTAATTTCTGCATCTATTTTTATAATTTTGTGTTTTTTTTGTCATTTTTGCATCTCTTTTTATGATTTTGTGGGGTTTTTTGGTCATTTTTACGTCTATTTTTGGTCAGTTTGTGCGTTTTTTGGTCATTTTTACGTCTATTTTTGGTCAGTTTGTGCGTTTTTTGGTCATTTTTACATCTATTTTTTGTCAGGAGGAACGGTCTTCATTTCAGATAGGCTACTCATTATTTTTTACATTGAACATGTGATTATCTATAGATGGATATAGTCAGATAAAAGAGAAATACAGTAAGAATGTCAAGCATTTACAAGCACTTCATCCAAAATCCTTGAAGCACTTTTTAAACCTTGAAAATACAACATTTAAATTCAAGCATTTCAAAGGATTTTGAGCACCCGTACCAACCCTGTCTACTGTAAATTTAAATGTAAATATCAACAAGAACTGTAATTTAGACTGAGTAGTGCCATTATTTTTAGGGTAATTGTGTCATTCATTCACACATCATGTATCTCTCCATTAATTTTACATGAAAATGTTATATTTTTTACAGCAAAACTGTGTGTTTCCTACAGTTTATGGCAGTTTAACAAAGTTAAAGTTTTGTGCTATTCTTTGATTTACGGTAATTAAAAGTGACTATATTTCTGATGTAATTTGACAGTGTTTTTACTGTAATTTCTACAAACATTTTTTTTACAGTGTATGCCACATTGTCAGATATGCTTTGGAACATTTGAACTAACCAGATTAACTGATGATTGTAAATATACTATTGAAGCTAGTTATTTATTTTAGTAATTTACTGTACTCCAGATATTTTACAACATCTTTATCATCTCTCTTCAGGTCACTGACACATTCTGAAGTCTGAGCTCACCTTCGGTCTGAATCCACCGGTAAATTCTTCTTTCATAATCCTTTTATGGAAATTCATATCATAGGAGCAAAGACTAATATAATATGATTATGTTCGCTTTTTTAAATAATGACAAAAATAGATTTTTTTCTATTAATTATTAGTTGAAAAGTAACATATTTAGATATTAACCCTCCTGTTGTGTTGCAGGTCAATTGACCCATTTTAAAGTATAAAAATCTAAAAAAAAATAGTTATTATTTTTTGGGGATGAAACTTCTTCTACTTGGCTTAATAATTGTTATCAACATATACAATGAAAATAGTTCATTTCACATATTTGCATGTTTATATTACATAGATACTGTTTAATGGTCAATCTGACCCTGAAAAGAAAGGAAAATTAAAATGTAAAATAACATTTTCAAAAACTTAATGTCATATAAAACTATTGTATTTTATATGTAGGTCTTTCCAATGTACATTAAAAAAAACGTTTTAACATGCATTTATTATGAAAAACAAGTGAATTCTCCTCATTGAAGCTGATCTGTGAGAGGTAAAGAACACCACAGCACTAAATGTTGATTAAGATGGTTAGTAATGGAGTTATTAATGAAATATAAACATTGTTTATTGGGATTTTTTAGTTTCTGACACCTTTGGATAATTAAACATGTCAAACTGACCCATGAACATTATTGTTGTTCCTGAGAAATGAACATAACAGGAAGGTTAAAATCAGTGTATCATTCGTTCTTTCCATTTTCAATTGGCTATCAAAAATCAAATAATGAAAAATTGACTTATTTTGTTATTTGTTTATTATAACACCAAAAAAACGAACAAAATGCTTGTTTTTCCATATTTCAATATTAGACTCAGATCAAAAATATGAAATGGAAAAACAGGCACCAAGAATTCATTTGATTTTAATATTTAATTGGTCGGGTTAACGTGACCCAGAAGTTTGACTGCGACACACCACGTGAAATAATTAAATTGCGTCGCGCCGAAAATGTATTTGTTGTGTCGACGTGCGGTTTTCAATTTTCAGAATAAAGCGTGACACAACCAGGCCAAATACCAGATAAATACGGGAAGACGATTAATTGCATGATATTCACAGAACTGTTCACTGTGGATTTTTTTTTTTAAATAGTGCCTTTGGATATAGACTGTACAGTAAAATATTACATTATATTAAGAAATTATTAGAATTAAAATGTCTGTTTCCAGACACTAATTCCACTTCAGGTTCATTCTAGAGGACCTCATTCATCTCCTCACAAACTTACAGGACGTTTCACTGGAATATCAGTTTAAAATGCACTTGAATATTTACTTTACAGTAAATATTCAAGTGCATTTTATTAGGAATTGAAAAAAGTGAGAAAGAATGACAGTAAAGTGTTTATCCTTCATGTCAGCTCGCTCTGAGCAGTCTCAATGAATTTACCATAAATATCACAATATGGGCGCACAACATTATATATTATTATTATTATGATTATATAGGAGCGGCGCAGTCAAACTTCCGGGTCACGTAAACTCGACCAATTAAATATTAAAATCTAATTTATTCCTGATGCCCGTTTTTCCATTTTGTATTTTTGATCTGAGCCTAATATTCAAATATTATAATATTCGTTTTTTGTGTTACAATAAAAAACAAATAACAAAATAACCAGTCAATTTTCCATTATTTGATTTTTGATTGCCAATTGAAAATGGAAAGAACCAATGATACAGGGATTGGTTGAAGTGAAATATGCGATAGAGAGTAAATTTATAACTGTATTATCTGACTAACTGGATGTGATACAGAGTAAATCCTGTATTATCTGACTAACTGTGTGTGATAGAGAGTAAATCCTGTATTATCTGACTAACTGTGTGTGATGCAGTGCAGCCATGGGGGATGCAGAGATGGCCGTGTTTGGGCAGGCGGCCTCGTACCTGAGGAAGTCGGACAAGGAGCGTATGGAGGCCTCGACGCGCATCTTCGACATCAAGAAGGAATGTTTTGTCCCGGATCCAGTGGAGGAGTTTGTGAAGGCAACCATCACCAGCCGAGATGGAGACAAAGTCACTGTAGAGACACAGAACGGGAAGGTCAGTAGTTATAACAAGTATATTAACCTGGGGTTTTTCAATGTTATAGATATTGTATTATCCTGAAGTTTTACGATGATACTAATCAGAAGTGTCCCTGTTAGCCATATGTGAGGCTGGCAGGGTCAGATATGGATATAGAAGGTCCCTTTAATTACTTTTTTTGGTAATTTTGTGTCTTTTTTTTATAATTTCTGTCTTTTTTAAATAATTTTGTGTCTTTTTTCAAATAATTTTGTGTCTTTTTTTGTAATTTTGTGTCTTTTTAAAATAATGTTGTGTATTTTTTAATAATTTTGTGTCTTTTTTGGTAATTCTGTGTATTTTTTGGTCATTTTGTGTCTTTTTAAAAGATAATTTTGTGTCTTTTTTTGGTAATTCTGTGTATTTTTTGGTCATTTTGTGTCTTTTTTTAAGTAATTATGTATTTTTTTGGTCATTTTGTCTTTTTTAAGTAATTTAGTTTTTTTACATATATATATAAATGAACCCATTGTAACTTGACATTGTAATTAAAGTGTGTCCAGTAAAGTGTGTGGTGAAATGAGGCATTGCTGCCATCTGGCATTCACAATGTGTGGCATCATGCTTTGTAATGTTAACAAAGCAAGAGAATCAACAACAGAAACTGTCTGATTGTTTCACTCATGTGCCCATTCCATAATTAATCAGAAAACTGCATTTATTTTCCTCAGACTGTGGTGGTCAAAGACTCCCTGATTCTGCAACAGAATCCTCCAAAGTTTGACAAGATCGAGGACATGGCCATGTTGACTTTCCTCCATGAACCAGCCGTGCTGTTCAACCTCAAAGAGCGTTACGCAGCATGGATGATCTACGTGAGTAGCCAGGGTTTAGGCTTCTACCACATTTTGTGAGTTTTCGATCATTCCATTTGTTAGTTTCACTAGTTTATGGGTGGTTGCATTTCTGTATTTTTGTTTGTGTAGTTTAAATCAGCGTAGTCAGCCAGAGTTCTTTTATTTATTGTGTTTTAAATAGAAAGATAGTTTTGGGGAAAACCGAGTAGGAAGATTGTTTAAGTTTGTTTGTTTTATGAGTTGGCGCCACCCACCGCCCTTTGTTCATTGCCTCACTTTGTACCACTTTTACTAGCCTGAAGAAGGTTCTCCTTTCACTACCTAACATTTTGCTGTTAATCAATAAATATCTGTATTTGCCTGAGTACACCGGCGTTGTGTTACCTTCCCTTTTCCCTAGACCCCAACTGGGTTGTAACAGTAACACTTTATATTAGGGAACACATATTCAACATGAATTAGTTGCTTATTATCATGTAAATTAGTAACATATTGTCTCTTAATGAGTCATTATTCAGTAGTTATTAATGCCTTATTCTGCATGGCCTTATTATACAACCAGTAAGACACTAACTAAGAGTTTTCCCTCAATAACCTCAGAATTATTGATTATTAGTAGTAAGTAAGGAAGTTGTTGTATATGAGTTATGATCTTAATATGCTTTACTTTGTGTGGACTTTAAGTAACTATAACTGTGGGTCACTTTGTGCCAATGTTAGTCTACCAGTGAGCCACTTTGTAGAGTAATGATTGACATTAATCTACCTACATATAATCTACATATAATCTACCAATCCTCATCCAATCATCTAAAAGGAGCCACCAGTCAGTCAAAGGTCTGGAGAAGGTGTTAGCTATTTGCCGTTTCCATGGTTACGTTCACCTTTATGTAGAGATTATAAAGTCCATACAAAGTAAAGCATATTAAGATCATAACTCATATACAACAACTTCCTTACTTACTACTAATAATCAATAATTCTGAGGTTATTGAGGGAAAACTCTTAGTTAATGTCTTACTGGTTGTATAATAAGGCCATGCAGAATAAGGCATTAATAACTACTGAATAATGACTCATTAAGAGCCAATATGTTACTGATTTGCATGATAATAAGCAACTAATTAATGTTGAATATGTGTTCCCTAATCTAAAGTGTTACCCAAATTTTTTATTTGCAAATGGCAAACAGCTGTTCCTGTGTTTCACAGACCTACTCTGGGCTCTTCTGTGTGACTGTCAACCCCTACAAGTGGCTGCCGGTCTACAACCAAGAGGTGGTTGTTGCTTATAGAGGAAAGAAGAGGGCTGAAGCTCCTCCTCATATCTTCTCCATCTCTGATAACGCCTACCAGTACATGCTGTCAGGTAAAAACTAATAAGAATGTTTTTGGGTACATGAAATGACACAAGATCTTAAAACTAATGAAATTGTACTCTCTTCAAACTTGTTTTCGTAGACCGTGAGAACCAGTCAATTTTGATCACGTATGTAATGTCTACTGACACGACTGAAATAAAATCATTTTCTACATTATGCCACTGAAGGTACTGATCGTTGACTTTGCCATTACAGTGGAGAATCTGGTGCAGGAAAGACTGTCAACACCAAGAGAGTCATCCAGTATTTTGCAAGTATTGCAGCTTCTGGCGCAAAGAAAGATGCAGCTGCCAAGGACAAGGTAAATAACAAGCTGTGAGGTATCGGAGGGGTTCTGATGAGGAAACTGGCTAAAACTCCAGATATCGCCAGGAAACAACTAAAACATGATTGAAACTAGGGCTGGGCGATATATCAATATAAAATATATATCGATATATTCTTAAATGTGATATGGAATTAGACCATATCGCATATATCGATATAGTTCAATTTTTTTTTCTTTCTTTCTATATAAATGCTGCCTTACTAGGGTTTGTCATATTTAGTTATTTTGTAATGTCCGTTATTCTTTTCTCATATAACATTGGTATATTGGCCTATTTTATTTCATAGGCTACTTTTATTTAAGATATGTTTTATTTAAATGTGCACTTTATGGAGCTTTGATTTAAAAAAAACAAAAAAGGTACTCATGTTGTTTTTATTTTCACTTAAATAAACGTTTTCAATAAAACTACTTGTGACATGTCATATTTGGCTTTGACTTTGAACATTTGCTCTCACTTTGCGATAAATATTTTGGGATATATATCATATATCGATATTCGGCCTAAATATATTGGGATATGACTTTTGGTCCGTATCGCCCAGCCCTAATTGTAACTATCAACTCTTACCACCTAGTTAAACCAACAATGCCTTCAACTTCTCTCATGATTTCCACTTTCAAAAGCTACTGTGTTACATTATTTGTAGGTTAAAATAATGTCAGAAACTGTCGCCAGAGGTTGCTAAAGTCTCTTTGTGCAGCTTTAAACATGAATTACAGATTGAGCGTACACAATGTTCCTCTTTGAAAGGGTACCCTGGAGGATCAAATCATCCAGGCTAACCCTGCTCTGGAGGCCTTTGGGAACGCCAAGACCATCAGGAATGACAATTCCTCCAGATTTGTGAGTGTCTAATCTTTGTGTTACTTAATTGTGAACAATGTTTTTCAGTTTCCATGAAAAAAACAATCAGCGATAGAGGCAGATATCAAGGTTTCTTTAAAAATACAAACATTATTCTTTCAGGGTAAATTCATCCGAATTCATTTTGACACCAGAGGGAAGTTAGCCTCGGCGGATATTGAAACATGTAAGAAAACACCCTTATCCTACATACACTCATACTGTAATATGTGTGTGTTTTACAACATTATTAGTAATATTTTGGATTTTACACATGGCAGTTTTTCCTCTTTGTATTTGTCCCGTCAGACCTTCTGGAGAAGTCTCGTGTGACTTTCCAGCTCAAGGCTGAGAGAGATTATCACATCTTCTACCAGATTCTGTCCAACAAGAAGCCTGAACTCCTGGGTTAGTAGTTAGTAGTGGGTTAGTAGTATTTGCGCTTCAGCCAAGTCACGTGCAGTGTGTGAAACATGTTCCAGGTTACTTGGCACCTGCTTAAGAAATACTAATGCATAAGAATGCAGCCATCACATTTAAATGCTCAACCTAAACCGTTTACAGGAGGATTTTAAACAGCTGTTCTATTGCATCTTGCTTTTTTTTTGTCTTTTCAATTGTTTTTATTTTTTTGCAAAGCTTGTCTTCACTCTCTAAAATAATCAAGCATCTACATAACTTTTCATTACATGTTTTTATTTTCCTTGTTATTTCAAGTAAACCTTTTATAGCCTATATAAGAAAATAGAAAAAAACCCATCAACAAACAGCCCCAGGATTAAATAACAATGGTTGCAAATCTCTATAGTGCTTTGTCCTATTAAAAAAAATAACAACAAACAGAACAAGCATCAAACAAACAAAACCAACTTAGTGATCTCTGTTTGTTTACAACAAGCACCGGACACTCTGTGCACAGTTAGTGATGCCGGTTTGTTTACAACAAGCACTGGACGCTCTGCTTACAGTTAGTGATGCCGGTTAATTCATAATCACAATGTTTATGATCAGTGGAGACGCTGTGCATAATTAGCCATGCTGCTTTTGATTTGCAACAGTTGAGTCTCCCGTGTTTAATCTGTCGCGTATGTGATCACAAAAATGTCGCTAAGCGATTACACTACGATCGGAAAAAAACATACGTCACCTCCAGAGTCTCTAAATCCCTCTGGGGGCCTTTTTGTAATGGAGACACACAGAGTGAGCGACATTTGAGAGGGCGTGGCCTGAGACTTTCCCAGCGGCCACTCTTCCCCCTAAAGGAAACACGGCTTTGATCTCATAAGTGGCCTCTGTGAACTCCAAATGAAATCCGTCGTAGCGATGGAGAACTTTAATCGATGTGGCTTTTATTGCAGTTGCACGTCCATCTGTCTGACCTCGTTTTACCCTTTCTGTGTCCTCCAGAGATGTTGCTGATCACTAATAATCCCTACGACTACGCCTTCATCTCTCAGGGGGAAACCCAAGTGGCCTCCATTGATGATGCAGAGGAACTGATGGCAACAGATGTCAGTCTCTGATACATTCATCATTTTAAAGTTTACATTAAACTCTAATTATATTAACAAAATGACTTGCTGGAGAGTCATACCAAATAACAACCTGTGTTAAAAAAAAATGCAGGGGGCTTTGTTGGTTAAGATCCAGAAAGTTCAGTTTGAGGAACAGATTTTGAAGACCAGATTTTTACAGCTGATGAAAGTTATCAAGGCGGCAGCTATTTTAATCTTCTGTCACTACAGTAACAAGATAGAGTCCTGGGTACGGATTCACAAAAATGTTTAAGATATAACTTAAGAAAATTCTTAAGAAAAAAAGCAAGATGTTCCTAAGAAAGTTCTTAAATGCTATTCACCATTTTTTTCTTAAGAATTGTCGTATGTCTTAGGAAGTTCTTAGTTTTCTCACTTAGGAAGTTCTTAGTTTTTTAACTTATGATCAGCCACTTGACGTTTATATCTGTGAAAAAAAGGACGATAGCGCCAGTAAGCGTAGCAGGAACTTTTCCAAACAGGAGTTGGAGGTGTTGGTAGAAGAAGTCATTGTTAGAAAAAAAATATTATTAAGGAAGCTTCGATGAACAAAACTTGTTAGCACATTATCTAGGGCTAAACTAAATATTAAAGAAATCAAATAAATATCATACAAATTTGTTCAAGTAAATCCATATCAAGATTTATCTTTCCACTGTAGCTGTTTTCTGACTGCTGAGGGCTTCTCTTAAAGTTGCAAAGAAATTTAAGAAGAAATCTAAGACGAAATCTAAGAACTTTGTTTTCAAGAATCTCATTTCTTCTCAAGTTCTATCTTAGGAAAAAACTTAAGAACAAAGTTAAGAAAAAAACTAAAGAAAAGATAAGAATTTCTTCATGAATACCAAATCTTCTTAAATATTGTCTTAAGAGCAGAGTTAAGAAAAAAATGGCACTTAAGAAGTATTTTCTTCTTAAGAATGCTTTGTGAATCCGGCCCCTGGTCAGGTTACAAAGTTATCTATCAGGAATGTGCAGTGCATGTATTTGACTGGAAACCAATTTTGATGAATAACGGTGTGCATTTTATGTCCCCACCTGACAGTTGAATTCTGACATATGAATTGATTATTTCTTATTGTGCAGTTTGTCTGCAGAAGAGCTTCACTGTGGTATGTTTGTGTTTTCAGTCGGTATGTGTTTTCAGTCGGTATGTGTGAATGGTTAGTCTAATAAGCTAATAAATAGTCTATGTAGCAATTAAGAAATTGTATAAGTCCTAAACTTTAAACTACATAACCTCCAAAAACAATTGAGAAGTTATCATGTGCTCCTCCACAGAGTGCCTATGATGTGTTGGGCTTTACTCAAGAGGAAAAGAACTCTGCTTACAAGCTGACTGGTGCCATCATGCATCATGGCAACATGAAGTTCAAGCAGAAGCAGCGAGAGGAGCAGGCAGAGATCGATGGCACTGAAGGTGATAGTAGCTCTTTTTATTTTAGGTTGAAATCAAACAAGATAGACACTGGCCTATGTAAGCAGTTTTTACAGCATTCACTTGCCTTCTTTAGTTTCTGACAAAATCGCGTATCTGATGGGCCTGAACTCTGCTGACCTAGTCAAAGGTCTCTGTCACCCAAGAGTCAAAGTAGGAAATGAGATGGTCACCAAGGGACAAAATGTTGCTCAGGTAAGACACAAAAAAAGTAATTTAAATCTTTGTTGTTCAGAGGTTCTTTACCCCATACAGGGACACATTATGTTTTATATACTGCTATATCTACAGAGGCTGAAAGGTTGCATGATAAAAAAGCAAAAATGTTTTATTAATTTCCGTGCATGGTATTAAATGTATTGCTTTTTCCCCAAGGTAAACTATGCTGTTGGAGCTCTATCCAAGGCTGTTTATGAAAGGATGTTCCTGTGGATGGTGATCAGAATCAACCACTCACTGGAGACCAAGCAGCCTCGCCAGTACTTCATTGGTGTACTGGACATTGCTGGATTTGAGATCTTTGATGTGAGTTATCTTATGGCACACAATAAACGTGCCCTCTTCCAACATAAAATGGATGGGAAACCCTAAATTTGTTTTGTCTTTGCAGTTCAACACCTTTGAGCAGCTGTGCATCAACTTCACCAATGAAAAACTGCAACAGTTTTTCAACCACCACATGTTTGTGCTGGAGCAGGAAGAGTACAAGAAAGAGGGCATTGAATGGACTTTCATAGACTTTGGAATGGACTTGCAGGCCTGCATTGACCTGATTGAAAAGGTGAGAGACTGGACTATACATATTATGTTTATTATGTTCATACATAAAGTCTGATGTGACTGTTTTTTCAAAATACTGATATTTTTGTATCCTCAGCCCATGGGTATCATGTCCATCCTTGAAGAGGAGTGCATGTTCCCCAAAGCCTCTGATACCACCTTCAAAGCTAAGCTCTATGACAACCACCTCGGGAAATCGGCCAACTTCCAGAAGCCCAGAATTGTCAAAGGACGACCAGAGGCCCATTTTGCCCTGGTTCACTATGCTGGGACTGTTGATTATAATATCAACAACTGGCTGGTGAAGAACAAGGATCCTCTGAATGAGACTGTTGTTGGACTCTACCAGAAGTCTAATCTCAAGCTCTTGGCTACTCTCTTTGCAAACTATGCTGGAGCTGATTCAGGTATTCTGGTGTGAACAATTTGTTTGGAAATTACAATTTTGCTTGTTTTATATATATGAGGTTACACTTTAAGGTTATTTTTCTCAACAGTTACTGAAGGACATGAAGGCAAAAAAGAAAAGAAGAAGAAAGGATCATCATTTCAGACTGTGTCTGCTCTTCATAGGGTATTGTTGTTTTTATCCTAGGACATGGTATTTCATATGATGCTGATTACCTCAAAAGACAGTTTTTTAGAAATGTATGCTCCCTAATAATAATAATAGGAGAACCTGAACAAGCTGATGACCAACTTGAGGTCTACTCACCCTCACTTTGTACGCTGCATCATCCCCAATGAGACCAAGACTCCTGGGGCCATGGAGAACCCTCTGGTGATGCACCAGCTGCGCTGTAACGGTGTGCTGGAAGGCATCAGGATCTGCAGAAAGGGCTTCCCCAACAGGATCCTCTATGGAGATTTCAAACAGAGGTTTAATCTAATTTTAGCCCGATATGTTATAATTGCAAACAAAAGTTCAATATTATTCTTTGAGACATTATTGTTTTTTTCATTTCCAGATATCGCATCCTGAATCCTGCTGCCATCCCTGAGGGTCAGTTCATTGACAGCAGGAAAGGAGCTGAGAAACTTCTTGGGTCTCTTGATATTGATCACAACCAGTACAAGTTTGGACATACCAAGGTATTATCTGATATTGAGAAAAGTGAAGTATTGCTCTAGAACAGTGATTCCCAACGGGGGGGGCCCGACCCCCCCAGGGGGGCACCAAAGATCCATGGGGGGTCGCGAAGCCCTCTTGATTTTAAGGAATGTAATAAATCTAATGTATTAAATAAAGATGAGTCAGCATTTAATTAATTAGTGGGACAAAAACAACTAAATAAGGGCTACATTAAACGTTTATTCATTTATTTGAAAAGAAAAATCACTATAGAAAAGTTTAAAAATAAAGGCTATATCGCAAGAATAAGGACATGTGTAACATCCCTCCTACAGTAGACACAGGTAACCTCACCTAGCGGTAACCTCACCTAGCGGTAAACTCACCTAGCGGTAACCTCATCTCACAACAGAAACACAGAGCTAATGGAAAAATGGCGAAGCATCAGGGAGACGAAATTGCTGAATATCTCAAAAAGAAAAAGGGAGGTTACCATGAAAGTTACATTGAGTTCGGCTTCATAGAGGCAATATACAATGGGGGGGTCGCTAAAGTTTACAATGGTAAAAATGTGGGTCCCTCAAGAAAAAGGTTGGGAACCACTGCTCTAGAAGATGAAGAAGAATGCAAGAAAACTAAATGACCATTGGTGTTGTTAGGTGTTCTTCAAGGCTGGCTTGCTGGGTCTGCTTGAGGAGATGAGAGATGAGCGTCTCTCCAAAATCATCACTGCTATTCAAGCCAGATCCCGCGGTCTTTTGTCTCGTATTGAGTATCAGAGGATGGTGGAACGCAGGTATCACTTCTATTCAACTGATTTTGTTGATAGAGATTCAAAGATTATTGGTTTGTGATTTGCACAGCTCACTAAACCCTTTCCTTTTAATTCAAATATTTCAGAGAAGCATTATTAGTGATCCAATGGAATGTCCGTTCATTCATGGGGGTCAAGAATTGGCCCTGGATGAAGCTGTTCTTCAAGATCAAACCTCTGTTGAGATCTGCTGAGGCAGAAAAGGAGATGGCCAACATGAAGGAAGAATTCCTGAAACTGAAGGAGGCTTACGCAAAATCTGAAGCTCGTAGGAAGGAGCTAGAAGAGAAAATGGTTTCTCTTCTTCAAGAGAAGAACGACCTGCAGCTTCAAGTCCAATCGGTGAGAATGTGACTACACTGAAATTTTGCATTCAACATGCAATTAGGGTATGTGCTAATGAGATGAAATGTTTGTCAGGAACAAGATAATCTGTGTGACGCTGAAGAAAGATGTGAGGGGCTGATCAAAAACAAGATTCAGCTGGAGGCAAAAGCCAAAGAGCTAACAGAAAGACTGGAGGATGAGGAGGAGATGAATGCTGAACTGACAGCTAAGAAGAGGAAGCTGGAGGATGAGTGCTCTGAGCTGAAAAAAGACATTGATGACTTAGAGTTGACTCTGGCTAAAGTGGAGAAAGAGAAGCACGCCACTGAGAACAAGGTATGACAACTAACTTTACAACTTGCTTTTGCATTAGTGAGTAAATCAGGCATCCAGTAACTCGTCTTCTCTTGTTTCGTAGGTGAAGAACCTGATCGAAGAGATGGCTGGTCAGGACGAAATCATTGCAAAGCTGACCAAAGAAAAGAAAGCCTTACAGGAAGCTCATCAGCAAACACTTGATGACCTACAGAGTGAAGAAGACAAAGTCAACACTCTGACCAAGGCCAAGGCTAAGCTGGAGCAACAAGTGGATGATGTAAGAATTCTGATGTCAAAACTCAACTACCTATGTTGTAAATATCAAAAATTAAACAATTTACAAGTGTTGTGTTCAAATACATTTGCATCAAGCTTGAGGGATCTCTTGAGCAAGAGAAGAAGATTCGAATGGACCTTGAGAGAGCCAAGAGAAAGCTGGAGGGAGACCTAAAGTTAACGCAGGAGACTGTAATGGATTTGGAAAATGACAAGCAACAGCTGGAGGAGCGCCTGAAAAAGTACCAATGAATCCAGACATTGTTCATTCAGTATTTTCAATAAATAGTTGTTGTTGTTTAGATAGTTTTAATTGTCTTAAACTGCCACCTTTTGCAGGAAAGACTTTGAGATCAGTCAACTGAACGGCAAACTTGAAGATGAACAAGCTTTGATCAGTCAACTCCAGAAGAAGCTGAAAGAGCTGCAGGTACAAATGTGTATTAGTGGGTCTGAAATGATTGCTAACATTTTTAAGTATTGATATACTAACACATGTTGTTCTGACACTAGGCTCGTGTAGAGGAGCTGGAGGAAGAGCTGGAGGCAGAGCGAGCTGCCCGAGCCAAGGTGGAGAAGCAGAGAGCAGACTTGGCCAGAGAGCTGGAGGAGATCAGTGAGAGGTTGGAGGAGGCTGGTGGAGCAACTTCTGCCCAGATTGAGATGAACAAGAAGAGGGAGGCTGAGTTCCAGAAGATGCGCAGAGACCTTGAAGAGGCCACTCTGCAGCATGAAGCCACTGCTGCCACACTCAGGAAGAAACAAGCTGACAGTGTGGCCGATCTGGGAGAGCAGATCGACAATCTGCAGAGAGTCAAGCAGAAACTGGAGAAGGAGAAGAGTGAGCTCAGACTGGAGCTGGATGATGTGGTCTCCAGTATGGAACATATAGTTAAAGCTAAGGTATGTGTGCATGACGATGCTTAAGGGAAATCTCTACAATGGTGGAACTAACCGTCAGTTAACGATAACTGCACCTCAGTAAACATGAACACCTCCCATTTAAACATGTTGTTTTTATAAGGCCAGGTGGATGAGACAAGCTATATTTATTTGGAAGTGCAAAGTGGTGAATTAATGTCTATTGATCTAATGATGAAAGAGGAGGGTGGCTGTGGCTCAGTTCGTAGAGTGTTCCTCCAGTAACCGGAAGATTGGTTGTTCGATCCCCAACCATGGCAGCTACTGTCGAAGTATCCTTGAGCAAGATACTGAACTGCGTTCGTTGGTGTGTGAATGATTTCCCAATGGTGGCACCAGTGTGCCGTGGTAGCCTCGGCCACCAGTATGAATGTGTGTGTGAATGGGTGAATGAGCTTAGTGTGTACCACTTTGGATATAAGCGCTATATAAGTGCACCCCATTTACCATTTAAGGGAACAATGCCTGTGAACTTTGACATGTTTCTTTTGAAGACTATCTTGGAGAAGACCAGCAGAACTTTGGAGGATCAGATGAATGAATACAGGCACAGGTGTGAGGAAAATCAGAGATCCCTTAATGACTCCACCACCCAGAAAGCCAAGCTTCAAGCTGAGAACGGTCAGTGTTCCTCTTTCCCTTGACGTAATACACTTGTTTAAATCGGGACAGTTTCAGTTCTAAGACCTAACGTTCACCTCTCCAGGTGAGCTTTCAAGACAACTGGAAGAGAAAGAATGTCTCATTTCTCAGCTGACCAGAGGGAAGAATTCCTACAATCAACAACTTGAAGATCTAAAAAGACAACTAGAAGAGGAAGTAAAGGTATGAAAATGGCAAAATGTATGAACTTATCTCTATATTTGAAAAATAGTTGCATGTCCAGGAGAAGTACTCACAATACCAATATTCATCCAGGCCAAGAATGCTTTAGCCCATGCGGTGCAGTCTGCCCGTCATGACTGTGACCTGCTCAGGGAGCAGTATGAGGAGGAGCAGGAGGCCAAGGCTGAATTACAGCGTGGCATGTCCAAGGCCAACTCTGAGGTGGCTCAGTGGAGAACTAAGTATGAAACTGATGCCATACAGAGAACCGAGGAACTGGAGGAGGCTAAGTAAGTCCAGTAGAGAAAAGAATATTCACCTTAAATATTATGTAAGATAGAGAAGGCCGTAATGGCATTCCAAAAAAAAAAACCAAACATGTTCATTTGGAAGCTTTAGAAGGCTCAGGCAGCTTTACACTGTTTAATATATTTGAATTAACCCATTTAGGCCTAAAACGCCTGTAAAAAATGCCTGTAAAACCTCTGGGCGATTTTAAAATAAGCCCCTAAACCTGAGGTTTTTCTGGAAATTCAACGCTTCCTACTAAATAATAGATTTTTCAGCCTCTGTAGCAGATAGAAATGAAATTCAAAAAGTATTTCAGAGCTTGTAGCTGTTATATCTGAGCTCCCTCCGCTATAGTCGTCTTCCGCCATGATTTCAAAGTTCTGGAAAAGTCCCATGATGCATTGCGACACTCCGACATGTATTCTGATGCATTTCATTAGCCAAGAGACCGGAAATAGGTGGAAAAAACTCCAAAAACTCCAAATACTACAAAACAACGTATCTTTAATGGTAGAATAACGTAACATCGCCCCCGGTTTTAATGGTAGAAATGCGGTAATGCTTTCACGGCTTAAATGGGTTAAAACATCTCTAGTGTGAATACAGCTAGGCACCTTCATTCTACTGCCCTAATTTCCTCAACACTCTCAAACTCCAGTACCAGCGGATAAGACTTGTTTTGCTTTTCAGAAAGAAGCTGGCTCAGCGTCTGCAGGACGCAGAGGAAGCTGTAGAAGCAGTGAATGCTAAATGTTCATCTCTGGAGAAGACCAAACACAGGCTGCAGAATGAGATTGAAGATCTCATGGTGGATGTGGAGAGGTCTAATGCTGCTGCTGCTGCTCTGGACAAGAAGCAAAGAAACTTTGACAAAGTATATCAGTATTTTCTAATCATCAAAAACACTTGGTTTCAAAGTGTAGCAGTAGTGCAAATAGAGTCATATATCATATAATGCACATTTTCCAAACTGTAGAGAGCTTGATGTGGTGTTTTAAACTTGAAATTGTATAATATCTACCTCAATAGAGCGCAAACGAAGTGACATGTTTTTATAGGCGAACCCGGAAGTACACCACTTTGCTGATGATTAAATTGTGTATGCAGCCAACGAGGAAGTAACAAACATACAGGTTTAAGAACTAATTCCTGTGGTGCCTTATATCTAGGTCCTGTCTGAGTGGAAACAGAAATATGAGGAGTGTCAGTGTGAGTTAGAGAGCTCTCAGAAGGAGGCCAGGTCTCTGAGCACTGAGCTTTTCAAACTGAAAAACTCCTATGAAGAATGTCTCGACCACCTGGAGACCATGAAGAGAGAAAACAAGAATCTTCAGGGTAATATATCACTTAATATTGCTAAACAGGAAATACATACATATTTCCAGGTACCACTTTAAACACTACTACTTTCATTCACAGAGGAGATTTCTGACCTCACGGAGCAACTTGGTGAGGGAGGAAAAACCATCCATGAGTTGGAGAAAGTCCGTAAGCAGCTGGAGCAGGAAAAGAGTGAGATTCAGACCGCTCTTGAGGAAGCAGAAGTAAGCCTAAACCCTCAGTTTCTCACACTTGTATATGCATAGTTTCAAAATGAAGCTTTGATTTGGAAACTGGGTGGAAATGAATATGTTATAACAAACTCCTGATGTCTATCTCAGGCTTCTCTTGAGCATGAGGAGGGCAAGATTCTAAGAGCCCAGCTGGAGTTCAACCAGATTAGGGGAGAAATGGAGCGTAAAGTAGCTGAAAAGGATGAGGAGATGGAGCAGAACAAGAGGAACCTGCAGAGGATGATTGACACCCTGCAGAGTTCTCTCGAGGCCGAGACTCGCAGCAGGAATGAGGCCATGCGTATTAAGAAGAAGATGGAGGGAGACCTCAATGAGATGGAGATCCAGCTAAGCCAGGCCAACAGACAGGCAGCTGAGGCTCAGAAACAACTTAAATCTGTCCATGCACATCTAAAGGTAAAAAAAATGGGACATACCCTTCATTTTTGGTCATATCAAAACTATGGTATCTTTGTAACCAGAGGCTTTGGATATTTCCCAGGATGCTCAGCTACAGCTTGATGACTCTCTACGCTCCAATGAGGACCTCAAAGAGAACATTGCCATCGTTGAGAGACGCAACAACCTGCTTCAGGCTGAACTGGAGGAACTGAGAACTGCTCTGGAACAAACTGAGAGATGTCGCAAACTTGCTGAGCAAGAGCTGCTGGATGTTAGTGAAAGGGTTCAGCTACTGCACTCACAGGTATGGTAGATGCTAGACTTAGCATGTGTCTAGACCGCAAATGTATATGACGTGTTTTTTACTTGCATGTCGCTTGCAGCAGATACCGTATTTCCTCAATTTAAAGCCGGGCCCCTATTAATGACCGGCCTCATTTAGTAACCAGGTGTAAAAACAATTTTTAGTAAATAAAAGCCGGCCTCTTTTATAAGCCGGGTGTCTTACCGTTGTTATGTCAGTCTGTTCCCCCGTCGATATGTGTCCCCCTTACCTTAACCTGCACCAACCTGACCCCTGACCCCAACCACTCCTCCTTTAAGTTGTTAACATGAGCCCAAGTTTACCTTAACCCCAAACAGTTCTGTCTACAAGGCCTGACCTTAAACTTAAATCCTAACTCCAACCGCGGAGGTGATGCTACGGAGAACACTGTTCAGGAAACATCATTTGACAGGTGACAGATTTCAACACAACACCTGTATTTTGAAGTTTGGCCTCACGAGTTAGTACTGTAGGTAAATATGGTTGTTTCTCCTGCTGTCCTAGTCATTCTCTGTAAAGTCGAGCCGTTTACCCACGTTCTTCTGGGCTTTTTAGTAGTTTAGACATTTTAAATCCTGCTTAAAATGAACATTCAGCGTGCTGTTCATTGTTTGTTTACATCCCAGAACTTCCAATATGGCCGACATCCGGGTAACTGGCTACAATGCGCTGTGTAAAACACTCTAAAAAGTGCCGGTCTGAGCTGCTCTGATTTTCTTTTTTTAATAAAAAGCCTCCTTCAAATAATAGCCTGCTGCTATTATTAGCCGGGTCCCAAACTGATTTTTTATTAATAGAAGCCCCGGCTACTATTTGAGGAAATACGGTAGGTTCTTATTTTCTTCTATGCAGTTGTCTGCACAGGCTCAGTGCAGGTTTGCATCCCAGCTGCATCTCACAGGCGTAAGCAAGACCTGAACTATTTATTTACACTTAAACTCTTCTCAAGTTTCGGCACTCAATAACTATGTTTATCTACATTTTGCAACTTGCCCAAATCAGAATGTGCTGTTCCTGGACAGAGCTGGATTGCAGCAGTCTGCTCTGGATCCAATAGACTCTCCCTTAAGTTTGTCCCAGCAGCTGGGTAGTAAGACAGGGAAACTTCTAGGTTCTTGTGGAGCTGCAGTGCTTATTCATTGGCAAACTGTACATTTACTACCACACACTGCAAAGGAAGTTTGCTTGCACCATCGCTGCTTGATGCTTAGATTAAATTTGCAGACAAGACGGAACAGATGCAGATGCATGACGCTGATGTGACGTTGCGGTCTAGACACTTGACATTTGTTTCTCCATGGTACACTGTATAACAAAAGTGCTTTAATTATATGACACAAGAACACCAGCCTGCTCAATCACAAGAAGAAGCTGGAAGCTGATACAGCCCAGCTTCAGACAGAAGTAGAAGATGCGGTGCAAGAGTGCAGAAACACTGAGGAGAAGGCCAAGAAGGCCATCACTGATGCTGCCATGATGGCAGAGGAGCTGAAGAAGGAGCAGGACACCAGCTCTCACCTGGAGCGTATGAAGAAGAACATGGAGCAAACCATCAAAGACCTGCAGCACCGTCTGGATGAAGCTGAACAGATCGCCATGAAGGGAGGCAGGAAGCAGATGCAGAAGCTTGAGGCCAGGGTGAGTGTGTCATTCTCTATTTCGAATCGTGTAATTGTTGGTCAGCAGTGATGTTATTAGATGCTGTTATTATTAGGAGAGGAACCTAAAATACATTGTCCCTGAGCAGGTGAAGGAGCTGGAAAACGAGGTGGAAAGTGAGCAGAAGAAAGGCAGCGAAGCTGTGAAAGGAATCCGTAAATATGAGCGCCGCATCAAGGAACTTACCTATCAGGTTTGTAGCATGTAGCGAGCTTCATGTATTTGCATAAAGGGCTTCATTAACTTTAACCACGTGTCCTATTTTCACAGACTGATGAGGACCGCAAGAACATTGCCCGACTCCAAGATCTGGTCGATAAGCTGCAGCTGAAAGTTAAAGCCTACAAGAGAACTTCTGAGGAAGCTGTAAGTGTGGAAGTGAGGTCTTTATTTAGCACATGGGTCTCAAACTCGCGGCCCGCGGGCCAATTGCGGCCCTTGTGACGATATTTTGTGGCCCCCACCTTGATATGAAAGTTTAATGTGAGTTTTATATGAATGGCACTTTACCGTGTTGTGTGTTGAAGGTCCCTTTAATTATTTTTTGGTAATTTTGTGTCTTTTTTTAATAATGTGTCTTTTTTGTAATTGTGTGTGTTTTTGGTAATTTTATGTCTTTTTTGGTAATTTTGTGTCTTTTTTGGTGATTTTGTGTCTTTTTTGGTGATTTTGTCTTTTTTAGGTAATTTTGTGTCTTTTTTTTTGGTAATTTTGTGTCTTTTTAAAGTAATTTAGTGTTTTTTCACTGTTTTCACTGTTTCAGTGTTTTTTTTTTAATAATGTGTCTTTTTTGTAATTGTGTGTGTTTTTGGTAATTTTATGTCTTTTTTGGTAATTTTGTGTCTTTTTTGGTAATTTTGTCTTTTTTAGGTAATTTAGTATTTTTTTAATTTAGTATTTTTTCAGTCATTTTGTGTCTTTTTTTGGTAATTTTGTGTCTTTTTAAAGTAATTTAGTGTTTTTTCAGTCATTTTGTGTCTTTTTTGTAATTTTGTGTCTTTTTTTTTGGTAATTTTGTGTCTTTTTTAAGTAATTTAGTGTTTTTTCAGTCATTTTGTCTTTTTTGTAATTTTGTGTCTTTTTTGGTCATTTTGTCTCCAGCGGCCCCCAGGTAATTTGAGTTTGAGACCCCTGGTTTAGCATCTCCCCCTGTCAATGTGAAACAATATATTACTCTTCTGTCTCCTAAACAGGAGGAACAGGCTAATGTTCATCTTGGCAAGTTCCGCAAGATGCAGCACGAGCTGGACGAGGCCGAAGAGAGAGCGGACATCGCTGAGTCGCAGGTCAACAAGATGCGAGCCAAGAGCCGCGATGCCGGCGCCAAGGTTTGAAGCATGAACTCTGTAGCAGGTGTTCAGCAGCTGACCCTGACACATGCTGCCCTCTGTTGGCTGCATTTAACATGTTGCTCTGCTTTTCAGCATTGCTACACATCTGTACCATTGGTACACATTGGTACACATAAGGCATACATGTTGCTAAAGCAATACTAATCTGAAGAACTAACAGCTGTTTCTCTTTTTCTTTCTTTCTTTCCAACTTTCCTGGCTGTAACAGAAAGGCTTTGAGGAGGAGTGAAGCTTTGGAGACTGCAGAAATCCTTTTGCCTGCTGTGTACCGTAGATCTACAACGGAGTATTTATTAGGCCACACATTGAGCCTGGAAAAAAAAATCTGAGATTGGGTGAAAAAAAGACGTAGTATTTTGAGAAAATAAAGTCATCATTTAACGACAGTAAAGGAATAAAGTCATAATTTTACTACAATAAAGCAATAAAGTCACAATTCAAGTCAAAGTTGAGACTTCAATACTCTTAAAGAGCAGTTTGTCTTTATGTGTTAACCCTTTATGGGGCAGCTAATCCAGCTAATCAGCAAAGATCAGGCTACGTCACAGACGGTGACACCATGACATCTGACCAATCACTATGATGATAATATAATAATATTAACTTTACCTCCAATGTAAAAATGAAAAATATAGAAAAAAATCAGCATGAAACAGTCGTACAAACAAAAAATATATATATTTCAAGAAAAAAGTTGAACATTTACTAGATTAAAGTGGCAAATCTGCGCGAAAAGTCGCAGATTTACGAGAAAAAAGTGCAGATTCACCACTTCTGCACATTTTTTCATCGTAGATTTTCCACTTAATCTTGTAAACTTTTCTCAAAATATCATCCCCCTCCCTTGGGTCCGCATGTTTTTTTTTACAGATTCTGGCTGTATGTAATATCCTCCAATATTCTCTAGGGTTGAAATTTGCAAGTATTTCAATGAGTGCCCTATTAAGGGTTAAATAAGCAGCTTATCAGAGAGGATGAAAGCAGTTACATGACATATGAGTCAATGAGCATACAGTATGTGTTTTGAGGCAGCAGCTGGCGTACAGCAGGGATCTGGCTTTCTCCAGACAGCTGAGACGAGAGTCAGTCATGGCATCAGAATGTGCAAACAGCTCGGTGGGTTTTATGTGTGTGGCAGACAGAATCAACCTGTCTTACAGTGTATTGCTGTGTATTTTGTTTTTACTATGCTAGGGTTTTTACTATGCTAACCCTGAGGTTCCCTCTGGAGGAGACTGAGTTTAGGGAACCATCTGTGTGCTGCTCTTCACTGGAGACTTTAATACTCTATTGAAAACTGAATTGTCAAAAAAACTATTCTGATCGGGCATTTTGTACTTTAGATTAGGGAACACATATTCAACATCAATTAGTTGCTTATTAGCATGCAAATGAATAACATATTGGCTCTTAATGAGTCATTATTAAGAAGTTGTTAATGCCTTATTCTGCATGGCCTTATTATACAACCGGTAAGACATTAACTAAGAGTTTTCCCTCAATAACCTCAGAATTATTGATTATTAGTAGTAAGTAAGCCATCTTCTCCAGACCTTTGACGTGGCTGGTGGCTCCTTCTGGATGATTGGATGAGGATTGGTAGATTATAATGTCAATCATTACTCTACAAAGCGGGTCACTTGTAGACTAACATTGGAGCAAAGTGACTAGAGTAATGATTGACATTATAATCTACCAATCCTCATCCAATCATCCAAAAGGAGCCACCAGTCACGTCAAAGGTCTGGAGAAGGTGTTTGATATTTGTCGTTTCCATGGTTTCCTTCACCGCTATGTAGAGATTATAAAGTCCATACAAAGTAAAGCATATTAAGATCATAACTCATAAACAACAACTTCCTTACTTACTACTAATAATCAATAATTCTGAGGTTATTGAGGGGAAACTCTGAGTTAATGTCTTACTGGTTGTATAATAAGGCCATGCAGAATAAGGCATTAATAACTACTGAATAATGACTCATTAAGAGCCAACATGTTACTTAATAAGCAACTAATTAATGCTGAATATGTGTTCCCTAATCTAAAGTGTTACCCATAAATGATAACCTCAACCTCAAGTCAAACTAACTGTAGGCAACAGTACACCATGGACTATTGGAACATGTTGAAACATGCATGTGTAATCCAATCCATTATGACTTTATTCTCAAAATATTATGACTCCATTCTCAGAAATCTCAGATCTTTTTCTTTCAAACAGTGGCACTAAGACTCCATCATATAAATCCCCTCATCTATCGCTATTCACCACTTGTAGTGCTTAATAAAATCCCTTCAAGCTGTTGCACAATATTGTATGCTTCCTTTTTTTGTTTCTAAATATGTGTATTCATGGAACATTGTTTAGGAAATACTGTGTTGACTGTAGGGAATATTTGACAAACAAACAAAGGAATTACAGTCGTTCTATTGTGAATATAAAATAGGGTGGAATACATGAATCTACATACATATACAGTATACAAAACCACTTTATTACGTCCACTTGTATAACCTAATGTGATCCAATAGATCATCTCCATCCATAAATTCTGTCTTTACAATAATAGCAATGTTCAGTTTTTTACTGGATCTGTCAGAGAGTTATTAATTTACCTCTATCTTCATTATAGAGATTGTACTTTGCAGTGGTTTCAAACTGGAGTGTATTATATGAAGATGTGTTCTGGCCACTCAATTTTCATGCCTGGTAGTGTCAGAATATTAGAAACACCTTTAATATAATGCACTCAAGTACACCATCACCACCCACTGTGTCCTCAATAATAAACATACAGTAGAATTATTACCTTAACCCTTTGATGCACAACATATTGACTCCCCTTCTAATGCACAACATGGGTCTAAAATGACCCGTATTCATTCATTCTCCATGTTATTTAATGCTGCTGTGTGTTTCTGTGCTCTATCTTTTGATATAAACTTATTTTATGATTGAATATTCCAAATATTCTTTAAATATCTTGTTTTTGATAACAACAGATCATTATTTCCATTTTGCTTCTCATACTTTATGAAGAAAAAAAGGTTTGTATTATTACATAGCTAACTACTTAGCTAAGTAGCTTGCGAAGCTAACTACTTAGCCATGAAGTTAGCTAAGTAGTTAGCTTAGCAAGCTACTTAGCTAAATACTTAGCCAAGAATTTAGCTAGGTAGTTGGCTTAGCAAGCTACTTAGCTAACTACTTAGCCAATAAGTTAGCTAAATAGTTATCTTAGCAAGCTACTTAGCTAAAAAATGGATATGGTTCATTTTGACCCATGTTGTGCATTAGAAGAGTAGTGACACAAAAAGGGATTTTGTTAAAAATTAATAAAGGAAAACATAAATGTAGGATATATGATGATCAAAAACAAACTAATTGAGGAAAAACTGGAATACTGAATGATGAAAATAATTTATTGCAAAGATATAGAATATAAAAACTCTGTCGGGTCACTTTAGACCCATGTTGTGCATCAAAGGGTTAAGCCAACCAAATCAGAAAAACTACAATATATAATATTTTTTAATAGTTATAGTGAAATAATAATATATAAATAAAAATATTCAGGTTTTATTACTTTTTTTTCCTCTTGAAATGAGGCGTAATTTTGTATATTTGACTAAAATTGACCAATAATAATGAAAAAAAATATGAAAATGATATATCAATGTGTTGGTCATACGTTGCCTTAAAGGTGACAAAAAACAAGTTGGTAATATTTTTTTCTACATGTCCTTAAAACAGTCTGATGTCATGGGGTCCATTTTTTTTTTTTTTTTACCTATGAGGAGCACAGGTGCTATAAAAATGTATTTAACACGTAAAAATGTATGAAGAAAGTTGAAATTTATATGATCAATAAAGGATGCAGAGGGGCACATATGCTTTAAATAGTTAAATCGCAATATATTGTATCAATAATCATCATATCACACAATGATTAAAATCACAATAATATCGTATCATGACTCAAGTTTTGGGATTAAACCGTATCGTGGGGCCTCTGATGATTCACACCTCTAATACATGTAGTATTGCAACTTAGGTAGGCAACACAATTGCCACCGTCATCTTTGTAAACTAGATAGGACAGTTAATGTCTCTCTAATCTTTCATTAAGATAAGTGGAGCGAGGCTGGTTCAAAAGATTAGGAGTAAATGATGAAGTAAGCCGAGTGTCAGTTTGGTGATGAGGAACCATCTTGGAAGGGACCACTGAAGTTTAGTGGCACTGGGCCTAAAAAGTGGGAAGTTGGGGTGAGGTGATGGCTCAAATAGAGGGAGACTAAACAAATCCCCTTTTCTTAAAATAGAGTTAAAGAAAGCCCAAAGCCTGGGCCTCAAGGTCAACCATAAACCGATGCTCATACTCATACCCGACCATAATACCAGACATAATCACATGCAGCTGCTCACTAAATACCTGGCCAAGCCGGAACGTTCCTCCAAAGGGAAGAAGATCAAGATCCACATTTCTTGTTCTGGTACTGAAATAAATCAAGAATTAAACAACAAATTATAACCATCAATATTATTCTAAACCCTTAATAAAGAGTACTATCCTACCTGCCTGTCTATAGGTCTGGTGCTGCTGCAGGTCTAAGTCATTGTTGCTGTTGTTGGAGACTAAATATGATTCGGGGCCGGAGGAGAGAGGAGAGGGAGGCCCCAGACTCCCACTGTGTGAATTCAGGGAGTCCCGTCTCTCCTCTTATTACATGTCATGGCCTTAACTCCCTGAGCAGACAAGCAGGTATCTATTAGCTAATGAAAGTACATTCACACCTATGCTTAAAGAGGTTCAGTATGTGTTGAGGATTATCAGCATGATTAACGGGACATCTGAGTCCACGTCCCATGACCCAAGACAGTTCACTGCCTCTATAATTAGACCGTCTCTAACATGCTATATGCTGCTGATGGTCTTATCTCCGGAGTTAAAAGCACCTCATAGAGGTTTTTATACCAAATCTGCTTTCAGCTGCTCTGCCCTACAAAGTCTAACTGCAGTATCTACGTTTTTGGGCGAAATTGAGTTATAATAAAAAATGAACTCCCTGATGTCTGTTTTTATCTTGTGACAAAGTTTTAGATTACAATTTGATGGTTGGTTGGTTGGTTGGTTGGATGGATGGATGGATGGATGGATGGATGGATGGATGGATGGATGGATGGATGGATGGATGGATGGATGGATGGATGGATGGATGGATGGACGGACGGTGGGTTGATTGGTTGGTTGGTTGGATGGATGGATGGATGGATGGATGGATGGATGGATGGATGGTGGGTGGTTGGATGGATGGTTGGATGGATGGATGGATGGATGGATGGATGGATGGATGGTGGGTGGGAGGATGGATGGATGGATGGATGGATGGATGGTGGGTGGGAGGATGGTTGGTTGGTTGGTTGGATGGTTGGTTGGTTGGTTGGTTGGTTGGATGGATGGATGGATGGATGGATGGATGGATGGATGGTGGGTGGGAGGATGGTTGGTTGGTTGGTTGGTTGGTTGGTTGGTTGGTTGGATGGATGGATGGATGGATGGATGGATGGATGGATGGATGGATGGTGGGTGGTTGGATGGATGGTTGGATGGATGGATGGATGGATGGATGGATGGTGGGTGGGAGGATGGATGGATGGATGGATGGATGGTGGGTGGGAGGATGGTTGGTTGGTTGGTTGGATGGATGGATGGATGGATGGATGGATGGATGGATGGATGGATGGATGGATGGATGGATGGATGGTTGGTTGGTTGGTTGGTTGGATGGATGGATGGATGGATGGATGGATGGATGGATGGATGGATGGATGGATGGATGGATGGATGGATGGATGGTGGGTGGGAGGATGGATTGATGGATGGATGGGTCAAACAAAGACAGAAATCTGGCCCAGGTAACTTCTGTTTGTGCTCTGTGTGAAATTAAAAGTTAATGTAGACTTATTTTAACTTTTGTATTAAACTTGACTCATGCAACATACTTAACTAACCTAAGCTTTGTGGGAACATCATTTTTAGGAGACAGAGTTGTTTCATGTGTCAAAAGATGTTTGGCTGTATTTTGTTGCACATATTAAAATAAATTTAGTAGTACTTTACACCAGGCAGCAGAGGAAAGAACACAGTAATAAAACATGTATAAAGCAGCTGGTAAAATGGGAAGAAAACCTTCTGGCGTTTAAAATAAAGCGGTTAGCTCAGAGAATAGCCTCTTAGTGGCTGATATGAGTGGTTGAGTGCTGTCAAGGCGTCCTTGGGGACCAAATCACAGGCATGGAGCTAAATATCCATCAGCAGTTTGTCCTTAATGAAACATATGTGGTGACAATGTTTATTTGTTGTGACCTAAACAAAGCATTGGAATCATGTTTCCTTTAATGAGTAGAAGTTTGACCTGGAAGGTCACTGTTATCTTCACTTCACTCTTTAGCAGCCGTCTGGAATCTGTCACTTCCATGTGGCACCCTGAGGACGCCTGTCACTAACGGCTTCCACAGTGGAAATAATCTCAGCACTTGTCACCAGCTGTTGACCCTCCTTCTATCTCTTCACCTCTCAAGGGGCTGTCATTACTGGTGCTAGTGACTGGCTCGTATTATAGTCGCTATGCATACATTACAATGGATGTTGTTTTAAGGGTTAGTTCAGGATTTTTGGACATTAAGTTGTAGGAAATACTGCTTTTGCTGCAGTAAAAGTACTAATATTACACTGTGAAATGACTCCACTGCAGTAAAAGTCCTGCTTTCAAAACTTACTGAAGTAAAAGTACAAAAGTATCAGCATCAAAATGTACTTAAAGTATTAAAAGTAAGAGTACTCGTTATGCAGAATGGACCCACTCAGATTGTTTTATATATTTCAAATATATTATTAGAGATTATTTGTCATGATGCATTTTTGTGAGCAGCATTTTACTGTTGTTGGTTCATTTTAACTACTTCATGTGGAGTTCTGGCCGATCGATTAATTCAGTTTCAGTAACAATGAAACACCGTAAATGTATATATCAGCCAAAACACTATTTTTAAAATAAATATAAAAAAACAAACAAACATTACTCCACTGTAAAATACACTGGCGCCATGTTTGTAACAAAATATACTGTAATATATAAACAAGCCATCATTTTTGCATTTATTTTTTGTAAAAAATACTTTTTCTCATTGTTAAATGTACTAAACACCATATCTCTAACAGAAATATACTGTAACATTTAATGGTAAAATCTTTTATTTATGCAGCATTTATAAAGTATTTTCTTGTCAATTATATGGCAGAACAGCGTTCTTTTGATGGCAAAACTTTTAATTTTTTATAGTAAAATATGGAATAAAATGACATTCTTAAATGTGAAATCAACTAATATCATTTTACCGTATATGACAAAAAGTTGCACCGTGTTTATTACGGTAAAGTTCTGGCAACCACAGCTGCTGGTTTTTACCATAAAAACAATATATTTTTTTTATAGTGCAGGTTTATATCTACTTTTTGAGAGAAAGATATCCAACAGCAGATTTCAGATATAAGAATTAGGACCTGGAAGTCAAACCGGCTATAAAACTGAGGCGGCTCTGACTCCGTATAGTGTTGGCATTTTAAGTGGAGCACTAAAAGTTGATGGGCTGTGGGATCTAGCTGTCAATCACAGAGTGTTTATGTGAGGCCATCATCTGCTCCACTGATCCTGGATGCAGGCGGAGGCGGGATCTTAAAGCCTCTGTGGCTGTTCTCCTCAATCACAGCAGAGAGCTGAAGAGGAATTTCACACAGTTATCTTTGTCCTCAAAGACACAATGCGCTCCGTGTCTGATAATGGAGGAGGCTTCACCACTGACCTTGGCATTGCGTTGGAGAATATCATGCTGACATAGCATCTATTGTGTGTCATCATTAATGCCTTTCAGTGAATCTCAGGCACGTCACCTGTGGCAGGCCTCGGTCTGTTCTGCCTGGCACTTGTCGCCTGCTTAATCTCACTGACTGCTGTTCTTTATTTAGATCCACCCAATGGCTATCTGGTGGCTGTTTATGTTGCCTAAGCCTTCTGGGTAATTGAGACCCATACATAACATTCTTCTCTTTAATATCTCCCCAGATATTTCTGCGTCTTCCTTTTGTGTTTAGAACAGAGGTCTCAAACTCAAACTACCTGGGGGTCGCTGGAGGCAGTATCAAAATGACCAAAGAAAGACACAAAATTACTAAAAAAAGACACAACATTACTAAAAAAAGACACAAAATGACCAAAAAATGACACAAAATGACTAAAAAAATACACAAAATGACATAAAAACAACTAAATTGCTTAAAAAAGACACAAAATGACCAAAAAATGACACAAAATGACTAAAAAATGACACAAAATGACCAAAAAAAGACAGAATTACTAAAAAAAGACACAAAATGACATAAAAAAACTAAATTACTCAAAAAAGAAACAAAATGACCAAAAAAAAAGACAAAAAATGACTAAAAAATGACACAGAATGACCAAAAAAAGACACAAAATTACTGAAAAATGACACAAAATGATCAAAAAAAGGACACAAAATTACTGAAAAAAAGATACAAAATGATAGAAAAAAACAAATTACTTAAGAAAGAAACAAAATGACCAAAAAAAAGACACAGAATTACCAAAAAAGACACAAAATGACAAAAAAAAGACACAAAATTACCACAAAAAAAAAGACACAAAATTACCAAAAAAAAAGACACAAAATGACCCAAAAAAGTAATTAAAGGGACCTTCCACACACAACACGGTACAGTGCCATTCATATAAAACTCACATTAAACTTTCATATCAAGGTGGGGGCCACAAAATATCGTCACGAGGGCCGTAATTGGCCGTGAGCCGCGAGTTTGAGACCCCTGATTTAGACAACAATACCAGTGGCTTATATTTATCGGATATACTGTATTAATGTAAATCATGCAAAGAATGTAAATTATCTTTTAATAACTGTAATATCATGATGGTGACACTAAGCAAACTTGCTGAGTCATATGTTGATGTAAAACCATGTCCTGCCATTTATTTTATAAAAACAAAGTAGACACATGACATGTCTAATTCAGGACGGGTTTGAATGTGGAGTCATCTGTCACTGTTCAATTAGAGTTTCTATTTTAAGCTCACGATTTGATTCCATTTTATATTAAAACATTATTTACTTGGCACTCACGGCTATTGTTAAACATTCGAGCATGGGTCTCAAACTTGCGGCCCGTGGGCCAATTGTGGCCCTCGAGATATTTTGTGGCCCCCACCTTGATATGAAAGTTTAATGTGAGTTTTATATGAATGGTACTTTACCGTGTTTTGTGTGGAAGGTCCCTTTAATTACTGTTTTTGGTAATTTTGTGTCTTTTTTTTAGGTAATTTTGTGTCTTTTATAATAATTTTGTGTCTTTTTTTGGTCATTTTGTGTCTTTTTTAAGTAATTCTGTGTCTTTTTTTCTGTCATTTTGTGGGGTTTTTTTTATTTTAATTTTTTAAATTAATTTTGTGTCTTTTTTTGGTCATTTTGATACTGTCTCCAGCGGCCCTCAGATAATTTGAATTTGAGACTCCTGCTGTAGTCTTTATCTTTCTCACTGTTAAATGTAATAAACACCATATCTCTAACAAGAATATACTGTAATATTTAATGGTAAAATTCAGTAACAATGAAACACTGTAAATGTATCAGCCAAAACACTATTTTTAACGTAAAAAAAAAAAATACATTACTCCACTGTAAAATACAGTCACATACACTCTGGCACCGTGTTTGTAACAAAATATACTGTAATATATAAACAAGCCATCATTTTTGCATTTATTTTTAGTAAAAAATGCTTTTTCTCACTGTTAAATGTACTAAAGACCATATCTCTAACAGAAATATACTGTAATATTTAATGGTAAAATCTTTAATTTATGCGGCATTTATAAAGTATTTTCTTGTCAATTATATGGCAGAACAGCGTTTCTTTTGATGGAAAAACTTTTTCTTTTTTACTGTAAAATATGAAATAAAATGGCAATATTAAACGTGAAATCAACAGTACTAATATCATTTTACCGTAATATTAGAAAAAGTTGCAGAGTATTTATTACGGTAAAGTTCTGGCAACCAGCTGCTGGGTTATTTTTTTTTACAGAAGTTGGCTAAATATAGAGGTTAAGGTGCTGTAGACTTTCATAAGTTATGATGCACATTCAAGTTGACCAAAAAGTACAAATACTTTTTTTTTCAATGCCATATATAAGCTGCACATTTTTACAATGAAAGAATATAAATTGCTTTGGGTCTACACCAAGGTTATTATAGTTAACAAAAACTAACGAAATAATGAAAACTAGAATTGAAAAAACATTTGAAAACTTGTTGAAAGAAACATCTGATCCTGATTATTCTGATCCTGATTATGTATATGTATATATATATATATATGTATATATATATATATATATACACACTGTAAAAAATATATATATACTGTAAAAATTTTTGTTAATTTACGGTAAAATACCGGCAGCTGTGGTTGCCAGAAATTCACCGTAAAAAAATGACAGTAAGAGGGTTTTCGACTGTAAATTTAAATGTAAATATCAGCAAAAGCTGTAATTTAGACTGAAAAGTCCCTCTATTTTCAGGCAATTGTGTCCTTGTGACAATATAGTATTTCTCCATTAATTTTTATTTTTACAGTAAAACTGTGTTTTCTACAGTTTTTCAAAGGTTTTGTACTATTCCTTGATTTGATCAATTCTAGTTTTCGTTAACTATAATAACTTGATCAGCATCCATTTTAACCCTCTGGGGTCTGAGCCTATTTTGGCCATTTTTGAATAGTTATTTTGTCACTTTAACCTACTTTATCAACATATTGAGCCCAAAAATCATGAAATCCGAGTTGAAGAATTATACTATTTACTACAATAAAAACCACAAATATGCTCAATGAACTGTTTTGGAACTTGAAAATGTAAACATAGGATACAAAAATTAACATATAACAAGGTAAACATTTTAATATAATAAAACTATTTACAAAAAAGTCCCATAAAAAACATGTATATTTATAGGCTTTTTTTCCTTGTTAGCTGCAACTCTTCAAAACACATTCACGTTCAACACGCTCAAATATTTCTGTATTATCAAATTAAAACTCTCATATCTTTGGTTTTACATGAGCTAGGAATGTCAAACAAAAACTGGTAGAAAGTTTCAGGTCTGTACTTCGGAGTGACGTTGATAGCAGTGCTCCATGTGACCTGGTTTTTTTGTTAAACGTCCCATGATCTGATCAGGACGCCACCATCATAGATCCCAGAGGGTTAATATCACCACTTATGTATTTAACCCTTTATCAGGCAAAGAACTATATTTGGTAACTTCAGGTAATATTTCGAGAAAAAGGTTGCAAATTTACTAGATTAAAGTGGCAAATCTAAGAGAAAAAAAGTTGCAGATTTAAGAGATTTAAAGTGGCAAATCTGCGCGAAAAAACTGCAGATTTACGAGAAAAAAGTGGGAAAAAAGCTACTTTTTTTCTCCCAGATTCACCACTTTAACCCTTAATAGGGCACTCATTGAAATACTTGCGAATTCCAAATTTCAAACCTAGAGAATATTGGAGGATATTACATACTGCTAGAATGTGTAAAAAAACCATCCGAAAATAATATTTTGAGAAAAATGTTTACGAGATTAAAGCGGCAAATCTACGAGAAAAAAGGCGCAACTTTATGAGATTTAAAGTGGTGAATCTGGGAGAAAAAAGATGCTTTTTTCCCACTTTTTTGGCGCAGATTTGCCGTTTTAAATCTCTTAAATCTGTGACTTTTTTTCTCGTAGATTTGCCACTTTAATCTACTAAATTTGCAACTTTTTTCTCAAAATGTTACCTGAAGTTACCAAATATAGTTCTTTGCCTGATAAAGGGTTAAATACCTTTAAGAGTTTGTGGGCCTTGCTGGCCTCAGTGAGGATGCTTCTGCTCAGTACAGCGTGTATTGTTCCTGTAACAGAAGCACACTTGAGGGATAATGGTAAAGGAATTCCTCCCTGCGTCTATTTACAGACTGAGTCGTGGTCCCCGGGCTGCTTGAGGATACCTATGATTAATCACTGCGCTGAGGCATGGAGCTCCTAATATGGCCTCGTCAGAGACCCCATCACTGATAAGATTGTGACCCGCTGATTTCTATATTGCTCTCCTCCACTCATTAACCCCCTCCTCCCCCTCCACGGACCCCCAACACAGGGCAGACACAATAACATTCCTGCACCCTAACGCTGCTCCACCATATTTGGCAGAGAGGCTTTGTTTATAAAGAGAACTCATGGTGAAAGCCCCAATAGGTCGCCATTCTATCTCAAGGTAAGGTGCACACACAATGGCTTATAAATAACTATAAACTATTATAATTTAAAGCTCTACCTGTGTTGGTTGGACTGCTGTCATCACTTTCCATCATTTATCCCCTCAGGACCCTCACACCTCAGTCTTCTTCTAGGGATCGGTAAGGTAAGAGCATCTGCAAACATTTACATGTGTTAGATTTAAACCTCTCAAGTCCAGGAGATTTTTTGTTCAAATGTGTCAACTTCCTCTGCATTAATTTCTGTCTGTGTTCAGCATCTTTCAGTCTGTCCTTACATCACATGCATGGCTCCTTTTTCTCCACACAAACTTGGCTATCAGTCAGATTTATCATTTTATTTTAATGAAAGTATAAAGCTGCCAGGAACCCTAAATATAAACAAAAGACACAGGTTTCTATGGAAATTTACCATATTTTTTCTTACTATTTATACACACAAAAACAGCAGAAAAAATAACAAATAATAAAACTACAAAACAGTCTATTTACATGTAAATTAAAAATAGTAATAGTTTTCATTGGAGAAAGAAAACTCGCATTTTATAAACTGGCTTTCTCAGCTTGTCTACATATCATATATAAATTAAATGTATTACTGTAAATAAAATGTGTATTTTCAATAAATAGATGGACTCCAGAGAGCTAAGTCAATGTAGGCAAAGGCTACAAAAACAACTAAATATTACATGAATACATCCATAGCTAACATAACTTTTTATTTTTATTTTTACCATTTATACACACAAAAACAGCAGAAATAATAATAAATAATAAAACTACAAAACAGTCTATTTGCATGTAAATTAAAAATAGTAAAAGTTTTCATTGTGGAAAGAAAATTCACATTTTAAAAATGGTCTAGAAACATAAATGTCACACTGTGAAAGCTCCTATGATTGAACTTTAACTGGCTTTCTCAGCTTGTCTACATATCAGATATAAATAAAGTTATTACTGTAAATAAAACATATGTTTTCAATAAATAGATGGATTCCAGAGGGTTAGGATTATTTGGAGAAAGAACTGAAATATAACAAATTAACTAATTACAAACTAACAAAAGTATAGACATTTTTTATCCTGCAGGTACTTTTAGATAAATGCATAAATGCATTGGACATTTTGTGTCTTTTTGTCTCTTTTTTTGGACATTTTGTGTATTTGCGTCTTTTTTTTGTCAATTTGTGTCTTTTTTGTAATTTTGTGTCTTTTTTTAGTCATTTTGTGTCTTTTTTGGGTAATTTTGACTCTTTTTGTGTCTTTATGACGTCATCTTGGGGTTTGAGAAAACACTGAAGCCCTGATTTCGATAAAGGTTTTTTTTTTTTGTAGACAAGGTGAAAAATGGGCGACGCCGCCATGAAAGAGTTTGGGGCAGCAGCTCCGTACCTGAGGAAGTCAGACAGGGAGCGTCTGGAGGCCCAGACTCGTCCGTTTGACATGAAGAAGGAGTGCTTCGTTCCTGACAGCGACGAGGAGTACGTGAAGGCTTCCATCACCAGTCGAGACGGGGACAAAGTCACAGCTGAAACGGAGAGAGGGAAGGTCAGTGAGCTAAACAGCAACTTGTTTCCTAACTGAGACGCCAGAGATTCTTCAGGCTGTTTGTCTTTTAGTCATACGTAGCAGGGAACAGTAGAAACCACAGAGATGATCCTCCTTCCTGCACTATAATCACACAAGGTTTAATCTTTGAACGCAGCTAAAACTTCTGCAGGATCAATAGAAGTGGGAATCCACAGAGTCCCCACAAATCTGCAGATTTAAGAGATTTAAAGTGGCAAATCTGCGCAGAAAAAGTACCAGATTTACGAGAAAAAAGTGGATTCGCAGATTCACCACTTTAAATCTCATAAATTGTGCATTTTTTTCTTGTAGATTTGTCACTTTAATCTCGTAAACTTTTTTTCTCAAAATATTACCCCCTTCCCCCACGTCCGTATGTTTTTTTATACACATTCTGGCTGTATGTAATATCCTCCAATATTCTCTAGGGTTGAAATTTGGAATTTGCAAGTATTTCATGAGTGTCCTATTAAGGGTTAAAAACCACCTGAAGACCCAGCTCTTCAGAGAGCATCTTCTCTCCTAGCACCACATGATAATTCTACTCCTAAAAGAATTGTCACTAGCACTTATTGATGCACTAATAGCTCTTATTACACTATACCTTGATTGTTTGCTTTTTTCTTCCTGTAAGTCGCTTTGGATAAAAGCATTTGCTAAATGACTAAATGTAAATGTAAATGAAACGATATTACATCGCCACACAAAATATCGCGATACTATGCTGTATGGATTTTTCCCCCCCACCTCTAATAAATAAGTGTATTAACATGGACTATCTCTATTTCCAGACTGTCACAGTGAAGGAGTGTGATGTCCACCCTCAGAACCCGCCAAAGTTTGATAAAATTGAAGACATGGCGATGTTCACCTTCCTCCATGAGCCCGCTGTGCTGTTTAACCTCAAAGAGCGTTATGCAGCATGGATGATTTATGTAAGTTAAGTCATTGTAGGCAAAAGGCTACAAAGACAACTACATATTACCTTCATACATCCATAGCTAACATAACTGTATCTTCAAAACAGTTTTCTTCTCTTTGTCCCGTCACAGACCTACTCTGGGCTCTTCTGTGTGACTGTCAACCCCTACAAGTGGCTGCCGGTCTACAACCAAGAGGTGGTTGTTGCTTATAGAGGAAAGAAGAGGACTGAAGCTCCTCCTCATATCTTCTCCATCTCTGACAACGCCTACCAGTACATGCTAACTGGTAACTCACCTTCACTTATACATCCACGGAAGAGTGAATAGTTTTTCTTGAATTCTCAGAATCTTACTTGTTCTCCTCTTTTCTCTTTTCCAGACAGAGAAAATCAGTCAATTCTTATCACGTGAGTTATATTGTTATTACCTTGTCTTACTATAATTAAAAATGATACACTGCAAAAAACATCAAGCTAACCAAGTATTATCTTCTTATATCTAGCAATAGAATCTTAAATATCTTGTTGTGAGTATGATTTACCGACTGACCATAGCTTTATGTGCTTATTTTAACAAGATGTGTCTTTTTGTAACTAAAATGAGTGAATAACCTCTTCACAGGGATTTCAGTCTTGTGTAAAGAATAGTTTTTAGGATTGACATTGTGAGCTTTTTCATGCTTTTCAATCTATTCAACTGTTGAATATCGTGAGTTTTTACCTAAAATATTGGTTCCAGTTGAGAGTTTTAGTTGCATGTAGTTTAAATGCTATTTCAAAAGCATTTTTTTACCCACCAGTATCTAGCCACAGATGCTGAAATGAGAAAAAAACATGCTAGTTTCAAGTATTTCTGGCTTATTTTAATGTAACAGTCGGGCTTTTCAAGCCACAATTGCTCGAAATAAGCTTATTTTAAGACATCATTGGTTTTTCCATTGTCTAGATATTTTTGCTTACTTAAAGAATTCTTACAAAGAAACATTTACTTACTGCACTGGCATATAATTTGACTTGTTTCAAGTATGTATTTGCTTAATTCTAGTTATTTATTCCTGATTTTTTGTCAGTTGGTTTTTGCAGTGTATAATAGAGTCAGTGGCATCTGGCAGCCATGAAATATAAGCTGTTGGTTCTTTTGGCTGCAGGGTTTCTATTTATTCCTGACGTTTCACACCTACTAATCAGTCCCTGTTAAATGGTCTTATACCCGGTTTAAATGGACATACTGGCTGGTAGTAACCAGGGCAACAGTGACGCAGGCTGCGGCTAAAAGAAGACTACGTCCCCAAACCCATCCTGATACTGATTGGTTGACAATGACATGGCTCGATAGCCAGCAGGGTTTAACATACTGTGAAATTATATTTACTGTAAGCCAACCGCCATGTTTTTGACTTTGAATCTTGCCAGCATAACGTTTGCTTTCTGTCCACCTCATGGGTCTCAAACTTGTGGCCCGCGGGTCAATTGTGGTCCTCGTGACGATATTTTGTGGCCCCCACCTTGATATGAAAGTTCAGTGTGAGTTTTATATGAATGGCACTTCACCGTGTTGTGTGTGGAAGGTCCCTTTAATTACTTTTTTTTGTAATTTTGTGTCTTTTTTTGGTCATTTTGATACTGCCTCCAGCGGCCCCCAGGCAATTTGAGTTTGAGACCCCTGGTCTAACTGCTGAACCATAGGATTCTGTGAGCTGATTGGACTAGAAATATCTCCTGTTGTGATGTGGTGTCCAAGTTCCCTCCTATATAAATGTTTTCATTGCATAGGAACCTTATGGGATGGTTATGATTGTTCAGACATTAGTCAAATCCTCAGGCGTCACTGGGGAAAAGAGTTGATTACAAAATGCATGAAAATATAAATGAAGTCTAAGTTTTTTGTCTTTGGCAAGTGACCAAGTGGGTTAATGGCCTGATCCATAATCAGGAACTAATGGACTCTTTAGGCCTTTAATTTATATTTATATTTAATTGCATTTTTGTTGATAAATCAAAAAGTTGTGTATGAATTATGGTGTTTACTATTTGTCTTTTTTTTTATTTGTGTCATCAGTGGAGAATCTGGTGCTGGGAAAACTGTGAACACCAAGAGAGTCATCCAGTACTTTGCCAGCATTGCAGCTGCAGGCGGGAAGAAGGACGCAGGCTCTGAGAAAAAGGTTATAACGCTGAAATAGCAGAAAATAGCTTCTTTAACAGCACATTATATCATTCTTTGTGCTGATATATTTGCTGGACTTTTGCCTTTTTCTTAGGGAACTCTGGAGGATCAAATCATTCAGGCTAACCCAGCTCTAGAGGCTTTTGGTAATGCCAAGACCATCAGGAACGACAACTCCTCCAGATTTGTAGGTTTCTGCCTGTGATAAAATATCCATTTTTGTCTATTCTATTCTAACATTTTTTGGTTATACATTTTAGGGCAAATTCATCCGAATCCACTTTGCAGCCAGTGGGAAGTTGGCCTCAGCTGATATTGAGACATGTATGTCTTTTCTCTAAATGCTCATCTTTTCCATTTATATGTTCACAATGATTCTCACTAACGGAATGTAACTGTCTTTAAAGATCTGCTGGAAAAGTCCCGTGTCACCTTTCAGCTTAAGGCTGAGAGAGACTACCACATCTTCTACCAGATTCTGTCTCAGAGGAAACCTGAGCTGCTCGGTAAGTAAAAGCAAACGGTAACAGTTTATATTAGGGAACACATATTCAACATTAATTAGTTGAATTAGTTAGGCATTAATAACTACTTAATAATGACTCATTAAGAGCCAATATGTTACTTATTTGCATGCTAATAAGCAACTAATTAATGTTGAATATGTGTTCCCTAATATAAAGTGTAACCAAACAAACTATTCTTTGGACCAGTGAACAACTAGTAGTTGTAATGTTGCTATACTCCTAGCATACCAAAACAATTACAACATTTCTGCCTTATGTTTCAGAGATGTTGCTCATCACCAACAACCCCTACGACTACGCCTTCATCTCCCAAGGAGAGACGACAGTAGCCTCCATCAATGATGCTGATGAGCTGATGGCCACTGATGTGAGTAGAGATGTATCATGAAGTCAAACACTTGCCACAAAAAGTAAAGTAAAAGTTGTTAATATGCTAGCCTGGGTATGCCCATGCTGCCTTGCAGGCTCAATTTCATTTCAAACTGCAATACAGTCTGGTGTCTATAGCAGATTCTTAGCCCTGTTTTAGGGATCCAATCACAGAACGGGGAGGGACGGCAAGACGATGACGCGTACTATTGGACAGATGGAAGCTTGTAGTTTTGTAGTTTTCTTATGGATCCAACATGGCTGCAGCAGACGCGAAGCTCTCTTTGGATCTAGCTGTAGACAGTGTTCTAGATAGTTTAGAGCCAAACTTGATTTTAAAAAAAGAACAACGTTTGACTTTACACTCCTGTTTCACCACCAAAAAGGATGTTTTAGTCTTGCTTCCGACAGGATTTGGCAAAAGTCTAATCTACCAACTAGCCCTGCTACCGCTCGCTGCTGTAACGCCGGTGATCTCGCTACGAGCCGGGGGATAACGGAGCCCCCAGAGACCCGCAGCAGCTCGTATATTAAATATCCCATAAAATCAGTGGATGTGTGTGGCTGAATGACATGAGGCAGCAAGTGAGCTGTAACTACAGAGCAGCCAGTGCCAGAACATGCTGCAGAAAAACATTGCAGAAGCAGAATTGAGCATTTTAGTCCCAAAGTAGAGATGGGCTAGTCTGGCTATGTAAACATCAATTTCTGTCGCTCTACATACGTCATCTGGTATAACTGATACGATTGGCTAAGAGCTACGTACCGACACTTATGATAGACATTCGTAGCGCCCAATAAACAGCTCTGGGGGATCGTAAACCACGCCTCCAATACAGGAAAAAGAATAGGTGGTCTCCAGACTAGATCTCATTTGTGATATAATCTGGCGTTAGCCAGTTGAACTGAAATGTCACTCCTGCCACTCTACTGCATAACCTGATACTCTCTCCACATTCAGGACGCCTTTGACGTGCTGGGTTTCACTCAAGAAGAGAAGAACGGCATTTACAAGCTGACTGGTGCCATCATGCATCATGGAAATATGAAGTTCAAGCAGAAGCAGCGAGAGGAGCAGGCGGAGGCTGATGGCACTGAAGGTGAGAGAAGCTCTCTGATGCCCTGAACTGATTTCTGTTTCTTCTGAGAGATTAAGCTGTATTAGAGATTTGATACTTTTTATCTACCTTCTCAGTTGCTGACAAAATTGCGTATCTGATGGGCCTGAACTCTGCTGACCTCATCAAAGGTCTCTGTCACCCAAGAGTCAAAGTAGGAAATGAGATGGTCACCAAGGGACAAAATGTCCAGCAGGTAAGATTGAAACTGAATTTTACAGTATAAAGCACAATAGACTAAATAAGCAACGCCGGATGCACAATAAGGGCTGTTTACTGTACCTTTTAATGGGTGGATTGTCTTTAGGTGTACTATGCTATTGGTGCACTGTCTAAATCAGTGTATGAGAAGATGTTCCTGTGGATGGTGATCAGAATCAACCAGTCACTGGACACCAAGCAGCCTCGCCAGTACTTCATTGGTGTACTGGACATTGCTGGATTTGAGATCTTTGATGTGAGTTTAATTATTTAATCTATATTAGACAGTCGAAGCAAATGCATTCAACTCCATTGTTTTTTCAATTTAATGCAGGTAACAAAGACATGAGTATTAAAATGAATATACTTTACATTTCAGTTCAACACCTTTGAGCAGCTGTGCATCAACTTCACCAATGAAAAACTGCAACAGTTTTTCAACCACCACATGTTTGTGCTGGAGCAGGAAGAGTACAAGAAAGAGGGCATTGAATGGACTTTCATAGACTTTGGAATGGACTTGCAGGCCTGCATTGACCTGATTGAAAAGGTGAGAGACTGGACATATTATGTTTATTATGTTCGTACATAAAGTCTGATGTGACTGTTTTTTCTAAACATCGATATTTTTGTATCCTCAGCCCATGGGTATCATGTCCATCCTTGAAGAGGAGTGCATGTTCCCCAAAGCCTCAGATGCCACTTTCAAAGCGAAGCTCTATGACAACCACCTCGGGAAATCTAATAACTTCCAGAAGCCCAGAATTGTCAAAGGACGACCAGAGGCCCATTTTGCCCTGATGCACTATGCTGGAACTGTTGATTATAATATCAACAACTGGCTGGTGAAGAACAAGGATCCTCTGAATGAGACTGTTGTTGGACTTTACCAGAAGTCTAATCTCAAGCTCTTATCTTACCTCTTTGCAAACTATGCTGGAGCTGATTCAGGTAGGAGTCAACTGCTGCTACTGTATCAACCTTACTGGCATTTCAATACTTTGTCTAATTGTTCTTCGTGAAAACTGTTAGATTCATGTCTGTGTCTGTTCATGCAATCTAATAAGTTGTATACTGGTTTATTAGCTGACGCTAAGGGCAAAGGAAGCAAGAAGAAGGGTTCATCTTTCCAAACTGTGTCTGCCTTGCACAGGGTAAATAAAAGCAGAAAGAAATATCTGTGATTGGCTACTTTACATAAAAACCAATAACTGAGACAACGTTTTACATTGATAATTGGGAGAAATGCAGCACAAGCTTGGTAATAAACACAGGGTATAATTACTTCCACAGGAGAACCTGAACAAGCTGATGACCAACTTGAGGTCTACTCACCCTCACTTTGTACGCTGCATCATCCCCAATGAGACCAAGACTCCTGGGGCCATGGAGAACCCTCTGGTGATGCACCAGCTGCGCTGTAACGGTGTGCTGGAAGGCATCAGGATCTGCAGAAAGGGCTTCCCCAACAGGATCCTCTATGGAGATTTCAAACAGAGGTATTATTATCTCATATTTCAAATGTTTAGGGACACACTTTATAATTCCCCAAACAATATGTTAGTAATATTCTCCAAAATATTGTTATTTTCCAGATATCGCATCCTGAATCCTGCTGCCATCCCTGAGGGTCAGTTCATCGACAGCAAGAAGGGAGCTGAGAAACTTCTAGGGTCTCTGGATATTGATCACAACCAGTACAAGTTTGGACACACAAAGGTAATTCATAAAAGAGAAAAGTTCAAAGGACAATCTTTACAGACGTTTAACTTATAATCAATATGGAATTATGTTATATGCAAATAGTGGCAAACAGTAGTATAAGGAGAATAGTCAAAAAGAGTCATCAAGTCAGTGTCAGGCCGGCCTCAAGTCAGGACTCAGATGCAGAGCATGTGAACTTAAAATCTCTGAAACTCCTGACTGAGTGGAAATCTAACAAAGAAAAGTCGCTCCAAGGGAGGAAAACACTGAAAGCTATCTACACTAATCAACTAAATAAATAATCCTAATCTAAGATAAGGGGAAACTCTCAAGGGGAAAACAATAAAATAAAAACTCCTACAAACAAAAAGCGCTCCAAAAGGGAGGAACAAAACCTGATAGGAAAAATAAAAGATTCTGTTGGGAAAAATAATAAAGAACACAAAATCACTCCAAAAGGAGGGGGGGGGGGGGGGGGGGGGGGGGGATGGCTGACTCGAAAAACTATGAAACTAAGAACTGCGCTTAACTAATGAATTACAAAGAAAAATCACTCTTGCGAGGAATCCAAAAGGGCGAAAACAAGACAAACTGTGGCAAGAATGAGATAACGGGCTGGTATGGTGACGAGGTCAAACACACTGGACCAAGACAAGGAAACAGACTATTGGAACACATGGAGGGAAGGGAGCACCAGGTGAACACAATCGGTGATTAGGGGAGACAATCAGACAGATGACACACAGGGAAGGGCAAGTGACCAGAAACGAGAGGAGAGTTACTATTTCAAAATAAAACAGGAAATAACAAGACCAGAACACAAAATAAAACACAACCTCACCGCAGTGTGACAGTCAGTAATCTAATCAAATTATAACAGGTACAAAGCAATCTTATATAAACCCATATTTGACACCACAAGCTACTGGTTACACCAGACCAAATAGGCCTCAAGCAGCAAAATCCATGAGTGTGTTGTATTGAGTTGAGGGTTCATTTCAGTGAAACATTTGATTTCTAAGAGATGCAATGTATTATTTCTTCTTAAAAAAAGGTAGGTCTTTCTTTAAAGTCAGAAGGTGAACCGTTATGTGTAACACCTGGTGGATATGTACATGCTCCTGAAGGTGTTCTTCAAGGCTGGTCTTCTTGGGCAACTGGAGGAGATGAGGGATGACCGATTGTCACTCATCATCACTGGAATCCAGGCAAGAGCAAGAGGTCTGCTGGCAAGAGTGGAATTCCAGAAGATTGTTGAAAGAAGGTGAGATGAATCAGGAATTTGAAATGAACTAAAACCAAGTAAATGACAACGAATGTCCATTACAATTTGTTTGGTGGAAGCGGTAGAAATAACTTGATGTTGTTGATCTTTGACAGAGATGCACTCTTAGTGATCCAGTGGAACATCCGTGCCTTCATGGGGGTCAAGAATTGGCCCTGGATGAAGCTGTACTTCAAGATCAAACCTCTGTTGAGATCTGCTGAGGCAGAAAAGGAGATGGCCAACATGAAGGAAGAATTCCTGAAACTGAAAGAGGCTTACGCGAAATCTGAAGCTCGTAGGAAGGAACTAGAGGAGAAAATGGTTTCTCTTCTTCAAGAGAAGAACGACCTGCAGCTTCATGTCCAGTCTGTAAGTTTAACTACAGCATTCTTAATATTTTAAGGTCAAAATGCCATTATAGCCATCCAGTAAATAGTATATAAATATAAATAAATGATCTATAGTATATATGTTAGTCATGAATATTGAAACTTAATGTTAACAAAGTTATCAAATGATTTGATCATTTCAATTTAGGAACAAGATAATCTTGCTGATGCTGAAGAAAGATGTGAGGGACTGATCAAAAACAAGATTCAGCTGGAGGCCAAAGCCAAAGAGCTAACAGAAAGACTGGAGGATGAGGAGGAGATGAATGCTGAACTGACAGCAAAGAAGAGGAAGCTGGAGGATGAGTGCTCTGAGCTGAAGAAAGACATTGATGACTTAGAGTTGACTCTGGCTAAAGTGGAGAAAGAGAAGCATGCCACTGAGAACAAGGTATGACATCTAACTTTACAACTTGCTTTTGCATTGGTGACGAAATCAGGCATCCAGTAACTCGTCTTTTCTTGGTTTCGTAGGTGAAGAACCTGGTTGAGGAGATGGCTGCTTTGGATGAAATCATTGCAAAGCTGACCAAAGAAAAGAAAGCCTTACAGGAAGCTCATCAGCAAACACTGGATGACCTGCAGAGTGAAGAAGACAAAGTCAACACTCTGACCAAGGCCAAATCTAAGCTGGAGCAACAAGTGGATGATGTAAGATTATGATGTCACAAGCTTAGTTTCAAGTGTTTTGTGAGATAATACGATACTTGCAAATTGGAGAATACAGCTTTACTTTTTGTACTGTTCTTGTCCAGCTTGAAGGTTCACTGGAACAAGAGAAGAAGATTCGGATGGATCTTGAGAGGGCTAAGAGGAAGCTAGAGGGAGACTTGAAATTAACCCAGGAGAGCCTAATGGACCTGGAGAATGACAAGCAGCAACTTGAAGAGCATCTGAAAAAGTAATCACATTATCCTACTGCATGGATCTGTATCTCAGACAGAAGCTGTAGAGATACAGGTAGACCAGATGACCAGCTATTCCAATTCTAACTACTGTATTTCACCACAGGAAAGATTTTGAAATCAGTCAGCTCAACGGGAAAATAGAAGATGAGCAGGCCGTTACTATTCAGCTTCAAAAGAAACTGAAGGAGCTCCAGGTAATGGAACGATTAATGTGTAATGGTCCAAAATCTGTAAAACAGTCAATAATAAGTAGCAACTAAATAATTATGCCTTCATAGGCCCGCATTGAGGAGCTGGAGGAAGAGCTGGAGGCAGAGCGAGCTGCCCGAGCCAAGGTGGAGAAGCAGAGAGCAGACTTGGCCAGAGAGCTGGAGGAGATCAGTGAGAGGCTGGAGGAGGCTGGTGGAGCAACTTCTGCCCAGATTGAGATGAACAAGAAGAGGGAGGCTGAGTTCCAGAAACTCCGCAGAGACCTTGAAGAGGCCACTCTGCAGCATGAAGCCACTGCTGCCACACTCAGGAAGAAACAAGCTGACAGTGTGGCTGATCTGGGAGAGCAGATCGACAATCTGCAGAGAGTCAAGCAGAAACTGGAGAAGGAGAAGAGTGAGCTCAGACTGGAACTGGATGATGTGGTCTCCAATATGGAACATATTGTGAAGACAAAGGTTATTTCTTGCTAATTTTGACACTTGCACAGATTTGTTGGTATTTTGACGATGATAGAAATATTCAAAATGTTTTGTTTTTTTAAATGTAGACAAATCTGGAGAAGACAAGCAGGACTCTGGAAGATCAGATGAATGAATACAAGACCAAGTTTGAAGAAGCTCAACGTTGCATCTCTGACTTCAATATGCAAAAGGCCAAACTTCAAACGGAAAACGGTATACATTGTTTGCTTTATTTCTAACTGATAACTACTTGTTGTTTTTGATAGCTGCAAATATTCATGTATCATAAGTTTTGAAAATCATGAGTACTGAGAAGAAAAAAAACATTTCTTTAAAAGTCAACTTCGGGGTGGGGTGGCTGTGGCTCAGTTGGTAGAGTGGTCACCCATTGCTTGGAAGGTTGGTGGTTCGATCCCTGACCATGGCAGCCTACATGTCGAAGTATCCTTGGGCAAGATACTGAACCCCAAATGTCTCCTGATGCTGCGTCTATCGGTGTGTGAATGGATTCCCAATGGTGGCAGGTGGCACCAGTGTGCCCTGGTAGCCACCAGTATGAATAGGGCTGTTTCCACGACCGGGCAATACCCGGAATGAGGCGGGTCTCACTTGCCTAAACGCCCCTAATTTGAATACGAGCAGTCCGGAGTGGACTTTTGTCAGGACTTTTTTGATCCCTGTGGAAGAGCAGGGTCTTTTTTCTCCCCTGGAAACAGCCTTGTTACTGATTGGATAGAAAGCTAAGCGGGATGTGAGGTAGTACTCTACACAACGACAACAAGCGCCATTTGTAAAAGCCGGCAAAGCAGTGTTCCCAACTTAGTGATTTTGTTGCTAAATTTAGCAACTTTTCAGACCCCCTTAGCGACTCTTTTTCAAGAAAGCGACTGGAGACAAATCCAGCAAGTCCTTCTTACTCTTCTTAACGAGCTGGAGGCCGGCTTATTAGGATGAGCCGCTGTTAGCAACAGTTAGCTACAGTTAGCTCTGTAGCAGTACAGTGTGTATGTGCCGCTGCGGTAGGAGGTGTTCACTCAGCGATCTCTGTTTGTTTATAACAAGCACCGGACACTCAGTGCACAGTTAGCGATGCCGTTAATTCACAATCACTATGTTTCTGATCAGCGGAGACTGTGCATAATTAGCCATGCTGCTTTCAGCTGCTGACGTTGTGCACAGTTAGTGATGGTGAAAACCATACGTCACCTCCAGAGTCTCGTAAATCCCTCTGGGGGCTAACTAGTAGTGGAGACACACAGAGTGAGCGGACTTTTGAGAAGGCGTGGCCTGAGACTTTCCCGGTGGCCACTTTTCCCCCTAAAGGAAACACGGCTAATGTGTGTGTGAACGGGTGAATGAGTCAGTCTGTAGTGTAAAAGCACTTTGGATAAAATAGATATACAAGTGCACTCCATTTACCATTTTACCATTCTTGTTGATACAAGGTTTGTTGGGATACTGGCAATAAAATTTTACATTTACCATTACAAGGGGAACTCTCAAGGCAGCTGGAGGAGAAGGACTCTCTGGTTTCTCAACTGACAAGAGGAAAAATGTCATACACTCAACAGATTGAAGACCTAAAGCGACAACTGGAAGAGGAGACCAAGGTGAAATAAAATTTCAGTGCACAGTGACCTCATCGGACAGCCATTTCAAACAAAAGTGTACTACGGTTTTACTCATTCATATTTTTTTTTAACAGGCCAAGAATGCTTTAGCCCATGCGGTGCAGTCTTCTCGTCATGACTGTGACCTGCTCAGGGAGCAGTATGAGGAGGAGCAGGAGGCCAAGGCTGAATTACAGCGCGCCATGTCCAAGGCCAACTCTGAGGTGGCTCAGTGGAGAACTAAGTATGAAACTGATGCCATCCAGAGAACCGAGGAACTGGAGGAGGCTAAGTAAGACATTTTGAGATCCAAATTTCTGATTTGATATGTAAATGTTAAAGACACATTTAACTTCGTCTAGCAGATCAGCTTTTTGTTTGTGTTATGTTCCTACTAAGATGTAAGACGAACAAAAAGTTTGTCTGTTAGATGACCGAGCAGCCAGTCATATCTGTTGAACTTATTATTATTAATCAAATATGCACAACTGCAGGAGCATTAAATTATTTAAATGACTGTTTTCTCAAGGAAAAAGTTGGCTCAGCGTCTGCAGGATGCAGAGGAAGCTGTAGAAGCAGTGAATGCTAAATGTTCATCTCTGGAGAAGACCAAACACAGGCTGCAGAATGAGATTGAAGATCTCATGGTGGATGTGGAGAGGTCTAATGCTGCTGCTGCTGCTCTGGACAAGAAGCAAAGAAACTTTGACAAGGTAAAATTCTCCTGTGTATTTGTGAACACCTAAAGTATTGATTGGCAGAGTGGCTCAGTTGGTAGCCAGGTGTGTCGCCCACCGATCGGAGGGTTGGTGCCTCATGTTGAAGTATCCTTGAGCAAGATACTGAACCCCAAATTGCTCCCGATGCTGTGTTCATCGGTGTGAGAATGAATTCCCAATGGTGGCAGGTGGCACCATTTAGGGTAGCCTCTGCCACCAGTATGAATGTGTGTGTGAACGGGTGAATGAGTCAGTCTGTAGTGTAAAGAGCTTTGAGAGATCAAAAGCGACTAGAAAAGCAATATATAAGTGCAGGTCCATTTACCATTTACCACCTTTGAAGTGATGCTGCACGTGTTTTAGTTTGTATTAATTTGATCTGATACATCTATTTATTAGCTGTCTTCCTGTCATTTTCCGAATATACATTATTGCTGACCTTCTGATCCACTGTAGGTTCTGTCTGAGTGGAAGCAGAAATATGAAGAGTCTCAGTGTGAGCTGGAGAGCTCCCAGAAGGAGGCCAGGGCTCTGAGCACCGAGCTCTTCAAACTGAAAAACTCTTATGAGGAGTCTTTGGATCATCTGGAGACCATGAAGAGAGAGAACAAGAACCTACAGGGTAAGATTTACTGCCAGGATTAGCTTCTAAGTTTCTGTAGACATGCTTTATACATTGATGAACTGGAGTGCCATCTTGATCACACTGCTTGTCATTTCACAGAGGAGATTTCTGACATCACTGAGCAACTTGGTGAGAGTGGAAAGAACATCCATGAACTGGAGAAAATACGGAAACAACTGGAACAGGAGAAGATGGAGATCCAGTCTGCTCTTGAGGAAGCAGAGGTACAGGCCCTCTTTGATTAATGAAACATTTTAGGAGTTAAACTGTCTGCTATTATTTATAACTATGTACCCTCCTGTTTAACAGGCCTCCCTGGAGCATGAAGAGGGTAAGATTCTCAGAGCCCAGCTAGAGTTCAATCAAATTAAAGCTGAAATTGAACGCAAACTGGCTGAGAAAGATGAGGAGATGGAGCAGACCAAGAGGAACCTGCAGAGGACGATTGACACCCTGCAGAGTTCTCTCGAGGCCGAGACTCGCAGCAGGAATGAGGCTATGCGTATTAAGAAGAAGATGGAGGGAGACCTCAATGAGATGGAGATCCAGCTAAGCCAGGCCAACAGGCAGGCAGCTGAGGCTCAGAAACAACTTAAATCTGTTCATGCACATCTAAAGGTGAACTAGAAAAGGAAAGCAGCACTTTCCTATTATGTTTCATTCAAAACAAACTGATTCTAAACAACAATGTGGTTGATATCATCCCATAAAGGATTGCCAAATTCAGCTGGATGAGTCTTCTCGAGCCAATGATGACCTCAAAGAGAACATTGCCATCGTTGAGAGACGCAACAACCTGCTTCAGGCTGAACTGGAGGAACTGAGGGCTGCTTTGGAACAAACTGAGAGGAGTCGCAAACTTGCTGAGCAAGAGCTGCTGGATGTTAGTGAAAGGGTTCAGCTACTGCACTCACAGGTGAGACTTTAAGATTTATTGCAACAACCAAAGATGGCTGACTGGGTTTCTTTAGCTGTGTTCCGATACCCATACTTCCTGTACTTACTATACTTAGTTTGAGTATGCAGGGTGTTCTGATACCGATTGCGGTGAAAAGAAGTGTACCTAAAGGACCCGGATGGTGCCCTCACAACGGTCAAAACGCTGAGTGTGCAACGATGTACACTTTACACCCTCAACGGCCGCCATCTTGTCTACGGCTGTGGCTCAGTTGGTAGGGTGGGTTGCCCCCCGATCGGAGGGTTGGTGGTTTGATCCCCGACCATGGCAGCCTACATGTCGAAGTATCCTTGAGCAAGATACTGAATTCCAAATTGCTTCCAAAAGATGCTGCGTTCATCGGTGTGTGAATGAATTCGCAATGGTGGCAGGTGGCACCGTTTAGGGTAGCCTCTGCCACCAGTATGAATGTGTGTGTGAAAGGGTGAATGAGTCAGTCTGTAGTGTAAAGCGCTTTGAGTGGTTGCAAAAAGACTAGAAAAGCGCTATGTAAGTGCAGGTCCATTTACCATTTACCATTTGAGATGGGAAGAGGCGGAGCCAGGCAACCACTCAGCTCGAAAAAAAAAAATGTAATGGCGGCCAAAATGATTTGCTGCATTAATGGAGCCATATTGCAGGATTGTAGAAGTAAACCAACGATTAAACAACACAAAGGGTATTTTTTTCGCTGTTCAAAGCCGGATGTTTTTGGCGGCTGTCGCGATCGTAGTTTCCGGTAAGTGCACCACGGAGTATTAGATTTTGAACAACACTTTCCTGCTGAAATCTGCGTACTTAGCAAGTGCAGATAGTGTACTGCGTTTAGGTGTACTCATGGAAGTATGGATATCGGAACACAGCTTTGGATATCCAAAATAAATGTAAAGCAATAAGTAAGGTAACGCTTATTTTCCCAAATCTTACATCTTCAAAATATGTAGAACACTGGCTTGATAAACCAGAAGAAGAAACTCGAGGTTGATGCTTCCCAACTTCAAACTGAAGTGGAGGAAGCGGTGCAGGAGTGTAGAAATGCTGAGGAGAAGGCCAAGAAGGCCATCACTGATGCTGCCATGATGGCAGAGGAGCTGAAGAAGGAGCAGGACACCAGCTCTCACCTGGAGCGCATGAAGAAGAACATGGAGCAAACCATCAAAGACCTACAGCACCGTCTGGATGAAGCTGAACAGATCGCCATGAAGGGAGGCAGGAAGCAGGTGCAGAAGCTCGAGGCCAGGGTAAGAAATATTTGCCAACATACGACACACTTCTGAAACTTCTGAAAGTACATATGTGGGAACAACTTTGCTTTGTATTTATAAAGCTAGAGTATGGCATTTTGAGTTTTTAGACAAACACACACTGCAAAAAAACATGAGGCTTACCAAGTATTTTCTTCTTATATCTAGCAATAGTATCTTAATTATATTGTTTTGAGTATAATTTACCTACTGACCATAGCTTTATGTGCTTATTTAGTTATTAGTATTATTATGTGTTTATTTAATTATCTTATTGTTAAAAGACTTCTTTTTAGGATTGACATTGTGAACTTTTTCATGCTTTTAAAGCAATTCAACTGTTGAATATGGTGAGTTTTTACCAAAAATATTGGCTCCAATTGAGAGTTTTAGTTGCATGTAGTTTTAATGTTATTTCAAAAGCATTTTCTATCCACCAAAACGTGCTCGTTTCAAGTATTGCTGGCTTATTTTAATGTCACTACAGTCGGGCTATTCAAGCCAAAATTGCTCATAATAAGTATATTTTTATTTATGTCAAGCTATCATTGGTTTTTCCAGTTTCTAGATATTTTTTACTTATTTAAATAATTCTTACAAAGTACAATTTACTTACTGCACTGGCAGATCATTTTACTTGTTTTGAGCATGTACTTGCTTAACTCTCGTTATTTATTCCTTATTTTTTTAATCAGTTGGTTTTTGCAGTGTACAACATGATTATCCCATCAGTCTATGAAATCAATCCTGTGTGAAATGTCTGTGTCCTTTCCTTCACCAGGTAGTTGCTAACTTTGTTTTTCTGCTGTTTGATTATGAGCAGGTATTATACGGAAGGTTTATTAAAGCTTTGAGCTGCAGGGTTGGCTGATAAGTCACTTGGGAGTTAAATGTTAAAAGATATTGATGAATGCAGGTTGTGGCCACGATCCTTGTTGTCCAGTGAGTTTCTAATCAATCATGTTGTGATGTTTTCAGGTGAGGGATCTGGAGAATGAGGTGGAGTCGGAGCAGAAGAAGAGCAGCGAAGCAGTGAAGGGAATCCGTAAATATGAGAGACGCATCAAAGAGCTCACATACCAGGTAACACATACAACATGTACTATATAGGTGTTTTCTTTTCATGCTCACAAATCTCCCTTTGTGCACAGACATGTGAATAATTTCACATATATTTACACTGTAAAAAATGTCTGTAGATTTTACGGTGAAAAACTGCTAAACCATGACAGTAAAAGATGTAAAATGATAAATGGGTTAATTCAGTTTCAGTAACAATGAAACAACTAAATGTATATATCAGCCAAAACAGTATTTTTAAAATTTTTATTTTTATTTTAAATACGTTACTCCACTGTAAAATACACTGACACTGTTTGTAGCAAAGATATACTGTAATATATATACAAGCCATTATTTTAATTTTTGCATTTATTTTTGGTAAAAAATACTTTTTTTCTCATTGTTAAATGTACTAAACACCATATATCTAACAAAAAATATACTGTAATATTGAATGGTAAATTCTTAAATTTATGCAGCATTTATAAAATATTTTCTTGTCAATTACATGGCAGAACTGCGTTTCTTTTGATGGCAAACCTTTTTATTTATATGGTAAAAAATTGAATAAAATGGAAATTTTTACTTGAAATCAACAGTACTTATATCCTTTTACCGTAATATTAGAAAAAGTTGCACCGTATTTATTACGGTAAAGTTCTGGCAACCACAGCTGCTGGTTTTTACCGTGAAAACAACAGGTTTTTTTACAGTGTATACCACACCTACTTTTCAAAAATATGTTTTGTTGTCAAAATGAAGATACTAATCAAAGTCTCTTTCCTTTTCCTCTGATTTTTACAGACTGATGAAGACCGTAAGAACATGGCGCGTCTGCAGGATCTGGTTGACAAACTGCAGCTGAAAGTCAAAGCCTACAAGAGATCTGCCGAGGAGGCGGTAAGTTTGGGCTGGAAAAGTGTCTCTTATTTACTCTGCTCACATTCAAATCAGATTTTTTATTGATTCAAATGTCCTTCACTTTGCAAAATGTAAACTGAGGCTTAGAAACAGTTTTTAAGCTGTCACGGTTAGAGTTCATAGCACATTTATAATTACAATTTATTACACGTTATAGATGCTAAAATACTGCTAAAACACTAGTGGCTTTAAATGTTTAGTAAGGAAACAACTCCTCCACTGTCACTTGTTTTAGACCTAGTTCCTGTGGCTGTGACAAAATAATTATACAAAATGAATCCCTGTTTTCTTTACATTTTTATTGTTGTATATTTATTTTTTATTGATCAGTGGTGCCAGCCTATTGGAATTTGTATTCAAATTCCATTAAAAAGTCAACCAAAATATGCATCAGAGCTTTCGAAACTTACAAAAGTTTCCATGTCCAATTTAATGCATTAATCCTTTTTCAGCAAACCTCGACCAAGTGTAGTAACATGATTTTACTTTTTTTTGCAGAGGTTTTTCAAATTTTGCAGTGCACATCCAGCATTTTTTGTGTTTACTTTAATTTCTTTGTGTTTTATCTGTGTTTTTTGTAATTTCTTTGTGTGTTTTTATCTGTTTATTGTGTTTGTTTTAGTTTTTTTAAATGTTTTTGATGTGTTTTGAGTGTGTTTTTTGTAATTTTGTGTTTTTGTGTGTTCAAAATGTTGATCCAGTAAGTCAAAATGAAAAAAACAATAATCAGGTCATATAGGTGAGGTTGTGCTGAAAAAAATGATACCAACACGTCATGGTAAAGATTTTTAAGTCGTTTATACAGGCAGAATGAAAAGGAGTCCAAAACCGACAAAATAGCCCAAAACTCCAAAGGGTTAACATCTAAATTTTGTCAACTTCGTGTCTAGTTTTGAGTTTTTCTAGCTTGTCGAGCTTACAATTCCTGAGATATTTTCTACAAGATCATACCGATAAATGCTTATTATGGCCTATTAGTAATGCTGGTAGGCTTAGACTAAGTAGGCTGTTTTATCTTCATTGTGAGGCTCAAAATAATGTTTCGGCTCCATTCCGACTCGTTTTCTTTTGTTTGTAAAGGTTGCCGACCTAGTTGGTAAACAAACCAATGTTGTTGAAGCCCTTTCAACTGAGGCCCATGTGGTCATATATGTCACTTTATCCATGTTGGTTGCCTCTAGTAGTAATATAATATTGTGGTGTGTGTTTGTGTGAACCCTGTAGGAAGAGCAGGCCAACACTCATCTGGGCAAGTTCCGTAAACTGCAGCACGAGCTGGACGAGGCTGAAGAGCGAGCTGATATCGCTGAATCTCAGGTCAACAAGATGCGAGCCAAGAGCCGCGACGTGAGCACAAAGGTAGGAAACCTCTCGACAACGGGGACGGGAAACTAAAATACTGGAGGGGGCCACGACTACCACAGGGCCACATATACACTACAGGCCAAAAGTTTGGAAGCAAGATCAAATTTGTACAAAAAAAGATCATCATTGCTATACTTCAAATCAAAGCTCCATAAAGTGCACATTTAAATAAATAAAAAAAACTTAAATAAAAATAGCAGATGAAATAAAATAGCACAATCTTTTTCTGAAAAAGTTGAAGGATGAAGTTCTTTATTTTGCACAACAATAAGACAAAAGAAAAATATAAAGAAATAACAACAAAAGGAAGGTGCAAGGTAGCGGCAAGAAAAAAAAAAAAAAAAAAAAATATATATATATATATATATACTTTGTGTATCCTTCTTTTCTTAATGTATAAATCTGTTGTCTCTAGTTGTTTCTTTTGTCAGAGATATGAACACAGTTTAGATTTATTGGGATTTTAGTATCAAATCTCTCAAAAGCCAAAGAGCTAAAGTGAAAAATGCAAACTGTGATTTGTTTTGCACTGAAGTTGCGACTCTTCCAAATCTTCTTAACCCCTAAAACTTATTTTCTTTATAATATTTTTTCAGCATTGGTCTGGTAACATCAATGTAAACCTAAAGATAACTTGAGGAAAATGGTTCAATTCAATGAAAGTAAAGTCTGATCATGTAGTAAACACATCCAAAAATCCAAAGAATCCAGACTGTTTTTTAAGAAAGACATTGTGAACAGACAATTGAAGTTGTTTCCAAACGTATGGCCTGTAGTATAGGAGCGTGCACTTAACCAGATATGATGAAACTGCAATTTTAAATATGTTTACAGTGCAGTGACTACATAATTCATGCTCAAATGCATGTTTAACAGTATAAATAGGAATATATTTTATTTGAAGCAAATAAAAAAATAACCACTTACTGAGATTTCTTTTATGTCAGTGCAAGTTACAAGAAGTAATTTTGTGCATTTTTTCACTGCACTTTTAAGATTTCATGCTCAGATGCATGTAGTTGTACTGAGGGACACTTCTAGTGAGGGTGAGGGCCGTATGTGGCCCCCGGGCCTCCTGTTGCCCATCCCTGCTCTACACCTTTATAAACTACTTTACTGCCTTCACAATCATTTTTCAATCATCCTCATTACCAAGTCATTCATTTAGATGGTGTTTTACTTGTCAAGCAGAAATATTCATCATGTTTAATGGGAGTAAATAAGCCAGACCAGTTGTTGAATAGATTAAGTTTATTTTGATTTTTTTTAGTGTTAGTAAACTGTATTAGTGTAGTTTAATATGTTAGTGGTGATCTTTTTTTTATCACCTGCAAAAAAAGCATCATGACAGTTTAAATTGGTGTTTAAATGGCTATTTTTTCAGAAAATATATATATATTCTGGCCATTTTAAGCATTTATTAGTGAGTTGACAGGAAAGATTGGATGGAAGATAAGGGTGGAGAGAGAGATGGGGAACATGCAACAACTTTACAATAACCAATTAAATGCTGAATAAACATTAATAAACTATCTGTTTACCATTTATAAAAGAGGGTTATTGTAAAGTGTTACCAAAGGTTTATGCCTTAACCTCCATTTCACCAGGGTACCCCGAAATTAATATTCTTTACAATGCAAAATAAATCCAGGAAGTATTTTTTTGTGAACACAGAGACATTAATGAATAACCAATAAATGTAAACTAAATAATGTGTAAAGTTATATCGTAATAAAGATCCCAGATAATAAATGTTCCTACAACCTTATGCAGAGAGTAGAACATGCTGAAGTTGTCATTTTGTTACGTTTTCTCCAAATATATTCAGGACTTTTTAGATTCGTCTAAACAAAAAACAATTTCAACATGATTTCCCAGCATCCTCGCTGCAAAAAAGGTCTAAAAACCAGATAAAACATTAAATCTGAGGGAAATGATCTTGCTGCATGGACAGATAATTTACCTTGACAAGATTTATTAAATTAAGATTATTAAATCTAGAAATAAGCATGTTGAACACTTAAAATAAGAAATTAACTTAATTTTTAAGAGTTAATTTCATCATTGTGTCTTTTTAATGGTCATTATATGTGTTTTTTGGTCATTTTGTGTCTTTTTTGATCATTTTGTGTCTCTTTTGGTCAATTTGTATATCGTGTGTAAAATAAGAAATTAACAAGATAAATCAAGATAAATGATCTAACACTTCTAAATCTGAAGTTTTTTTTATCTTGGTAAGAAACAAATAATTGTCAGGTCACTCTAACAGCTTTAATTTATCTTGTTTTAAGAGTTAATTTCTTATTTTAAGTGTTCAACATGCTTATTTCTAGATTTAATAATCTTAATTTAATAAATCTTGTCAAGGTAAATTATCTGTCCATGCAGCAAGATAATTTCCCTCAGATTTACTGTTTTATCTGGTTTTTAGTCACACACTGTAAAACCCAACTTGTTGTTTCAACTTAAATATTTGAGTTTCGATGCTGCGAAATAATTTTATGTCAAGACAACAAAGACAATGGAGTTAACTCAAATGAATCTTGCTTTTTGACTCAATATTATAAGTTAAAACAACTTTTTGCACAAGTCTTTGTTGTATTGAAAAAGAAAAAACAGTTATGATAACAAACAAGCAACATTGGGTTTTACAGTGCACCTTTTTGAAGGACTGCTGACAGTAATTGTTGAACATGTTTGGTGGAGTTACCTTAGATAACACTTGTTGAGTTGTTGGTCCTCTGTGACTAATCGTCTCTTCCTGTCTACTCTCCTATCATTCTCCATCACAGAAAGGGCTAGATGAGGAGTGAAACTCTCAGACGGACACCTAACACCTTTGGGATCTCCTTTGTCTTCAAAGTAACTCTGTAGAATAAAGCAAAGTGCATTCACATTAATGTCTACAGTCTTTTATTCATTACAGTCACGTTAACCTGGAGAGGCAGACGCATATTACATTACATTACATGTCATTTAGCACAGCTGTTCTCAACCTTGGGGTCGGGACCCCAAATGGGGTCGCGAGATGATTTCTGGGGGTCGCCAAATCATTTTGGAAGTCAGCTCTGTCTCCACTGTGTTAAAGTCTTCATGTGTTAATGTGTTTTAGTCTTAATGTCTTTTTTAGGTCATTTTGTGGTCATTTTGTTTCCTTTTTTTGGTCATTTTGTGTCTTTTTTTGTCATTTTGTGTCTTTTTTGGTCATTTTATTTCCTTTTTTTGGTCATTTTGTGTCTTTTTTTAGTCATTTTGTGTCTTTTTCGGTCATTTTGTGGTCAATTTGTGTCTTTTTTTGGTCATTTTGTGTCTTTTTCGGTCATTTTGTGGTCAATTTGTGTCTTTTTTGGTCATTTTGTTTCCTTTTTTTGGTCATTTTGTGTCTTTTTTTAGTAATTTTGTGTCTTTTCTGGTCATTCTGTGTCTTTTTTGATCATTTTGTGTCTTTTTTGATCATTTTGTGGTCAATTTGTGTCTTATTTGGTCATTTTGTTTCTTTTTTGGGTGATCTGAACTGTGCTTGTGAGATTGTGTTCAGTGAGCGGGGGTCGCGGACAACATGCATGTTAAATTGGGGGTCGCGACTCAAAAAGAGAACTACTGATTTAGCAGACGCTTATAATGTGTAAATTAAATTCACCGGTTTTCACTTTATCCCTGATTAAAAACTATCACACAGTTAATAAATGCATTTCAGCAGATAGAAAACATCAGAAGGGTTAACATGAGAAAACACAATAGAAGTTTGTGAAGCCGTTCAAATGAAGAAGAGTTTTTAATGTTGGCTGGTCACTTCTGCCACCTTGTGTTAACAATGTGAACTGTTCTCTGCCTTTCTATTATTGGGAACAACGGGACAACAAATGGGAACAAACTTGTATTTTTTAAATATTGTATAACAGTTAGTAACAGTTGCTTTTGATGGAAGTACAACCCTTATTCCAAAAAGTTGGGATGCTATGAATACTTATAAAAATGTAACACTTTATATTAGGGAATATATATTCCACATGAATTAGTTGCTTATTAGCATGTAAATAAGTAACATATTGTCTCTTAATGAGTCATTATTCAGTAGTTATTAATGCCTTATTCTGCATGGCCTTATTATACAACCAGTAAGACATTAACTAAGAGTTTTCCCTCAATAACCTCAGAATTATTGATTATTAGTAGTAAGTAAGGAAGTTGTTGTATATGAGTTATGTTATTTTAATATGCTTTACTTTGTATGGACTTTCGGTGAATGAAACCATGGAAACGGCAAAAAGTGACCCACTTTGTAGAGTAATGATTGACATTACAATCTACCAATCCTCATCCAAAAGGTTGTATAATAAGGCCATGCAGAATAAGGCATTAATAACTACTAAATAATGACTCATTAAGAGACAATATGTCACTTATTTGCATGCTAATAAGCAACTAATTAATGTTGAATATGTGTTCGCTAATCTAAAGTGTTACCAAAAAAACAAAGCTCCTTTGCAACCTACATTCAGTTGAACAAACAAGATAAAAAAAAATAATCAAACTGGTTTGCACTTTGTAAACAGAAGCACTTCTTCTGAATTTGTTGCATTCTGTTTTTATCAGGTTTTACAGCGTCCCAACATTATTTAAAATCAGATTGTAGTTAATAACTCAAATTGTCATTCTTGAGGATTCTTCACCTTGTCCATAATTAACTTTTGGAAGGCAAGAGAAAAAAGTCAATATAATGAGAAAAAAAAGTGAAAATAACGAGAAAAAAGTTGAAGACACGAGACAATGTATGGGAACAAAATTGTCTTTTTTAAATATTGTATAACAATTAGTAACAGTTGCTTTGTTATACATATTGGATTGTAATTGCAATTATATGACCACAGTTTTATTAGCATTTCAAACCCCACAGTTGTTGAAACCAGCCTGAAAATGATTTTACCTGGTAAACAATGTAGAACAACTGAACAATTAACCGAAGTGCTGGTGACAGAATTTCACTAAATGTTCTGGTGTGCTACATTATGATTAGTCTGAGCAACATGAACAGGCCCTTGTGTAGCAATCACAAGCTTTGCACAAAATATTTTATCTCACAAAGTTGTATAGTCCTACATAGTCAAAATTCTTGAAAGAAATGAAAAAAAAATTCCAGCCATATTGCAGCGAGTGTTCTGCTTTTAATATAAATCAACTGAAGAATTCTCTCAAATAAAGTGTCATTTTTCTGTTAAACGTGCATCCCTTTTGGGTGATTCTCATGAACATGGTGCAGCTTAGAGCAAAAATCCAAGAGCGTTGAATACATATTTTCTTTGACCCTTCATAACATATACAATCTAAAGTCACTGTTTAATATGAGCAAAATTCATATTTCAAAATTCAAACTTTTGTGTTTGGTAACATACACTGTAAAAAATGTCTGTAGATTTTACAGTGAAAAACTGCTAAACCACAACAGTAAAAGACAGTAAAATGATAAATGTGTTAATTCAGTTTCAGAAACAATGAAACACTGTAAATGTATATGTCAGCCAAAACAGTATTTTTTACATTTTTATATAAAAAAAAAATACATTACTCCAGTGTAAAATACACTGGCACCGTGTTTGTAACAAAAATATACTGTAATATATGTACAAACCATCCCTGTAATTTTTGCATTTATTTTTTATAAAAATACTTTTTCTCACTGTTAAATGTACTAAACACCATATCTCTAACAGAAATATACTGTAATATTTAATGGTAAAATCTTTAATTTATGTGGCATTTATAAAGTATTTTCTTGTCAATTATATGGCAGAACAGCGTTTCTTTTGATGGAAAAACTTTTTATTTATACGGTAAAAAATGGAATAAAATGCCAATCTTAAACTTGAAATCAGCAGTGCTAATATCTTTTTACCGTAATTAGAAAAAGTTGCACCGTATTTATTACGGTAAAGTTCTGGCAACCACAGCTGCTGGTTTTTACCGTAAAAACACTTCTTTCTTTTTTTTTACAGTGTAGGTGTTTCAACAGAAATGATAGTATCATTTTAGCTTTAGCTAGTAGCTAATTCTGGTACAGCTGAGAGCCATTGCACTGTCCCTGTTAAATAAATAAATAAATAAATATCATAGTAATGTTACCGTTCTACACATTTTTGTTGTCTAAATTAATGATTCAGAGCAAGCTGGACCTGTCACCTCAGTTTTGGTTTGACACATATGAAAAGTTTGGTCTCTCATAATGCAGAACAGCACAACATAGTCCGTTGATTTAGACGTCAGTTTAATGAACATTTGCCACATTGATTATACATATAATCAATCATTTTAAACCACATCACCTAGTATGCAGTAAAGCAATGAAACACAGTGTTGACTACTGCTTAGGACAGCATGCAGCATCATAAACTGACACATATTTAGTCAATTAGATATTAAAGAAAACACAATAAAACCAAATAAAGAACCAAATTACATTAAATTTACACCAAGTCTGCCTTCTATCTGAATCTATGACAGCCTTACCTTACTTCATTCTGCTGCAGTGGCTCAGAAGAGAGAGTGAGGTCAAGTTGTTTCGTTGTCTGAGGGATAAAGTGGCGGCTGGATCAGCTCGTCGACCTTTAGCTCACGTGGCTCCGTCCTTACAAGGGTTTGGATATTTGCAGAGAGATTACAAGATAAGAAATAAATTACATCGTGTTGTTCTTTGTCATCCACATGCTAGCACTAACAAAACTATATAAGCCATCCAGGGCTTTATTTATTACTTTCCTGTCGACCCCTTGAGACCTCAAACAGAAGTCACATCAACACAGTTGGTGCCAAAATGGGTCGAGCTGTTGCCATGACGCCTAAATGTTGCTCCGTTTCTCAACCCATCAAGTTGTTTCATCAAGTGGTTTGTTCATTGGTTTTATATAAAGAAATAAGAATGTATTTGATGTCAACACCTTAATTATCATCATTTTATTTGAGTGTGGTTGGGCTATGTGATACAAGACTGTATAATGCTTTCTTTTTCTTTTCTTATTTTTTTCATTTTAATATATTTTTTACGGAAGCCCTGAACCGCAAGTGAAGAAATTTTATTTTGAGATGTTTTCTTGTTATTTCGAGATCATATCTCGTTATTTCAAGATAATATCTCATTATTTCGAGATAATACACATATGTAAAAAAAAAAATAAGAATTAAAAAAAAAAAAATCTTCCAAAATTTTTTTTTTCTTCAGATATTATCTCATTATTTCGAGATAATAACACACCTATGTAAAAAAAAAAAATAACATAGGTGTGTTATCTCGAAAATAACGAGATATTATCTCGAAATAATGAGATAATATCTGAAGAAAAAAAACATTTTGGAAGATTTTTTTTTTTTAATTCTTATTTTTTTTTACATATGTGTATTATCTCGAAATAATGAGATATTATCTTGAAATAACGAGATATGATCTCGAAATAACAAGATAACATCTCAAAAAAAAATTTCTTCACTTGCGGTTCAGGGCTTCCGTAATTTTTTACAATGACTTGAGTCTGTAATGCCTGTGGTACTCTATTAAAAAATACTGTCTGGACCCCAGGAAGACTAGCTGTCCTCTTGGCGTCAGCTAATGGGGATCCCTTTAAATAAACAAATAAACAAACAAACTTAACCTTTTAACATCATTACATGGGTTCTACAGGCTCCTCTGCTGAACGTGATGAACTCTGGTGTTTAGAAATACTTTAGGATCAATTAGCAGACAACGACAAAGATAGTATTTATTTCACCTAGTAGTTTGTTCATTGGTTTTATGTTATCTTGATTACTGTTCAGCAGCCTTATAAACAAATTACAAGTGCTTAGAGTACAAGTTTAAAACAAGACTGAAGACTGGTTCTTGGTTGTTCTCCAAGAACTCGTGTTGTATACTTGCATAAAATAATTAATACTCAGACTCCTAAATCTCTTTATAATAATCAAGGTTCATACACTTTCTGAGTGGTCAAATTCAAGCACTTTTCAAGGACTTTCCAGGTCCATTTTCAAGCTTTTCCAGAACATTACAACAGTTGTAAGTTTCATGTTTTAGATGAGTACTTACATGCTAAAATAATGCCTGTGGTACTCTATTAAAAATGATTGTCTGGACCCCAGGAAGACTAGCGGGCGTCTTGGCGTCAGCTAATGGGGATCCCTTTAACCCATTTAGGCCTAAAACACCTGGAAAAATGCCTAGAAAACCTATGGGCAATTTTAAAGTAACCCCCTAAAACCTGAAGGGTTTTTTTTTAGTAATTTTATGTCTTTTTTTGGTAATTCTGTCTTTTTTTTTTAGTCATTTTGTGTCTTTTTTTTGGTAATTCTGTCTTTTTTTTTTTAGTAATTTTATGTCTTTTTTTGGTAATTCTGTCTTTTTTTTTTTAGTAATTTTGTGTCTTTTTTTGGTAATTCTGTCTTTTTTTTTTAGTAATTTTATGTCTTTTTTTGGTAATTATGTCTTTTTTTTTAGTAATTTTGTGTCTTTTTTTGGTAATTCTTTCTTTTTTTTTTTAGTAATTTTATGTCTTTTTTTGGTAATTATGTCTTTTTTTTTAGTAATTTTGTGTCTTTTTTTGGTAATTATGTCTTTTTTTTTAGTAATTTTATGTCTTTTTTTGGTAATTATGTCTTTTTTTTTAGTAATTTTGTGTCTTTTTTTGGTAATTCTGTCTTTTTTTTTTAGTAATTTTATGTCTTTTTTTGGTAATTCTGTCTTTTTTTTTTGTAATTTTGTGTCTTTTTTTGGTAATTCTGTCTTTTTTTTAAAGTAATTTTATGTCTTTTTTTGGTAATTCTGTCTTTTCTTTTAGTAATTTTGTGTCTTTTTTTGGTAATTCTGTCTTTTTTAATACTTTTGTGTCTTTTTTTGGTAATTCTGTGTCTTTTTTAAATAATTTTGTGTCTTTTTTTGGTAATTTTGTGTCTTTTTTTAAATAAACAAATACACAAATAAACTTTTAACATCATTACATGGGTTCTACAGGCTCCTCTGCTGAACTCTGGTGTTTTGAAATACTTTAGGATCAATTAGCAGACAAGACAAACATAGTATATCACAGTGACACCATTTGTCATTTTCCATCAAAGATGTTAGCCCCTAACAACTGGCCTTACCTTAGAGGAGTCTGGTTACAGCACTGTGCCCCAACAGTGAGATGGGTTGAGAGCCAGGACGAAACATATGAAGATCTCCACAGGGATTGGGACAGCTGAGAATGAAAAAGGATCCAACTATGTCACTCATCACTCTTATTTTTACAGGAGGAAGAACTTGCATACATTGAGTGGCTTCATTCCTTGGAAGAAGGACAAAAAAACATAATCCATTCTTTTCTTGTTGAAGCAGTGGCGTGTGTTTCTGATTGATGTTCTAGTCTACAGTAGGGGGTTAGAACGATAATGAAAAATATGTACTTGGATTCAAACAACAAACAAAGATGGAATAAAAATGAAAAAGGATCCAACAATGTCACTCATCGCTCTTATTTTTACAGGAGGAAAAAACTTGCATACATTGAGTGCACTGTAATAAATTATTCTGTAGTCATTTCATTTTACTTAAAATATTTGATAAAATGTATTAAATATAAATGCGTCCTTGATTTTGAGGCAGTTGTTTAAGTAACTTTAATATGAAAATGTTTGAGATAGAATCTACTTACTTTGACCACATTAAATATAATCTTTATGTGTATGTAATTCTAAATCAAGAGAATTTTGAATGAATCCAACACAATAGAATTAGTCCGTTTTTAACTGACAGGCACTTCCTGTTAAGTTGTTATTAACTCAACTTGTAACGTAGTTAGATTTAATTAATACATTTGTGTGCAATCTGTTGCCTCAATTTTATTGAGTAGCTATTGTTCATCTTTTTTTTACAGTGTGGTTTCATTTCTCGGAAAGAGGACAAAAAAACATAATCCATTCTTTTCTTTCATGTGTTCCTGATTGATGTTCTAGTCTACGGTAGGGGGTTAGAACGGAAAAATTGGAAAATCTGTACTTGGATTCAAACAACAAACAAAAATGGAATAGAAATGAAAACTTTATGAATGTAGTGGTGTAGAATAAAGGGACAGTTTTAGGTATATGTCCGGTGCCATGCACCTGTTGCCCTTTTATTCATGACATCAAAGTCTACATTTCAGCTCTCTCACTGCCCGCTAGCTCGACTCACAGTCCAGGAGGAAAAATCCAGACAAGAATTTCACAGGGTTATCTTTGTCCTCAAGGCCAAAGGAAAGGGAACCGTGCCATAACAATACCATCAGACAAAGGCTGCAGAACTAGTGGAGCAGAACGGTGATGAGTGATCATTCAGAGTCCCTGACCTTAACTATCACTGGACAACAGCTGCAACACAATGTACAGCAGCACCATTCACATGACTGACCTTCACTATACTCCATCTTTTCTGATTCTTAGAAGAATCTTAACATGACGAGGTCAAAGCACAATGTTTGACTCTTATTAAATCATTGATCTTTGTAGTCTATCATCCTTCTTTTTTTCAGGATGTAGAATAGAGACACCAAAGGAGGAATGATAGAGGGGAATCATGTTTGTCTTAAAATACAAAAATGTAAATGGAGGAACTCCTGCCATGTTTTATTGTTTCCAGTTTTCCAGAATTTTAAACATACTGCACGACTTTATTAAATGTAATTTTGTTTTTCTGTTTTTGTTTCTTTTGCCTTTGTCAATTCTGTATTTTATTGCACTTTTTGAACTTTGGTGTGGCTCAGCCATCTGTAAATGCGCTATATAAATAAATTTGACTTTGACTTTAACAGGTTAATGTTAATAGCCGTCAGTTTATTACATCCATCATTACCAAGTATGTTTTTTTAATTGAATAAAACGATCAACAACACAAGATATGGGTTAAAAATACCCACATATTTTCATTTTTCAAGTAAGAGTCTAATGAACGACCCAACTGAAATTAGTCAGTAGCTTGTAAGAAATGACATAAAAGGACTTTCTATGTTTTTTCTGAATAAAATAAGAGTCACTTGATATCTAGTCTGTCCCTCTCTAGCCCTCCCCTCTGTGTGTGTGTGTGTGTGTGTGTGTGTGTGTGTGTTGTATTGTCCTCACCCTGTTTGTCACAAGGTGAAAGCAACAAATAGCAGCAGTGCGTCCTGCCCAATTCTCCAAAAATGCATCCCATATTTGGAGGATAAACAAGCCTTATTAATACAGGGAGGACTGCTGTCAGCTACTGGGCTCATCACTCCACTCAGTTAAAGGTTGACAGTCAAAGGTAAGTAAAACATTTGTATCAGTGGCGTGGTAATGCAAGTAGAAAACATGTTGGTGGGAAGTTTTGGTAATATACTTCATGTGTATCATGTTTTTAGCTGGTTTTAACAAATGGTGATGTTATTATACTGCCCTACAAAGTCTGACTGCTGTAACTACATTTGTGGGCGAAATTGAGTTATAACTAAAAATGAACTCCTTGATGTCTGTTTTATCTTGTGACAAAGTTTTAGATTTAAATGTTGCTTTATTTCAGAGAAATAATGATATAATGCAGTCTGATTTAGAGATATATGGATTTAAACATAACACCAAATCAGACTACAGTAACTTCACTTTGACTGTGATCCAGTGTAGCCTTGTATTTCTTCATTGTGTTGAACAGTGAAGACAAGAATAATAGAAATTATAAGTTTATTTGATAGGGACATTATTATATAGATAGTGATGAAGTAAAACAGTGAGATAAAATGATATTAAGACTAAAATATAACATTACTTTATGATATTAAGTCTAAAATACACAAATCTTTGAATTTGTTAAACAATTTTAAATTCACTTCAAACTAAAAATCAATTTGAAAATGTTTATTCACTGAAAACAAAATATAAAAGCTGAAAGAAGACAACAACATTGTAGTAACTGCACTCTGGTTTTGCTGTCAAACGTTCTAATAGTAATGCATAAACAGAGTGCAGTAGCTACATTTTTGGGGTCAAAGGTCAAATCAATCGTTTTTTAGCATTAAAATGACATCGTCAATACATGTAGAAATAAGTGTCATATCACTTATCTACCTAACTAATTTGGTTGTCCAGTTGAAAAACGTTAAAAATCTTTAAAGCAGTTTTTCTCAGTTTGACCCTTCTTGTAGTTACTGCAGTACTTTGTAGGGAAGTATATTAGTTGTAATGGAATAAAGTTTTGCTGTGATATCTGGTTTGAACAGAAAGATCCTGACTAGCCCTGGTTTCCTCACAGCTCCAACCAAGCCGAGGTAAAAGCCACTTTTGATTCTATCTGAAGTCTTTAATCATGACTACAACAAGATTCCAGAAATGTTGGGATGTTGTTTAAACAGAATGTGGGAATTTGCAAATACTTTGTGACTGTATACTGTCTGTTCAAAACTGTACAAAGACAATATACTTGTTTTTGTAAGTATACACCCTGAACTTTTAATTTGATGATTTTCTTTTACACAGTAATACAAAAGATTTTCTTGGAACGGGGTTGTACAAATCCCTTCAATATCAGTCAGGACAGCCAATGTTTTATGTACAGGGATTGAAATTTATGATTAAGAGCTTAAGGTAATTTTAATTATAAAGTGATAGTACAATGTTATTGTCTAGAGCTGCAACAATTATTCTATTGAATGAACAAAAATCGATTATTAATCGTCAACTATTTTGATAATCCAATAATTGGTTTGATCAGTTTTTCAAAGACAATAAGTCCAAATTCTCTGATTTCAGCTTCTTCAATGTGAATATTTCTGGTTTCTTTGTTCCTTTATGACAATAAACTGAATATCTCTTTGGTTTGTGGACAAAACAAGAGATTTGAGGACGTCATCTTGTGGTTTGGGAAACACTCATTGATATTTTTATACTTTTTTCTGACCAAACAACTAAACGATTAATCGTTTAAATACTCGACAGATTAATCGATAATGAAAGTAATCGTTAGTTGCGGCCCTATTATTGTCATTATTCCACATGTCGAATGTTGATGGCTAATTAAGGTTGTGCGATATGGTAAATCTTCTCCCCTGATATAGGTAATTTTATATTTATATCACTATGACGCATGTTTTCTGGTATAATAACAAAATAATCTATATGAGATAACCATGTGGTAAAGCCTGTTGTTGTTCACTCCTGTGTAAATTAAAATACTTGACGAATGAAAAGTACTGAGTAATCAGATTACAATGTTGATTTAACGACACTAGGGCACATGTTGGGTGAATTAAATGAATAAAAGATCCACACTGTTGGAAAACACCTCTCACCATCTATTTCAACCAATATTTGGGCTCCAAGTGCTCCACACATTTCACTTCAGCATTACTATTTGAGTTGGTATTTCCTTGTTTTTATTGATTTAGAAAAATGATCATTTTGGATATATCACCCAGCCCTATGGTTAATGTATCGCATGTACTGACACAACAAAATGGTAATACAACATTTGTAAATCTGTAACAGGTTAAAAAATGGGCGACGCTGCCATGAAAGAGTTTGGGCCGGCTGCCTCCTATCTTAGGAAGTCAGATAAGGAGCGTCTGGAGGCCCAGACTCGTCCGTTTGACATGAAGAAAGAGTGCTTCGTTCCTGACCCCGAGGTGGAGTACGTCAAGGCAACCATCTCCAGTCGTGACGGTGACAAAGTCACAGCTCAGACGGAATTTGGAAAGGTATGTACATCCTATTAATTCATTTCAGTTAATAACCCTCTGGAGTCCACGAAAAAAAGCGCCAGAGCACGACTTCTTCACGACGTAAAAACGAAGCAGCATGTTTCCTGCTGTCAGCTGAACTCTAAAGTTTTGGCTTTTCCACAAGTTTCCATGTCCAATTTAGTGCGTCAGATTTCTCAAATTTTGCAGTATGTGTTTTAACACTTTTAATGCAATCTTTTGTGTTTACTGTTTTTTTTTTGTGATTTTATGCGTTTTTTGTAATTTTTTTCAGTTTTTTGTGTTTTTTTTCCTGTTATTTTTCAGTTTTTTGTCATTTCTTTTGTGTTTTTTATGTGAGTTGTGTGTTTTTTTGTTTTTTTTTTAGTGTGTTTTTGTGTTTTTTGTAAAAAAAAAAAAAAAAAAAACGTTTTTTTTGACAAAATAATAATCAGGTGAGGTTGAGCTGAAAAAGATGATACTAGCATTGGTATCATTATTTAAGTTGCATATACAGGCAGAATGAAAAAGAGTCAAAATAGCCCCAAACTCCAAAGGGTTAAATGTTTGCTAACATTATAAACCTTTTCTAAGAATGTTATCTCTTTCTACAGACTGTCACAGTGAAGGAAATTGATGTCCACCCACAGAACCCGCCAAAGTTTGATAAAATTGAAGACATGGCGATGTTCACCTTCCTCCATGAGCCCGCTGTGCTGTTTAACCTCAAAGAGCGTTATGCAGCATGGATGATTTATGTAAGACAGTCTACCTTGCTTTTATTGATCAAATATTGTCTAATAGGGTGATTCTCATGAACATGGTGCAGCTCATAGCAAAAATCCAAGAGCATTTAATACATATTTTCTTTGACCCTTTATAACATATACAATCTAAAGTCACTGTTTAATATGAATTTATAATATATTTGAAGAAATTGAAGGTATTTTAGACATTTTAGAGACACTGAGACCAAAATTCATTACCGTGACACATTTTTAAATAGAAATAAAAAAACAACGAAAGGTTTTTTTTTTTTTTTCTTTGGCAAGCACTTAAATATGCTCAAGGGTAGCTGGTATCACCAAAATGTATTTTATTATTAAAATATACACATATTTTAATGCAAAGGATTCTATAATTACCTTAACATTTAACCATTTTTTCATTCAGATTTTGTTATTTATAGATTGTTAAAAACCATGATATTTGATTATATTCTGTTAAATTATACATTTTTAAACAAATGTATATTTATTTTTTATAAAGTTTATTAAATATTTATTGTGTTTAAGTGTGGGGAAACCATGATTCAATTTTTATCTGGACGCATTACGGTAATTAATTTGTGAATCAAAAATATGTTTAAAAATATAGAAAATATTATTTTAGCACAAAACAATGAATTGTGCCTCATTATGGATCTATTGTTCATTCATATAAAAGTGAAATATATTTAGTTTAACCCTTTGATGCACAACATGGGTCTAAAGTGACCCAGTGACAGAGGTTTTATGTTCTATATCTTTGCAATTAATTATTTTCATCATTCAGTATTCCAGGTTTTCCTCAATTAGTTTGTTTTTGATCATCATACATCCTAATTTTATGTTTTCCTTTATTCATATTTTATTAAAATCCCTTTTTATGTCACTACTGTTCGAATGCACAACATGGGTCAAAAATGGCCCATATCCATTTTTTAGCTAAGTAGTTCGCTAAGCTAACTACTTAGTTAACTTCTTTGCTAAGTAGTTAGCTAAGTAGCTTGTTAAGCTAACTACTAAGCTAACTTCTTGGCTAAGTAGTTAGCTTAGCAAGCTACTTAGCCAAGTAGTTAGCTATGTAATAATACAGAACCTTTTTTTTCTTCATAAAGTATGAGAGGCAAAATGTAAATAATGATCTGTTGTTATCAAAAACAAGATATTTAAAGAATACTTGAAATATTCAATCATAAAATAAGTTGATATCAAAAGATAGAGCACAGAAACACACAGCAGCATTAAATAACATGAAGGGAATGAATGAGGGTCATTTTGGACCCATGTTGTGCATCAAAGGGTTAATAAAATATGTCCTTACAATCTTCACAGACAGAACTTAGACTGGCTTCATGAGAATCACCCAATAAGGGACCTCCTAATGACCAAGTAACACATCATGACATCTTTCCACTAACTTTTTCTCTTCTCTTGCTATGACAGACCTACTCTGGGCTCTTCTGTGTGACTGTCAACCCCTACAAGTGGCTGCCGGTCTACAACCAAGACGTTGTGGTCGCTTATAGAGGAAAGAAGAGGGCTGAAGCTCCTCCTCATATCTTCTCCATCTCTGATAACGCCTACCAGTACATGCTGTCAGGTACATCTATTTTAGTGACAGCCTTTAATATTCAACTCTGAGGTAATTCCAATTTTTGATTGATAATTTGAAAATCTCTCTTGGTGACAGACAGAGAAAACCAGTCAATCCTGATCACGTAAGTCAAACAGCCAAATAAAAATCTCTTCAGCAGTTAAAAGTCATAGCCCGTAGGAAAAACGAGTTGCTCATGTGTTGCTCAATCGCTTCTCTGAGATCAGTTTGAGCTTCTCATATTCGTATCATTCTGTGATCATTTGTTTCTGAATTACTTCTCTTAAGGGACCTTTAGGAACAAGAGATCAGGTAAAAAGAGACAATAATGTCTCAATTCAATTCTCCTTCAAAATAACCGAGACAGAATTGAGATCAGGGGCATATACAACTATGAGATCTCCTCAGTTGATCCCACTTCTCAAGTATTGCTCAAATGGTTTTCTCAACTCAATCTCCTTTGTCTCAGTGATGTCTTTGTCTCTTTTTAGCTCATCTCTTGCTCCTAAAGGTCCCTGAAGTAATTCAGAAACAAATTAAACGAATATGAGAAGCTCAAACTGATCTCAGAGAAGAAATTGAGCAACACATGAGCAACTCATTTTTCCTACGGGAGGTAATAGACTGAAACTTTCTGTCTCCCTTCTACTCAGTGGAGAATCCGGTGCTGGAAAGACTGTCAACACCAAGCGTGTCATTCAGTACTTTGCCAGCATTGCTGCTGCTCCAGGTCTGAAGAAAGATGCAGCTTCTGAGAAGAAGGTGTGTACTCATAAAATACAATTACATTTCAATTTAAAAAATAATCTAAAAGCCAACGCACATCTTGAAATTTAGTTGGCCTGAAGTTTTCTTCATTTCTTTCTTCAAAAAACAAACAAACCAGGGTACCCTGGAGGATCAAATCATTCAGGCTAACCCTGCTCTGGAGGCCTTTGGGAATGCCAAGACCATCAGGAATGACAATTCCTCCAGATTTGTGAGTGTCTGCAGAATTGCAGGTGGTAATTTCTAAACTGAAGTGAATCGTCTGGGCTAAAATAAGTGGCTCTCTTCCTCTTAGGGTAAATTTATCCGAATTCATTTTGATAATCGAGGAAAGCTGGCTTCTGCTGATATTGAAACTTGTGAGTAACAGTTTATGGAACACATTTGAAGGTATTAAGCCGACCTATCAACTTATTGGTGTGACACAATAACAATTGATTTGTATTTAACTGGACAGACCTTCTGGAGAAGTCTCGTGTGACCTTCCAGCTCAAAGCTGAGAGGGACTACCACATCTTCTACCAGATCTTGTCTCAGCAAAAGCCTGAGCTTCTGGGTATGTATCCAACAAAATCCATCAAAAGTAAAAGTTATGTCTACACTTCAATACAGTTAGATTTTTTTTTATCACATATTTTTCTCATTCTGTCCCTAGAAATGTTGCTCATCACCAACAACCCCTACGACTACCCCTTCATCTCCCAAGGACAGACGACAGTAGCCTCTATCAGTGATTCTGAGGAGCTGATGGCCACTGATGTGAGCTGAATCTTTTCATCTCAGTTATAAAAATAATCCAACATCATCTACTTCATCCCTTTATTACATCAGAAATGCATTTTTGATCTTTTACTACCTTTTGCAGGATGCTTTTGACGTGCTGGGCTTCACTCAAGAAGAGAAGAACGGCATTTACAAGCTGACTGGCGCCATCATGCATCATGGAAATTTGAAGTTCAAGCAGAAGCAGCGAGAGGAGCAGGCGGAGGCTGATGGCACTGAAGGTGAGAGAAGCTCTCTGATGCCCTGAACTGATTTCTGTTTCTTTTGAGAGATTAAGCTGAATTAGAGATTTGACATTTTTTATGTTCTTTCTCAGTTGCTGACAAAATTGCGTATCTGATGGGCCTGAACTCTGCTGACCTCATCAAAGGTCTCTGTCACCCAAGAGTCAAAGTAGGAAATGAGATGGTCACCAAGGGACAAAATGTTGCTCAGGTGAAAGAACGTTAATATTACATTTCAATTCAAAAGTAAAGTCCAGAAAATTTTACTAAGGTGCTTTCATGTATTTCCTTGTTAGGTATCCTATGCTGTTGGTGCACTGTCTAAATCAGTGTATGAGAAGATGTTCCTGTGGATGGTGGTGAGAATTAACCAATCACTGGAGACCAAGCAGCCTCGCCAGTACTTCATTGGTGTACTGGACATTGCTGGATTTGAGATCTTTGATGTGAGTTTAAAAAAGGTTACATACTCTATGGGGTTAGTCTTCAGTTTAAGGACGGATTATTAAACCTGGCCATCCTATGGATTATTTCATTTCAGTTCAACACCTTTGAGCAGCTGTGCATCAACTTCACCAATGAGAAACTGCAACAGTTTTTCAACCACCACATGTTTGTGCTGGAGCAGGAAGAGTACAAGAAAGAGGGCATTGAATGGACTTTCATAGACTTTGGAATGGACTTGCAGGCCTGCATTGACCTGATTGAAAAGGTGAGAGACTGGACTATACACAGTAGTATATTTAGCCATACAGCGACAAGCACAAGTATGTGGACCCATTGAAATGACCTAATTTTCTGCATTTAATTGCCATAAAATGTGATCTGACCTGCATCTTAGTCCCAAGTATAGTTAAAGATAATGTGCTTAACCTAATGCCACAAAAACATGTTTTTCCGAACAATTCAACCTTAGTTTCATCAGTCTGCAAAACATTTTCCCTGCAGCGTTGCAGAGTGTCGAAGTACTCTTTGGCAAACTTCAGGCGTGCAGTGATGCTTTTGTTTGGAAAGCAGTGGATTTCTCTGTGGTGCTCTGTCATTGACACCATACCTTTTCAATCTTGTGCGTACTGTAAACTCATAAACAGAGAAGTTCCAATGATTCCTTCAAGTCTTCTATTGTTACTGTAGGGTTCTTTTTTTTATCTACCTGAGCTTTCTGCGTTATGCCTTTTGAGTCATCTTGGCTGGACTCCCACTTCTATCGAGAGCAGCCACAGTACTAAATCGTTTCCATTTGAGGACAATTTATCTAACTGTTGACTGCTGAACAGGTAAAATCTTTGAGATGACTTCGTAACCCCTCCCAGTCTTGTGCAAATCAAAAATTCTTGATCGTAGTTCTTGGAGATCTCTTTGTTTGCAAGGCATTGTTCACATCAGCGGATGCTTCTTGTAAAAAGCAAACTCAAAAAGTTAGTTATAGGTCAAAGTAGCTCAACATCTCACTCAAATCTTGTTTCATTGATTGGACTTGTTTCATTGTATTTTTCCACCGGCACTATGAATGTTTAATGGATGTGTTCAATAAAGACAAGAAATATTATAATTGTTTGAGTGGAATTAGCTTAAGTACATTGTGTTTTTTAAATGCTTGTGGTCTAAGATCAGATCACATTTTATGGCAAATTAGTGTAGAAAACTAGGTCATTTCAAGGGTTTGCATACTTGTTCTTGCCATTGTATATAAGATTGATTGAAAATATTATGACGTTTTTTTGGAATAACTCATTTGTTTTCCCTTCAGCCCATGGGTATCATGTCCATCCTTGAAGAGGAGTGCATGTTCCCCAAAGCCTCTGATACCACCTTCAAAGCTAAGCTCTATGACAACCACCTCGGGAAAACCAGTAACTTCCAGAAGCCCAGAATTGTCAAAGGACGACCAGAGGCCCATTTTGCCCTGATACATTATGCTGGAACTGTTGATTATAATATCAACAACTGGCTGGTGAAGAACAAGGATCCTCTGAATGAGACTGTTGTTGGACTCTACCAGAAGTCTAATCTCAAGCTCTTGGCTACTCTCTTTGCAAACTATGCTGGAGCTGATTCAGGTAGGAATAAAGTGAATTTTCTGCATTAACCTCACAGGGAATGTCAATACTTAAAAAATCCATAGTGAGATCTGGGAGATTGAAATATGTTTGCCTATGTTTTAATGCAATCTAATATGTTGCATAATGGTTTATAAGTTGAAAGTGGCGGAAAGGGAAAAGGAGGAAGCAAGAAGAAGGGTTCATCTTTCCAAACTGTGTCTGCCTTGCACAGGGTAGGTAAAAGTACATTTAAATACAGTATGTGTGAATGGCTACTACATATTGAAAGCAATGACTGAGACATTTGTTATTTAGAAATCGCCTAAACAGGTTTTATCAAACACAGGGTATAATTACTTCCATAGGAGAACCTGAACAAGCTGATGACCAACTTGAGGTCTACTCACCCTCACTTTGTACGCTGCATCATCCCCAATGAGACCAAGACTCCTGGGGCCATGGAGAACCCTCTGGTGATGCACCAGCTGCGCTGTAACGGTGTGCTGGAAGGCATCAGGATCTGCAGAAAGGGCTTCCCCAACAGGATCCTCTATGGAGATTTCAAACAGAGGTGAGATTTATGGATGGGTGACAACATCTCTTTTTTCATTCTACCATTAACTATAATAAACCCTCATTCAATGTTTTGGTCATGTGAAGGAGATCACCTTCAAACACATTCCTCTAAAAATCTGTAAAGGCCATAGCATATGATTCATACTATCCATTGGTTATATTTGTTCTTTTACATTTTATAAAACATGGAATAAAACAGCATTTTTTTTTTACCTTTATTGCAAAGGTACCGCATTTTGAACCCGAGTGCTATCCCTGAGGGACAGTTCATCGACAACAAAAAAGCTTCAGAGAAGCTCTTGGGCTCCTTGGATTTAGACCACAGCCAGTACAAACTGGGACACACTAAGGTACGTATTGGTGAACACATTTTGGCATATACACTTCACACTGTTTTATGGTTGCTTTCTATTGACCACAATGCTTTAACTTATGCAAACAAAGGATATCACTTAGTTCAGCTACACCTGTATTTAAATATTATGAGCTATACAGAAATTTGGCTGTAATGTGCTGTGCACAAACCATAGTGTTCAACAGCCTTTCAATGTGGGGATTTTGTGCTTGTTACTGTTTGTTAAAATCAGGTATTCTTCAAAGCTGGGCTGCTTGGTCTGCTAGAGGAGATGCGAGATGACCGCCTAGCTCTAATTATCACCAGGATCCAGGCAAGGTCACGTGGTGTTCTGGCAAGAATTGAATTCCAGAAGATTGTAGAACGCAGGTAGATTACCTTTGGTTTACCAAACTGAAGACTGACTTAGTGTACATACTAAATATATATATTATTTTGCAGAAAAGAGATTATACAAAATTTGTTTTCAAAGGAATAATTACTTGTATTGTTTGGAATCAACACAATAACTTTATGAATCAATGTCCACAGGGATGCACTGCTTGTGATCCAGTGGAACATCCGTGCCTTCATGGGGGTCAAGAATTGGCCCTGGATGAAGCTGTACTTCAAGATCAAACCTCTGTTGAGATCAGCAGAGACTGAGAAGGAGATGGCCAACATGAAGGAAGAGTTTGGCAAACTGAAAGAGGCTTACGCAAAATCTGAAGCTCGTAGGAAGGAACTAGAGGAGAAAATGGTTTCTCTTCTCCAAGAGAAGAACGACCTGCAGCTTCAAGTCCAATCCGTATGTTTAATATCTGTCAGCATTAAAGATAATAAATTCACAACATGTCAGCCATTGTCTAATGCTGTGCCTTTTTAATTTATAACAGGAACAAGATAATCTGTGTGATGCTGAAGAAAGATGCGAGGGGCTTATTAAGAGCAAGATTCAGCTGGAGGCAAAAGCCAAAGAGCTAACAGAAAGACTGGAGGATGAGGAGGAGATAAATAGTGAACTGACAGCAAAGAAGAGGAAGCTGGAGGATGAGTGCTCTGAGCTGAAGAAAGACATTGATGACTTAGAGTTGACTCTGGCTAAAGTGGAGAAAGAGAAGCACGCCACTGAGAACAAGGTACTATCAAACATTCTAAAGCTTATCTGATTGATCTTGATCCAACATGGCACATTTTCTATCCAAATCATTACTTCTGTAAAATAAAGGTTGGCACCGATTTTTGACATAAACCTCCAACCACTTTACTTGCAACAGGTGAAGAACCTGATCGAAGAGATGGCTGCTCAGGATGAAATCATTGCAAAGCTGACCAAAGAAAAGAAAGCCTTACAGGAAGCTCATCAGCAAACACTGGATGACCTGCAGAGTGAAGAAGACAAAGTCAACACTCTGACCAAGGCCAAGGCTAAGCTGGAGCAACAAGTGGATGATGTAGGAATACCGTAAATAATAGTGTGTTGCCATGTTTTAAAAATGATTAACGAAAACATTGAATATTGTTAACAAATAAAACTAAATGGCTGTTATCACCCCACAGCTTGAAGGGTCCCTTGAGCAAGAAAAGAAAATACGTATGGATCTTGAGAGAGCAAAGCGAAAGCTTGAAGGAGACCTAAAGTTAGCTCATGAAAGTGTCATGGATTTGGAAAATGACAAGCAGCAACTTGAAGAGAGGCTGAAAAAGTAATATAAAAACTGCACTTGTAACAACAAAGAAACAAAAAATATAAGATTGTGTCAGCTGGTAATATTTTTTTAATCTTATCCACAGGAAGGACTTTGAAATCAGCCAACTCAATGGAAAAATAGAAGATGAACAAATAATTAATGCCCAGCTCCAGAAAAAATTGAAGGAGTTGCAGGTAATGTTAAGAAGAAGAGTTAATTTGCTTGTGCAGGGATTTGGCATTTGGTAAATGCTACTATCCATAACTATTTAATGCAAAAAAATAACTTTCCTTTTGGTCAAGGCCCGCATTGAGGAGCTGGAGGAAGAGCTGGAGGCAGAGCGAGCTGCCCGAGCCAAGGTGGAGAAGCAGAGAGCAGACTTGGCCAGAGAGCTGGAGGAGATCAGTGAGAGGTTGGAGGAGGCTGGTGGAGCAACTTCTGCCCAGATTGAGATGAACAAGAAGAGGGAGGCTGAGTTCCAGAAGATGCGCAGAGACCTTGAAGAGGCCACTCTGCAGCATGAAGCCACTGCTGCCACACTCAGGAAGAAACAAGCTGACAGTGTGGCTGATCTGGGAGAGCAGATCGACAATCTGCAGAGAGTCAAGCAGAAACTGGAGAAGGAGAAGAGTGAGCTCAGACTGGAACTGGATGATGTGGTCTCCAATATGGAACATATTGTGAAGGCTAAGGTAAAATACATTAATTTATCCCATATTTTTTTCTTCTATATTGGTGATTAAAATTATGTATTTCTTAGACTAAGACCCCCTTTATCCATTGGAGACAGCCTTGGTTAGGCACCAGACAGCAGCAGACAGTCAACAGTTGTCTGTAGGAGGTGGAGGGAGGATGGAAGAGTAGTGAGAGCCGTTCGCTGCAGTGTACATCCAGGGGAATTTGTTTTCCAGTAACAGCCTTAAGGCCAGAGCTGTTGAGGGGTGACAGAAAAGATTGAAATTTGGGCTAAGGCGAATGGCAGCATGCAATTTCCATGGCTACCCGTGTTGTCCATACTGGTCTCCGGATCGATCCAATGGCTTGTGCAGGGCCATCAATCTCTCCAAGATATTTCCATATTGCGGTTTGTGACCACAGTCTGAGTACCAACAGCACTGCCCATCGATTTAATCATCTCGAGCCGCCTTATGGGGCTTTGGACAGCTGTCACCGTTTTCTGTACATCTCGATAAGCCAGGGCAATGCCTAATCCAATCAGCAAAAGACCTGTTATCATGGTTCCGAATAGGTAAAGATCTTCAATGTCCTCCACGGAAAGAGCCGCCAGGCACATGACACTCCACCTCTCCCACACATCCATCGTGTCGCCAGCTGCAAACGTCCCAGCAGGACAGGTGGGCTCCCCCAAACCCAGGCTTCTCGTCAAGAAGATGGCGTCAATTGCGCTGAGAGACAAGTTGATCAAATCCATGTTTTTTAGTTTGGAGAGCAGAGCAGAGAGTCACTCAAACTATAAGACAGTAGACAAGACGAGACAAGAGAAGAGAAGTGAAGCAGGGAAAATAAGGGAGGGGAGAGGGAGAGAAAAGTGCGACAGCCTTCGTTGAGAGCCAGAGAGAAAAGTATGTTATGTGCCATTATTTTTCTTGCTTTTGATTTCAGAATAATTTGGAGAAAATGTGCAGGTCTTTGGAAGATCAAATGCATGAATACAAAACAAAGGCAGAAGAGGGACAGCGCACCATCAATGACTTCACCATGCAGAGAGCAAAGCTTCAAACTGAGAATGGTAGGAATTTGATTTCAACAATGTGTTTTGTTTGGGACATTATGAAGTACTAATTTGATTCTTTATCATAATTAGGTGAACTTGTAAGGCGGCTAGAGGAAAAGGAGTCCCTGGTGTCTCAGCTAACCAGAGGAAAACAGTCCTACACTCAACAAATTGAAGACCTTAAAAGACAACTAGAGGAGGAAGTCAAGGTACCAACAAAATACCAGTAAGAATGTGGTACAGATGTTGGTACACACAGATGCACCAAGATATGCTTTCATTTCAGGCCAAGAATGCTTTAGCCCATGCGGTGCAGTCTTCTCGTCATGACTGTGACCTGCTCAGGGAGCAGTATGAGGAGGAGCAGGAGGCCAAGGCTGAATTACAGCGCGCCATGTCCAAGGCCAACTCTGAGGTGGCTCAGTGGAGAACTAAGTATGAAACTGATGCCATCCAGAGAACCGAGGAACTGGAGGAGGCTAAGTAAGTAAATGTGTATTTTCACTCGAACAACTCTGCAAAAATAAAACGCAATTCATTTTGAATAAATCCTATCATAATGCAGAAAGAAGCTGGCTCAGCGTCTGCAGGACGCAGAGGAAGCTGTAGAAGCAGTGAATGCTAAATGTTCGTCTCTGGAGAAGACCAAACACAGGCTGCAGAATGAGATTGAAGATCTCATGGTGGATGTGGAGAGGTCTAATGCTGCTGCTGCTGCTCTGGACAAGAAGCAAAGAAACTTTGACAAGGTTAAAATCACATTATGTACTTGTGCTAGATGAAGAATTCAAGTATAATGGACCTATCAACACAGACCCTGTTTACACTTGGTTTTAAAATGAGTCTTGGTTGATCGGATCACAAGTGATCAGCACTAAATACAAGTGTACTCAAACCATTTGCAGAGGGGGTCTGGAACACATTTAGCTAAGTAGATTTTGTAGTGTAAATGCTGATGCGCCTTGATGCGTCCTCTGCAAGGACATAACAGGAAACACGTCATCAATGCAGGCCATGTGGCCGTCATTTTGATGACAGAACAGAACAGTCGTAAATATGGAGAGGAGCACTGATGTACTTGGGTTGGGTGAAAGCTGAGGAAGATTCAGTCCAAAGAAAACTTGACGACTCATATCATAACTGGGCCGCTTACGAGGGATTTGCTGCAAGATAGCAACTAGCGACTCGAGTTGTTGTTGTTATCAAACGTATAACTTTAATGTCTGCTGGGCATTGTCACCTTCTAGCAGAAGTGGCAAAAGTAGTAATGCAATCTGAACACAAGTGGTCAGCTGGAGACGCATGATAGACACAGGTGTAAACGGTGATGTGTCTCATCTGTCCACTTGTGATACCATCGTCCAAGACACATTTTAAAACCAGGGTCATACATATTTCAGGTCTTGTCAGAGTGGAAGCAGAAGTATGAAGAGTCTCAGTGTGAGCTGGAGAGCTCTCAGAAGGAAGCCAGGTCTCTGAGCACTGAACTTTTCAAACTGAAGAATTCCTATGAAGAATCTCTTGAACATCTGGAGACCATGAAGAGAGAGAATAAGAATCTTCAGGGTAAGGGTAGCACTAGCTTATGCGTCTATTGCAAATTTATTCTAATGACTGAACCATTGTCAATGTTAGAGTTGTCCGCCATGAGGGTCAAAGGAGGTTGTCATCCTGTAAAGCCTTCAAGGCAAATTTGTGATTTGTGATTCTGGGCTGTATAAATAAATTAAAATTGAATTGATGTTGTTTTTTCAGAGGAAATATCTGACCTCACTGAGCAAATTGGTGAGAGTGGAAAGAGTATTCATGAGCTTGAGAAGATGAGAAAACAGCTGGAAATAGAGAAGTCTGAGATACAAACAGCCCTGGAGGAAGCAGAGGTATGTTGAATGTTCTAATGGTGGACTTTATAAATATGTTTTGGTCATAGGTGAAAATAACTGGATATATATTTCATTTTCATTCTTTATTTCATGATAGGCCTCACTGGAGCATGAGGAAGGGAAGATTCTCAGAGCCCAGCTTGAGTTCAACCAGATAAAGGCTGAAATTGAGCGCAAGCTGGCCGAGAAAGATGAAGAGATGGAGCAAGCAAAGAGAAACCAACAGCGAATTGTGGATAATCTTCAGAGTTCCCTCGAGGCCGAGACTCGCAGCAGGAATGAGGCCATGCGTATTAAGAAGAAGATGGAGGGAGACCTCAATGAGATGGAGATCCAGCTAAGCCAGGCCAACAGACAGGCAGCTGAGGCTCAGAAACAACTTAAATCTGTTCATGCACATCTAAAGGTGAAGTAGAAAAGGAAAGCAGCACTTTCCTATTATGTTTCATTCAATTCAAACAGATTTAAAACAATCTGGTTGATATCATCCCATGAAGGATTGCCAAATTCAGCTGGATGAGTCTTCTCGAGCCAATGATGACCTCAAAGAGAACATTGCCATCGTTGAGAGACGCAACAACCTGCTTGTGGCCGAAGTGGAGGAACTGAGGGCTGCTCTGGAACAAACTGAGAGATGTCGCAAACTTGCTGAGCAAGAGCTGCTGGATGTTACTGAAAGGGTTCAGTTACTGCACTCACAGGTAAGATGCAGTCATTGCATAGTGCTTTTGTAACGTCAATTTATTGAGCAATTCTATAATTATATTATATGTATAATTATATGTTACGACCAGAACACCAGCCTGCTCAACCAAAAGAAGAAGCTGGAAGCTGATACATCACAGCTTCAGACAGAAGTAGAAGATGCGTTGCAAGAGTGCAGAAATGCTGAGGAGAAGGCCAAGAAGGCCATCACTGATGCTGCCATGATGGCAGAGGAGCTGAAGAAGGAGCAGGACACCAGCTCTCACCTGGAGCGTATGAAGAAGAACATGGAGCAAACCATCAAAGACCTGCAGCACCGTCTGGATGAAGCTGAACAGATCGCCATGAAGGGAGGCAAGAAGCAGATCCAGAAGCTCGAGGCCAGGGTGAGTATAAATTGGTTCTCTGTGTAATCGCATCATTTTAATATTTAAGATTTCCAGCTGATCCATGCTTCATACAGATGTGTTGGCTGACTTTTGCTGTGACCACATCCTATATCCTGCAGGTCAGAGAACTTGAAAATGAGGTGGAGAGTGAACAAAAAAAGGCCAGCGACGCTGCAAAGGGAGTAAAAAAGTATGAAAGACGGATCAAGGAGATCACCTATCAGGTAACTATCAATCTGTACCAAAAATTTGTCTATGCTATGACAACAAAATTCAAAATGTCAAAATATACATATATGTAGTACATATTCAAATAAAGAAATATATAAAAATGACAATGTTTTTGCACAATTTAGTCAGAAGAAGACCGCAAAAATCTAATTCGTCTTCAAGATTTGGTGGACAAGCTGCAGCTTAAAGTCAAATCTTATAAGAAGACTTCTGAAGACGCTGTAAGTACAGAGACATCCACATGCAAAACATCTTATCAAAGAAACTAATATGAGCAGAAATACTAAGTAACAAATATTGTGTTTCTGTACGACAGGAGGAACAGGCCAACACTCATCTCACCAAGTATCGTAAGATTCAACATGAGCTTGATGAAGCCGAGGAGAGAGCTGACATCGCTGAATCTCAGGTCAACAAGCTACGTGCCAAGAGTCGTGATGTGGGGTCAAAGGTCAGTATACATATATTACACATATTACACATACACATATTGTGCATATATTTAAATTATTACTATTACAACATAGAAAATACTCTACTGAAGGGTCTTACGGGCAACAAGGATACTGGTTTTATTCTTTATCACCCAAGGATTGAAACAATAGATTGAAGTAATACTTTAATCAAAAACACATCCCATAATTATTGTATTTTATTTCTTTCATTTCAGAGAGGACTTGATGAAGAGTGAAGTATCCTCAAAAATGGTCATTTCTGAGCCACCCGTTGCCTGGTGTCTCCCTAAGCATGTCTTTCTTTCAGTAGAATAAAGTTTATGTGCATCTGAAACCGTGTCCTGTCTTTTCATGTAAAAAGGCTCTTTTGGTTCATAATTGTAGTGAACTGAACTTTGCTTATTTTTATGCAGCTGATAAACAAAAAGGTTGGAAAGAAAATGTGAAAGGTTTTATTTTAAATAACCAGACAGCCCTTTCAGGAAAATAAATCCTGATGGAAAAAAAACATTCCTGATCCTGAAAAACAAAAAGCACCTACATGTATACATTTAATAAATGAATGCTTTAATCTATTTTTATTTTTATTGCAATTTTCCAAGAATGCAATTTTAATGTGTTGCTGATTACTAACTATACATCTTCTGTTGCCTTTAAATTAAATTAAAAATGTAGTATCATGTTCACACAGGCTGTTTTCAAGTTTTTGGGTCATCAAAAAAAAAAAAAGATTTGTGGACAATGCTTGGTGGCTTCAAACTATTTGTCTTGTAGGAGGGAATATAAACTTCTGTTTTCATAAGGCAAATTAAGATACTGGACTTTTCCAACCTTGTGCATCTGATGCAGCAGAAATCACTTTACGTCCTGATCAGCAGAGGGCGCTCCCACATGCTTTTTTAGTTTGGTTGAGAAGGTCGTTGGCAAAGGATAAAGTTATTAACCCACCTATGTTATTTCAATACTGATGATTCTACACAGTTGGTAAAAAAATAGTAAGAAGTTAAGTGTTTTTCCTTTTCTTTAGCATTCAAGTATTTCAACTTATTTTCCTTGAAATATGCCACTTCACAATATAGTATTTCTCAAACTGAAATATTACTTTTAAATGTGTTTCAGTGTCTCTGGATTTGAATCAGATTGTAAAATATTGAACAAAGGAAAATTAAGACATAACGACGGACAATGTGATGCAGAATGCAGTACGCTATTGCCTCAGTACTTCACTGTAAAGGCTGACTAAAGACAGCACAGTCTGTTTGCTAGTATGCCTGATAATACATTCAACATTTCCAACTTTTGTACATAACATAACAGTTCATATCAGTTTTTTTTCGGGGAGAATTGGCAAAGAGCACACTGCATTTTTAATTTACAGGAGCTCTTTAACAAAAGTGGAATGTCTGGGATTAATAGAATTGGATCTGGTTAGTCAGCATGAGCAATATGGATGCAAAGTAGCTGTTGACACACTCTTTGACAAGGGAACAATACGGAAATGTTACTATAACACCACTGTAAAAATGTCACCTACAATACTGCCCCACAAAGTCTAACTGCAGTAACTACATTTTTGAAAATGAACTCTTTGATGTCTGTTTTATCTTGTGACACACTTTTAGACTTCAATTTTGCTTTATTTTAGAGAAATAATGATATAAAAATTGCAGTAACTACAAAATCCAATTCAAAACCAAAGCAGTAAGCTCACTTACCACGGTCTGATTTGGCTGTGATACAGTGTAGACATGTTATTTCTTCATTATGTTGAATAGTAAAGACAAGAATAGTAGAAATGATAATTTTATTTGAAATGGAAATTATTATCTAGATAATGATAATGAGATAAAATTATATTAAGACTAAAATATAACATTATTTAATAATATTAAGTCTAAAATATGCAACTCTTAGAATAGATCTTTGAATGGAGTTGAATAGACTTTTAAATACACTTATTACAAAATCAATTTGAACATGTTTATTCACTGAAAACAAAATATAGAAGCTGAAAGAAGACACCAACATTGTAGTTACTGCACTATTAGAAGCTTTTACAGCTATGCAAAACTATGCAGTAACTACATTTTTGGGGTCAAAGGTCAAATAAATCATCATGATTTTTGAGCATAAAAATTACATCATCAATACATGTAGAAACAAGTGTCATATTACTTATCTACCTATAACCCATTTAGCTGGCCAGTTAAAACAGGTTAAAACACTTTAAAGCAGTCTTTCTCAGTTTTACCCTTTGCTAGTTACTGCAGTTAGACTTTGTAGGGCAGAATACAAAGGGTATGTAACATAATAAAACCTCATCAATACCCCTTTAAAACTAGCAGTGTACATGTAGCATGTATATAGACATACATACAAGAAAAACGACTCTTTACTCCAGTGTGAACTAATCATCAGTCATCCATTCATTATCCTTAACTTCTAATCCAAACTCGGATCCCAGCTGACATTGGGCGAGAGGCTGGGTCCACCCTGAACAGGTTGCCAGACTATCACAGAGCTGACACATAGAGACAGACAACCATTTACACTCTCATTCACTCCTACGGGTAATTTAGAGCCGGAGGACCCGGAGAGAACCCCAATGAAAAGTTAAATATGAAATATAGATGTATTACTGTTATGAAAGGTAGATAGAACTCAAATCTTCTAATTTCATCCTCATCCAGTGGTGACCCAACCTTTGGTTTTTTCATGAATATAATTCACACCAATACTTTGCTTTGGTTTCAGACTAAAATGTCAAAAGATCAAGAACTGTCAAATTGAAACTACTAACCTTATCGGTAGCGGAGGTCAGTCTCCCTCTGATAACAAGCATCTTCTTTTCAAAGCCAGACTAGGGATGGCTATTAGGAACACAGGAAAGAGGCAGACTTGACAAAGATGTCTGACTGACATCAGATAATCTGGTCTTCAGGGATGGAGTCCTCCAAGACAGACTGAGTGAATTCATGAAAAACCATTACATTCATCAGAATAGGACATTGGTACTATATTGTGGGAAAAGAAACTTTGCCTGTTAGCAGATTAGCAGCTTTTCCAATAGTTTCGTATCCAATAAAAGTAGACAATAAAAGTATGAAATGCTCAACAGTACCTTTTTAATATTTTGCCATGTCCTGGTCAGTGCCTCATCAGAAAACAAGCGGTACTCATGAGTCCACACAGACGTCCACAGTCTGAAGTAGCTGGAAGAAGACAAGGCAGGAGAACGGTCAACTCCTTGCCTCCCCCCAGAGCTCAACACCCCTTCAGAGGTGACCTTACACAACTACAAAGAGCAAATACTAACAATAGCTCTGCTGGCTCCAGTTTCAAACTTAAGTGAGGCAAGGTGCCTCACACCTTCCCTCATGTGTTCATGTGATTGTAAAAGGCAGAGACACAAGGACTGAGAACAGCTGGGAATGAGACCTTTAATGAACGGCGGAGTGCTCCATATGTGCCTGGAATAGACTTAGGGGATGAGGATTCTAGTTCAAAGGCAAGTAGGGACAAAGCCTGGTGAGATGTGAGAGAAAGGAAGACAGCACTCCTGGCCGTCCTGCTTTGGAGGATTTTATTTGTATCACAGGGTTAAACTGTACACTGTAAAAAAAAAAAAAATCTGTTTAATTTATGGTATAATACCCTCAGATGTGGTTGCCATAATTTCACCGTGAAAAATACACTGAGTTGGTTTTCTACTGTAAATTTAACTGTAAATATCAACTCAAAACTCAAAACAAAAACTCGAATTTAGACTGAGTTTTAGGGTATTGTGTCCTTGCGACATTATGGTATTCTGTTTTCTACAGTTTAGATTTTTTGTTCTATTCCTTGATTTATGGTAATTAAAAGCAACTACTACGGTGATATTCAATTTTTAATTTTACGCCCTTTTTCTGACACAATTTGACATTGTTCTACTGTAATTTCTACAAAAATTTTTTACAGTGTACCTGGGTTTAAATTCTGTGTTTGGCAAAGGAAGTCTTATTTCTTGTTTCAGAAAATCAAACTGCCATCCATGGTAGTTTTAAGTTATAGTATGAAATACTTGAGAAAATGCGGTCTAAATACAGACCAAGCTTATAATAGTTTTGGATGTTTCATTAGTTTTAGTTTTAATTTCGTTGTCAATTTTTGTTTTTAAAATTTAGTTTGTTTTAAGAGTGTGTTATTAGTTTTAGTGTTTTTGTAATGGGGTATTTGTTGGGTGCCAGATAAATAATAATATATTATTATTATATTATTATATATAATATAAATAAAGCCACAATAAATGTTTCCTTTATTGCCTTTGTCTGATCCATCTAAGCCCCAATAAGTTTATTAAGTCATAAAACCAGATAGATGAAATAGATTTCATATCAACCAAAAAGGTTTACGTATGAAAAAAGTTGACAAAGACGAAAACGAACGACATTTTCACTATAATTTTAGTTAGTTTTCATTAGTTTTGTAACCACAAAATACAGTTTCAGTTAGTTATTGTTTTTTTTAAAAACTCGTTTTTATTTTCAACTCTAGTTTTCATTATTTCGTTAGTTTTCGTTGACTATAATAACCTTGATACAGACTCATTGGGCATGTCCTTATATGAGCGATATTGTACACTACATTTAGTAATTTGTTTCTTGTGAACTTATCACCTGTTGCTGCTGATCAAAGAAAAAATAAAAACCCGTCCTGAGTGCTTGCGTCACAAGCTGTCCCCAAGCTGTCCTCTGAACCACCAAGCCCCCAAAGGCAGCCAGCAGGAATTTCACAAGTTATCTTTGTGCTCAAGGATAAAGAGAAGAAAACAATACCATGTTGACAGAAGCACGCCAAAGGCACCTCCAGCAGACAATTTTGGACAGAAGCCCGGAGCATAGGTCACGACAATATGACTTGGTTCGAGTCCAAAACACACGTTGTGCTCATAAGTGTTCGATTATTGAATTAATTTATATTTATTTTTGTCAATATTTCCAAAAAGTCAAAATTATTGGTACTTTTCAACAATGGAAGAGGTTATAATAAAATACATTTTTTTTTTTTTTATCTAAAAAGCTGATTTTATATTGTGCATTTTAATACTGCAACTGTGAAGCTTCTAGTTTTATGATTCTTTAAGAATTACACAAAAGAGAAACTTTTTGACAACTCTCAACATATAAATCCTTTGCTTCTCATAATCTAGTCACTGACTTCATTATGAAACAAAAATACGTTTATGATAATTAATACTATAGAGCTGCAACAATTATTCGATTAATTGAACAATAATCGATTATTAAATTAATCGTCAACTATTTTGATAATGGAATAATTGGTTTGAGCAGTTTTTTAAAGACAATAAATTCAAATTCTCTGAATTCAGCTTCTTCAATGTGAATATTTCTGGTTTCTTTGTTCCTTTATGACAATAAACTGAATATCTCTTTGGTTTGTGGACAAAACAAGAGATTTGAGGACGTCATCTTGTGGTTTGGCAAACAACATTTTATTGACCAAATAACTAATCGATTAATCGTTTAAATAATCGACAGATTAATCGATAATGAAAATAATCGTTAGTTGCAGACCTATAATACTATATATCCTGACTGGTTGTTTTATGGTGGTATGTCTGATTTACTACATTTACACCTATAAAATAACAGATCTTTTTCAATGCCAAACTAATTCAAATAAAAATTACAATTCAGATACGTAATTTCTGACAGTGAAACTGTTTAGTACTTTTGAAGTTGTTAGCGGATTATTCAAAAGAAATCCTGATTCGTTGATGCAACCAATGTTTTTTCACACTCCCATTACTATTTTCGACAACTGTTTAGTAAGAGGCCATCATATAAAGTGTATTAGTGATTATAACATTAGAGAACAAGACTACATACGTAGGCCTGGTGCACTGTTTTACTAATGACACGTTAAGTTATAAATACAAAATCTGAAACTTGCTCACTTGCACATCACATACTGTAAAATTACTACTGGCAATGCAATTCTTAAGCTATTGTACTTTCTACCATGATTTATTTTGTTGTTTTGTGCGTAATTATATCTAATGCAAAGACCAAAACAACAATGTTGAACGTTAGAGGTGGTAATCAGCGTATCGGCCCCACGATACGGTTTTATCCTGATACTTGAGTCACGATACGATATTATTGCTTTTGTGATATGGTGAGTATTGTGATGCAATATATTGCGATTTAACTATGTCCACAAAATTAAATTCAATCAAGAATTGTTTTGTCAAAAGAGAGAAAATTCTCAGTCTATTCATCTCACTTCAGTCATTTTATTTCTCCACAATGTCAAGTATCCATATTTAGAGTTCCTACGGCTCACTGGCCGTAGGAACTCTAAATATGGATACTTGGCGCCCATGAATCGATATAATATTGCCATGCAAAATATCACGATACTATGCTGAAGAGCTGCAACAATTATTTGATTAATCTAACAATAATTGATTATTAAATTAATTGTCAACTATTTTGATAATTGAATAATTTGTTTGAGCAGTTTTTTAAAGACAATAAGACTAAATTCTCTGATTCCAGCTTCTTCAATGTGATTATTTCTGGTTTCTTTGTTCCTTTATGACAATAAACTGAATATCTCTTTGGTTTGTGGACAAAACAAGAGATTTGAGGACGTCATCTTGTGGTTTTGGAAACACCGAACAACTAATTGTTTAAATAATCGACAGATTAATCAATAATGTAAATAATTATTAGTTGCAGCCCTACTATACTGTATCGATTTTTCCCCGACCTCTACAATCTGCATTCTAGCAAACATCTGTCAAGGATACTGAAACTTGTCAATTTCAAAAGTTCAAACAACTTAAATTGCATGCAATAGGAACATGCGTAGCTTCTGAAGGTTTCTATTGCTGATATAGAAAAGGAAACAATGTCAAGTGACCATCGCCACTTGACAGGCATGTATTTGTGAACAGTGATGAGTGATAACAAAAGAGATCTCACAGCTGTGACCTTGGCCTTGTCTTGCCTATCTGTAGACGACAGCTGCAACTCTTCATTCTCCCTCTTGAAATGTATTTCACACCCTATCACTTGACCGACTATTGTTGAACCTTAGTTCTCGAGATGTTTGACTTGTCTGCTGGCCTACTTTATTTAGTTTGAGTATATAGCGCCATAGTCTTTGATACAACATGTCAGTCATGAATAAGACATACATTATTAGAATGATTATTATTAATAAATTACCAGGGAATATCTACACGAATCGATTGATGTTGAATAATCAACAATCATCGAAACTTTAAATACTTACATTTCCTTTTATGAACTACACTGATGTTCATTATTATATCCAAACTATAATCTTCTGGAACAAAAGACAATGACTTGGAGCTGATGGAGTGCAGCTTGTATCGCTTCTCCCCCACCTCCTGCCCCCCCCCCTTCTTTGTCCCGTCCTGTTTAGTGTGTTAGTCTGTTGTTCACAAGGTGAGGGCAACAATAGCAGCCGGTAGCTAGGCTCTACCCAATTTGGAGAATGCTTTTTGGGATTGGCAACCTGGATGCCATTTCTCTGATATGCATCCCCATATTTGGTTGACTAACAACCTTTATTAATGGAGAGGCAGCCTGGTGTCGGCCACTGGATCCATCAATTCACTTGACAAAGGTTGACGGTCAAAGGTAAGAAAAACATCAACTCACTCAAGTGAGAAACTACTCTGTCGTATGAGAAAGCTGTTGAGATAGAATTACTCCCTGCTATATATAGACGGTTTTTGCTTATGATGTGTTTTGGGTGAGAAGATACATGGTTACTGAGCCTTTTTTTCTTTACTTGCCACTTGGCATTTCTCTTAAATAATGACGTTATCTGTCATTTGTTTTGCTTCTGTCTACTAAATATAAATAACACAGATTCCAATTTCCAGTGGAGTGAACCACATCAGGTAAAGTTCACAGCTACGTACATTTAAGTGGCAGTGCAATTCATTTTTATTACGGTGTACAGATAATCCAGTTACTAAGCATCTTGCTTTTCTGTTGATACATGCATATGTCAGCAACAAATGAATGTCTTCTCTGATTTGGAAGTTTTAGATTGTTTTTATTGCATAAATCATTGTTTTAATGATATGTAAAGGACCTCTGCATGTCTCTATAACTAATGTTAGAGGTGCATTAATTCATTAAAAGAAAAAAGAGATGAAATGTTTTGAATAACAACGATACATTAACAAGATGATGATAGCAAGTATTGATTTTTATATAGGGATTTATAAAACTTAACTATTATACTTTAACTATGTTGTTTGTCTTGAATGTGTTTTCCTTGGGTTTTATGTGAATGATCAATGGATCATACATTTGTGCAATGAAAATTGACTGTATAATTTGATTTATTACCTTTTATTTAAAGGTAAAGAAAAATGGGTGATGCCGCTATGGCAGAGTTTGGGCCGGCTGCCTCCTATCTTAGGAAGTCAGATAAGGAGCGTCTGGAGGCCCAGACTCGTGCGTTTGACATGAAGAAAGAGTGCTTCGTTCCTGACCCCGAGGTGGAGTACGTCAAGGCAACCATCTCCAGTCGTGACGGTGACAAAGTCACAGCTCAGACTGAATTTGGAAAGGTATGTACATCCTACTAATTCTATTCAGTTAAATGTATGCTAATATACATTATAAACCTTTTCTAAGAATGTTATCTCTTTCTACAGACTGTCACAGTGAAGGAGTGTGATGTTCACCCTCAGAACCCGCCAAAGTTTGATAAAATTGAAGACATGGCGATGTTCACCTTCCTCCATGAGCCCGCTGTGCTGTTTAACCTCAAAGAGCGTTATGCAGCATGGATGATTTATGTAAGTTAAGTCATTGTAGGCAAAGACTACAAAGACAACTACATATTACATTCATATATCCATAGCTAACATAACTGTATCTTTAAAACAGTTTTCTTCTCTCTTTGTCCCGTCACAGACCTACTCTGGGCTCTTCTGTGTGACTGTCAACCCCTACAAGTGGCTGCCGGTCTACAACCAAGAGGTGGTTGTTGCTTATAGAGGAAAGAAGAGGACTGAAGCTCCTCCTCATATCTTCTCCATCTCTGACAATGGCTATCAGTACATGCTGGCAGGTAAATAACATATTTAAGCCTTCGATTTATTTAAATATTATACTCTGACAGTATTTCATTGTTTACTGATAATTTGAAAATCTCTCTTGGTGACAGACAGAGAAAACCAGTCAATCCTGATCACGTAAGTCAAACAGCTAAATAAAAATCTCTTCAGCAGTTAAAGGTCATAGGTAATAGACTGAAACTTTCTGTCTCCCTTCTACTCAGTGGAGAATCCGGTGCTGGAAAGACTGTCAACACCAAGCGTGTCATTCAGTACTTTGCCAGCATTGCTGCTGCTCCAGGTCTGAAGAAAGATGCAGCTGCTGAGAAGAAGGTGTGTACTACATACATATTGATACACTTAAAGTATGAATAGTAAGTCAGTCATTTTAAGAAAGTTAGTTAGCAAAGTTTGTTTTTTCAATATCTGTATATTTATTTCACAAAACCAGGGTACCCTGGAGGATCAAATCATTCAGGCTAACCCTGCTCTGGAGGCCTTTGGGAACGCCAAGACCATCAGGAATGACAATTCATCCAGATTTGTGAGTGTCTTTGTGACTACAATGAGGCTACTTAACTGTCATCGATGATTGTTTTTTCTAAATTCCAATAATAAATTTTACTTTTCCTCTTAGGGGAAATTCATCAGAATTCATTTTGACAACCGAGGAAAGTTGGCCTCTGCTGACATTGAGACATGTAAGTTAAGCCTAAATACATCCCTACATTCATTTTCTAGGTCACCTATTCTTTCTAAGAGTATGTGCTATACATGCTGAAGCTAATCAGAGTATTTGAGAGGCAGGGTACACATGGACAGGATTCCAGTTCATCACAGGGCTAACGCATACAGTATACTGTAGGAACACTCTACACAATTTACTAGAGGTAGACCGATATATGCGTTGTTTACTTCTATCCCCATCGGCCGATACGTGCGTGCGTTCGCCGATCAATTAGCCCATTTCATTGAGCCAACAGCAGGCAAGGCTCGGTGCAACATCTGCCATTCTCTGGTGAGCTGCTGCTGATACCGGAAAATAGAAAAAACGCATCAAATATGTGGATCATCTGAGGCGCCACCACCTCGAGGCCTAGAACAACATACACATAGTTTGATATCCAACTTTTAATATGTTTGGTTTGTTTTGTTAATAAATGTTTCCTTTTTGTTTAAATTGAGACTTGTGTAACATTTGTTATCATCGTGTCATTTTTATCATGTAAATGGAGGGAGAAAAGGCAATATCGGTGCAAGAATCAGCCCAAAAAAATCGGCAGCACATATCGGGGATCGGTTAAGACTGATGTCAAAATAATCAACATCGGCCTTAAAAAACCAGTATCGGTCGACCACTACAACTTACACTCAGATCCAGACCTTTGGGGATTTTTAGTTGCCAGTTTGCCTATTCTGCACATAGAAAAATAGAGCAACTCAAGAAAGCCACACAGATTCAGGGGGAACATTCAGACCCTTTGAGAAATTTGAACTCAAGACCTTATTGCTATAACCGCTGAGCCAAATTGAATTATTAAAAAGTAATTAAATAACGTTTGATCACATTAAATTGCGGAAGTTCTCACCATTTTGTGTATTCATTAATTTTAGCTATACCTAGAACAAATGATTTTATACTGGAACGCAGTAAAATAACATTATACCTCTAACAGACCTTCTGGAGAAGTCTCGTGTGACCTATCAGCTCAAAGCTGAGAGGGACTACCACATCTTCTACCAGATCTTGTCTCAGCAAAAGCCTGAGCTTCTGGGTAAGAGTACAGCATGTGATAAATGGTTATTCCTCTACTGTATTATGCATTGTATAATAAAAATAAATATTTTCTAACTGGTGAATATCATTTCAGAGATGTTGCTTATCACCAACAACCCCTACGACTACGCCTTCATCTCCCAAGGAGAGACGACAGTAGCCTCTATCAGTGATTCTGAGGAGCTGATGGCCACTGATGTGAGCTGAATCTTTGATTTACAACACTTTTTTAAACTGAATATCAATTAAGAACAAAAAAAAAGGAAATAGCACAATTAATGTCTTGATTCCATTTAGGATGCATTTGATGTGCTGGGCTTCACTCAAGAAGAGAAGAACAGTATTTACAAGCTGACTGGTGCCATCATGCACTATGGTAACATGAAATTTAAGCAGAAGCAACGTGAAGAGCAGGCGGAGGCTGATGGCACTGAAGGTGAGAGAGGTTTTGATATGTAGATGGGTATTTAATCATCATTATTAATATTAGAGATTTGGCGCTGCCGAAATCCTGCAATCTCAACAATTCTCGATACATGATTGGATGACATAAAACTTGTACCGTCTGTTTTCACATACTACATGCAGTTACTAGTATATTAGATACACATTGTTAAAACTCCCGCAGTCTTCAATAAATGTTAGGTTGAAGTAGCAGTGATCAATGTATATGACACTTATCTATCTTTCCATTTTCAGTTGCTGACAAAGTTGCATATCTGATGGGCCTGAACTCTGCTGACCTCATCAAAGGTCTCTGTCACCCAAGAGTCAAAGTAGGAAATGAGATGGTCACCAAGGGACAAAATGTTGCTCAGGTGAAAGAACATTAATATTACATTTCAATTCAAAAGTAAAGTCCAGAAAATTTTACTAAGGTGCTTTCATGTATTTCCTTGTTAGGTATCCTATGCTGTTGGTGCACTGTCTAAATCAGTGTATGAGAAGATGTTCCTGTGGATGGTGGTGAGAATTAACCAATCACTGGAGACCAAGCAGCCTCGCCAGTACTTCATTGGTGTACTGGACATTGCTGGATTTGAGATCTTTGATGTGAGTTATCTTATGGCATACAATAAATGTGCCCTCTTCCAACATAAAATGGATGGAAAATCCAAAATTTGTTTTGTCTTTGCAGTTCAACACCTTTGAGCAGCTGTGCATCAACTTCACCAATGAGAAACTGCAACAGTTTTTCAACCACCACATGTTTGTGCTGGAGCAGGAAGAGTACAAGAAAGAGGGCATTGAATGGACTTTCATAGACTTTGGAATGGACTTGCAGGCCTGCATTGACCTGATTGAAAAGGTGAGAGACTGGACTATATGTATAAATATATATTATGTTTATGTAATATGTATTGTGTTCATACATAAATTCTGATGTGACTGTTTTTTCAAAATACTGATATTTTTGTATCCTCAGCCCATGGGTATCATGTCCATCCTTGAAGAGGAGTGCATGTTCCCCAAAGCCTCTGATACAACCTTCAAAGCTAAGCTCTATGACAACCACCTCGGGAAATCCAATAACTTCCAGAAGCCAAGAATTATCAAAGGACGACCAGAGGCCCATTTCTCCCTGGTTCACTATGCTGGAACTGTTGATTATAATATCAACAACTGGCTGGTGAAGAACAAGGATCCTCTGAATGAGACTGTTGTCGGTCTATTCCAGAAATCTAACCTTAAGCTTTTAGCTACTCTCTTTGCTGGGTATGCAGGAGCAGATTCAGGTATGTTGACACTCACAAGTTATAACTGATGTGAATTAACGTAAACTTACCGTAATGATAATGACTATCTTAATGCAGATTCAATTGCTGTAAATTTTTCTCTTGACTAAATGTGCTGAGCAGATGCTGGTGGAAAGGGCAAAGGTGCCAAGAAGAAAGGTTCATCCTTCCAAACGGTATCAGCTTTGCACAGGGTAAGATATTTATGTTGTTTTCACATTTTCTACTATCAGTTATGGGTTGGGGCAAAGATGAAAAGAAGATCTGAGATAACCAAGAAAGAAAATTTATCATTGATGATAATTTAGCAACAGTACCGTGTACAACATAAGAGAGACAATTACTGAGTTCTGATCATATCAAATTCAGTATTTTGGGTAAACATTTTCATGGAAAAAACAATATTTTTAAAGGTAGTGTGTCTAACGCAATGAAAAAAGAAAATGTATTAAAGTTATGTTTTAAAAAACTTGCAGGAGAACCTGAACAAGCTGATGACCAACTTGAGGTCTACTCACCCTCACTTTGTACGCTGCATCATCCCCAATGAGACCAAGACTCCTGGGGCCATGGAGAACCCTCTGGTGATGCACCAGCTGCGCTGTAACGGTGTGCTGGAAGGCATCAGGATCTGCAGAAAGGGCTTCCCCAACAGGATCCTCTATGGAGATTTCAAACAGAGGTCTGCATGGGAAGGACAAGTGGTTGTCTTGTCAGAATTTGTTTGGTGTTTTATAATATTTCTTACCAAAATGGGAAATATTTTATCTGCTGGATTTGTGTTAAAGATACCGGATTTTGAACCCTAATGCCATTCCTGAGGGACAGTTCATCGATAACAAAAAGGCTGCTGAGAAACTGTTGGGTTCCCTGGATATTGACCACACCCAGTACAAACTAGGACACACCAAGGTCAGTGTTATATCTAGAAAATGCATTTTTCACAAAAGATATGATTACTGACTATCTACTTTGCTCCTATAAAAAAGGTGTTCTTTAAAGCTGGACTGCTTGGTCTACTGGAGGAGATGCGAGATGATCGTCTAGCACTCATCATCACTGGCATCCAAGCCCGGTCAAGAGGCCTTCTGGCAAGAATTGAATTCCAGAAGATTGTTGAACGCAGGTAATTTCTCAAAGCATGGGAAACTCTTAGTCCGATCATGTCAATCCCAAATTGCCTAAAGAGCCTTTACAATCTGTAGAGCAACCTGTATCCTTAGACGCTTAATTCAACCTATCAGAAATTAAGAAACCATATCCTTTGACAAAAAAATGTACATGTACTCTTCATTACATACAAAAGCAAATATTTCCTTATTGATTTAGGTTGTATTTAAAGGGCATTTTTTGCAATCAGGTCAAAGCTGGATTTTTTTGTTTTTGTTTTTCTTCTGTATATGTATTCATGCTGGGATAAGAATGCATGAACTTTGATATGCATGGTGTGTATTTTATTTGATTAAAAAATATATATATTGGGTAGATAATTATTCAGTACAAGCACAATACATGCAGAAAATTGACTATGTTTACGAATCAATGTCCACAGGGATGCACTGCTTGTGATCCAGTGGAACATCCGTGCCTTCATGGGGGTCAAGAATTGGCCCTGGATGAAGCTGTACTTCAAGATCAAACCTCTGTTGAAATCAGCAGAGACTGAGAAGGAGATGGCCAACATGAAGGAAGAGTTTATCAAACTAAAAGAAGCTTTTGCAAAATCTGAAGCCCGCAAGAAGGAACTTGAAGAAAAAATGGTTTCTCTTCTCCAAGAGAAGAACGACCTGCAGCTTCAAGTCCAATCCGTATGTTTAATATCTGTCAGCATTAAAGATAATAAATTCACAACATGTCAGTCATTGTCTAATGCTGTGCCTTTTTAATTTATAACAGGAACAAGATAATCTGTGTGATGCTGAAGAAAGATGCGAGGGGCTAATCAAGAGCAAGATTTCGCTGGAGGCGAAAATCAAAGAGCTAACAGAAAGACTGGAGGATGAGGAGGAGATGAATAGTGAACTGACAGCAAAGAAGAGGAAGCTGGAGGATGAGTGCTCTGAGCTGAAGAAAGACATTGATGACTTAGAGTTGACTTTGGCTAAAGTGGAGAAAGAGAAGCACGCCACTGAGAACAAGGTATTATCAAACATGCATTTGCTTTACAAACAATGTTTCTAAGGCTTCTTCTTTACAGACAATGTAGCACAAACACTAAATACTGTGAAATTACTCCTTCTGTCCAGAATAATGTTGGCGTTTATGTAACTGATCAAATATTTCTCGGGTCTAGGTGAAGAACCTGGTTGAGGAGATGGCTGCTTTGGATGAAATCATCGCAAAGCTGACCAAAGAAAAGAAAGCCTTACAGGAAGCTCATCAGCAAACACTGGATGACCTGCAGAGTGAAGAAGACAAAGTCAACACTCTGACCAAGGCCAAGGTTAAGCTGGAGCAACAAGTGGATGATGTAAGAAGTTAAAAGATAAGGTGAACTTGTATATAACCTGTAAATTAATGACTAAATAATAAGTTATTCATTATGGCCCACAGCTTGAAGGGTCCCTGGAGCAAGAGAAAAAAGTTCGTATGGACCTTGAAAGAGCAAAGCGAAAGCTTGAAGGAGACCTAAAGTTAGCTCAAGAGAGTATCATGGACCTGGAAAATGACAAGCAGCAACTTGAAGAGAGGATGAAAAAGTATCAGACAAAGCACATTTATAACAAACAAATATGTTTTAATTAATAGTATGTTTCAGCTGGTACATTTTATTTATTTTCTTGTCCTCAGGAAAGATTTTGAAATGAGCCAACTCCTTGGCAAAATAGAGGATGAACAAGTGATGAGTGCCCAGCTCCAGAAAAAATTGAAGGAGTTGCAGGTAATAATTTAATAGTATAAAAGATATTTGGGTGAGCTGGTGCATGAATATAACACTGTAAGATCACAATTTATAACCAAAGCATTGTAATAAATGTCTAAAATTCCTCAAGGTTTTGCTTTCCTTTTGGTCTAGGCCCGCATTGAGGAGCTGGAGGAAGAGCTGGAGGCAGAGCGAGCTGCCCGAGCCAAGGTGGAGAAGCAGAGATCAGACTTGGCCAGAGAGCTGGAGGAGATCAGTGAGAGGCTGGAGGAGGCTGGTGGAGCAACTTCTGCCCAGATTGAGATGAACAAGAAGAGGGAGGCTGAGTTCCAGAAACTCCGCAGAGACCTTGAAGAGGCCACTCTGCAGCATGAAGCCACTGCTGCCACACTCAGGAAGAAACAAGCTGACAGTGTGGCTGATCTGGGAGAGCAGATCGACAATCTGCAGAGAGTCAAGCAGAAACTGGAGAAGGAGAAGACTGAGCTCAGACTGGAACTGGATGATGTGGTCTCCAATATGGAGCAGGTTGTGAAGGCTAAGGTAAAATACTTTGATTTATCACGTTTTTCTTCTTCTGTATTGGTGATTAAAATTATATTTTTCTTAATTTAAGACCACCTTTATTCCTTTTGAAGTATTTTGTGCACCATTATTATTATTATTGCTTTTGTTTTCAGAATCATTTGGAGAAAATGTGCAGGTCTTTGGAAGATCAAATGCATGAATACAAAACAAAGGCAGAAGAGGGACAGCGCACCATCAATGACTTCACCATGCAGAGAGCAAAGCTTCAAACTGAGAATGGTAGGAATTTGATTTCAACAATGTGTTTTGTTTGGGACATTATGAAGAACTAATTTGATTCTTTATCATAATTAGGTGAACTTGTAAGGCGGCTCGAGGAAAAGGATTCCCTGGTGTCTCAGCTAACCAGAGGAAAACAGTCCTACACTCAACAAATTGAAGACCTTAAAAGACAACTAGAGGAGGAAGTCAAGGTAGCAACAAAATACCAGTAAGAAGGTGGTACAGATGTTGGTACATACAGATGCACCAAGATATGCTTTCATTTCAGGCCAAGAATGCTTTAGCCCATGCGGTGCAGTCTTCTCGTCATGACTGTGACCTGCTCAGGGAGCAGTATGAGGAGGAGCAGGAGGCCAAGGCTGAATTACAGCGCGCCATGTCCAAGGCCAACTCTGAGGTGGCTCAGTGGAGAACTAAGTATGAAACTGATGCCATCCAGAGAACCGAGGAACTGGAGGAGGCTAAGTAAGTAAATGTGTATTTTCACTCGAACAACTCTGCAAAATTAAAACGCAATTAATCCTGAATAAATCCTGTCATAATGCAGAAAGAAGCTGGCTCAGCGTCTGCAGGACGCAGAGGAAGCTGTAGAAGCAGTGAATGCTAAATGTTCATCTCTGGAGAAGACCAAACACAGGCTGCAGAATGAGATTGAAGATCTCATGGTGGATGTGGAGAGGTCTAATGCTGCTGCTGCTGCTCTGGACAAGAAGCAAAGAAACTTTGACAAGGTCGAATTTAGAAGACAGATGGCACTTGTGTTGTTTTTAACTGAAGGATTCAAGTAAAATTTACCTATCCACATCCATATTTCAGGTCTTGTCAGAGTGGAAACAGAAGTATGAAGAGTCTCAATCAGAGCTAGAGGGTTCTCAGAAGGAAGCCAGGTCTCTGAGCACTGAGCTTTTCAAACTGAAAAACTCTTTTGAAGAATCTCTTGAACATCTGGAGACCATGAAGAGAGAGAATAAGAATCTGCAGCGTGAGTCTAGCACCAGCCTATCTCTATAGCATATTTGTTCTGATGACTAAACCATTGTTAATGTTGTATCTGGTTTTTCAGAGGAAATATCTGACCTCACTGAGCAAATTGGTGAGAGTGGAAAGAGTATTCATGAGCTTGAGAAGATGAGAAAACAGCTGGAACTAGAGAAGTCTGAGATACAAACAGCCCTGGAGGAAGCAGAGGTATGTTGAATGTTCTAATGGTGGACTTTATAAATATGTTTTGGTCATAGGTAAGAATAACTGCATATATGTTTATATACATTGATATATGCTTTATTTCATAGGCTACGCTGGAGCATGAGGAAGGGAAGATTCTCAGAGCCCAGCTTGAGTTCAACCAGATTAAAGCTGAAATTGAGCGCAAGCTGGCCGAGAAAGATGAAGAGATGGAGCAAGCAAAGAGAAACCAACAGCGAGTTGTGGATACTCTTCAGAGTTCCCTCGAGGCCGAGACTCGCAGCAGGAATGAGGCTATGCGTATTAAGAAGAAGATGGAGGGAGACCTCAATGAGATGGAGATCCAGCTAAGCCAGGCCAACAGACAGGCAGCTGAGGCTCAGAAACAACTTAAATCTGTTCATGCACATCTAAAGGTGAAGTAGAAAAGGAAAGCAGCACTTTCCTATTATGTTTCATTCAATTCAAACAGATTTTAAACAATGTGGTTGATATCATCCCATGAAGGATTGCCAAATTCAGCTGGATGAGTCTTCTCGAGCCAATGATGACCTCAAAGAGAACATTGCCATGGTTGAGAGACGCAACAACCTTATTCAGGCTGAACTGGAGGAACTGAGGGCTGCTCTGGAACAAACTGAGAGATGTCGCAAACTTGCTGAGCAAGAGCTGCTGGATGTTAGTGAAAGGGTTCAGCTACTGCACTCACAGGTAAGATGCAGTCATTGCATAGTGCTTTTGTAACGTCAAGTTACTGAGCAATTCTATAATTATATGTTACATTCGTCCAGAACACCAGCCTGCTCAACCAAAAGAAGAAGCTGGAAGCTGATACATCACAGCTTCAGACAGAAGTAGAAGATGCGGTGCAAGAGTGCAGAAATGCTGAGGAGAAGGCCAAGAAGGCCATCACTGATGCTGCCATGATGGCAGAGGAGCTGAAGAAGGAGCAGGACACCAGCTCTCACCTGGAGCGTATGAAGAAGAACATGGAGCAAACCATCAAAGACCTGCAGCACCGTCTGGATGAAGCTGAACAGATCGCCATGAAGGGAGGCAAGAAGCAGATTCAGAAGCTTGAGGCCAGGGTGAGTGTCAATCGATTGAAGTGAAGTACATCGTATAACTAAAATGTTTCCTCATCATCATAAATCCTACACAAAACCATTGAATATCAAACCCTCCCATCAACAGGTCAGAGAACTGGAAAGTGAAGTAGAGGCTGAACAGCGTAAGGCCACTGAATCTATCAAGGGAGTACGAAAATATGAGAGACGAATCAAAGAGCTGACCTATCAGGCAAGTTTCATTCCGAAAATTGTGGGCCACCGAGAGTCTAAATTCAAATAAAAATTACAATGTCTTGGTTGTTGTGTTTTTGCTTTCAGACTGAAGAGGATCGTAAAAATTTGGCTCGTCTGCAAGATCTGGTAGACAAGCTTCAGCTTAAGGTCAAATCCTACAAGAGAGCTGCAGAGGAAGCTGTAAGTATTTAGAATTTTAGAAAACTAAAAAATGATAAAAAGTTAGACCATGTTTATAACCTGTTGGGCAATAAAAATGACTTTGTAACAGGATCAGCACAACAGGATTCAGAACGAGTTCATATAAGAGTTTTTAAATTTCCTATGAAAATATTTTTTTTAAATTGTATTGCCAGTGTGTTAGCTGGTTTCATGCATTTATGTTCTCTTAAATAAAGTCAGGCACTGATGTGGATAATGTGTTTCTATACTACAGGAGGAACAGGCCAACAATAATCTCACCAAGTCTCGCAAGATTCAACATGAGCTTGACGAGGCTGAAGAGAGAGCTGACATAGCCGAGTCTCAGGTCAACAAGCTGCGTGCCAAGAGCCGCGAAGTGGGGCCAAAGGTCAGGTGTTGATTTTTTTTAAATCCTGTTTTGTGTTATAAGGCTACATGTGCCTTTTTTTGACCAAATTAGAGTTATAATTTATACAGCATTAATGTCGCTGCAATCTGGATGATGTTATGATTAAAATATACGATATGTAATATGAAATGCAGTATATTCTTGCATGATTTCCCCATCAGAGAAATCCAGATGCACTCAAACACCAGGTTTAAATATAAAAATAAATAAATATACAAGACAAATAATCTGTCAATCTACAACAGTTAATGTTGTAGATTGTTTGTTCATGTTTTTTTTTTTTAAATAAACCTTATAAATGACAAAGAAATGTGTTTCATGATTAACTTGTTTTTCTCTTATTTCAGAAAGGACATGATGAGGAGTGAAGCTCATGGAAAGTTGCTTCTTGTTTCTGAGGCACCTGATTGTCTCCCTAAGCATGTCAGTTGTTCAGTAGAATAAACTTAATCTGCATCTCAAACTTTGCCTTGGTCTTCTTTTTTTATGTAACTTCACCATATTGTCATACAATGGAACCAAATCTTAAAATAATAGTGATGCTTAAGTAAATGGGGCTATTGTGGCATGTCTGTAACTGGTCTATGAACACATATAGTTATGGCTGATGCAGCCATAATTTAAATATATGTCTATGTTTTAATGTAGTCTTTATTTACAATTAATTATCATTCATTCATGCATTATTCAAACACAACACAGAAGGGCCTCAAGCCGAGTTCGATTGTAATATAGTATTGTAGCTACCCATATTATTTATTTATTTTAAATCTTTGTCTTTGCAAATAGTTACCATGTGAGTTTGAGTGTCAAGTGTATGTAGCCACATACTGATTGGTACTATGCAGATAAGGTTAAAGTCGATTTTGCTATTCATTAGTGAAAATAAAGATGAATCCATGAATATTACCATACCAAAATATTGTCTTGGAATGAATAGTTAATTTTGTACATCAAGGAAACAGTGATTAGTACGTATTATATATCACTAATGTAATTTTGTGTTGCACCTATGACCATAGCGAGCAACACAGATGAGGGAGTTCTACGTGGTTACACTCAAAAAAAGCAAACTGGGTGTCTGTTACCTTATCCTTAGTCTAACATGTACTTCTGCTATATAAAATCATGTTTTGTGGTTGAACAGTTTAAAAACATGTAGTTTTAAGTAGTGTAGTTTTGTAGTAGTTGTAATTTAAAATTTACTAGAATAATTTATGTTAAAACAACCTAATTCTAATTCTAACTGGTTAAGATTGCAAATCAATTCTGCTTACAGCTCCAGAGCAGTAGGTGGCAGTAATGTGCACATTCCTAATTAGTAGTGCCCCTCTTAGCTGAAGGCCAGGGTCACAGGTCAAAGGTCAATCCCTGGCTCTGGCTGGCAAAGAGGAATTGTCATTTTGAGAAGAAATATCATATGACATGATCACAGACTGTTGGACACTGAAGTTTTATGCTGTTTGTTTGTTGTTGTTTTTCACAGCAACAGAAACTCAGTTTGACGTTTTCTGCTAAAGCGATTCTAACAAATCCAATTTGCTTTGTGTTTTTATTTTCCAAACTTGACACCAGCTGGTTATACAGGTTGACAGTTATCTTTAAATTGTTGAATATAATACTCTGTGTTTAAAAAAATATATATATTTTTGAATAATTACAATTATGTTCATTTCCATATGATAAATATTTTGGGCTAAGCCACTTCAACCTAACTCTGTTTTGTTGGCTCAGCACAATTAATTCATGTCCTGCACTATTTTAAAAAGTAGTTGTAACTATCCTTTTAAATTAAGTAACTCATAATAATATCATACATGTTTAAATGGCCCAAGAAAGTTACGTTAGTATGTTACAATTACCCTTACAAATCTAGGTGGACTGACCCCTGGTCATTAATTAACAGTAACGCAAATACATCAACGCAAAATCATCAACGTATTTAGATTTTGTTCACTCAACAAAATGTTTCTCGCTAAATTAAAGCATTTTATTTAGGTGGAAGTTATTTCCATAATTTTCTTACGTTCTGGGAACAAGTTATTTTTTTGAGTGTAGAAGTGTACTCTGAAATTGTTACCATACTGAACTGTGATGTCACTGGATGGGGACACATTTTGAATTCGACCACGAGTCAAAACTGCTAGATTCCAGTGGGTTATATATTATATTATCTTTAAAAAAGCATAATTTCATTGGGCGCTGGGCAGTAGACTGGCTTTTGGCCCTTATTTGTTTTATGGACACAAATAGCCTGCAGAGCACAGTGAGGAGGGGAACACAGGTTGATCAAATCGTAATAAACTGGAAAGTCTGTGCTCTGACTGGTTATTAATACAGACAGTACAGCCATAATTCATGTTATCATATAATCAAGATCTCTCTGACATCAAGACATGGATCTGTCACAGAATTGTCTGATTATTTACTCGTAACAATCCCCATTTTGGTAAAGAATCAAAGTGGTTAAGAATAGAGCTGCAACAATTATTCGATTAATCGAACAATAATCGATTATTTAATTAATCGTCAACTATTTTGATAATCAAATAATTGGTTTGAGCAGTTTTTTGAAGACAATAAGTCCAAATTCTCTGATTTCAGCCTCTTCAATGTGAACATTTCTGGTTCCTTTGTTTCTTTATGACAATAAACTGAATATCTCTTTGGTTTGTGGACAAAACAAGAGATTTGAGGACGTCATCTTGTGGTTTGGGAAACACTCATTGATATTTTTATACATTTTATTGACCAAACAACTAATCGATTAAACGTTTAAATAATCAACAGATTAATCGATAATGAAAATAATTGTTAGTTGCAGCCCTAGCTAAGAATATATATATATTAATACAGTGTCCCAACTTTTTTTGGAAAGAGGGGTTGTATGCTCATTCAAACATAAAGTAGTAAATACTATTTGTAATACTAGGCAGCAGTTTTTTTTTGACTCACCTGTTATACTGAGGTTTTCTTGTGGGGGCTGTCTCATTCCTAAGAAGTGTGTTGTTTCACAATGAAGCCTACAGTTTTTTAGAAAAGAAAAGAAAAGAATAAAGATATGACCAAAGCCACTTCAGCTATTTTCAAGTAAATGTAAGTTTAAATATGCAATATTATTACAGACATTTCTACATATCATTAAATGCATTAAGATAAACAATAAATACCATTAATTCAAGTAAGCTCAGTGATATAATTATATACAATATGGTTATATATACTATACTATAGGTTGCCACTTATACACATAAAAGGGTCATAATGTAAAGGAAAGGTTTTGTCGATATTTTCCAAATCTCTCTCTATCTATCAATTACATATACATGCAATAAGATACATTGAAAATGTTATATTTAATGTGCAAAAATTGCAGATTATTATAAGTCTTATTTCACATAATGAACAACAAATAATTTTTGAGGAATTAATTAAAATAACATGTAATTCAAACCCTACCTTTTTGGCCTGTTTCGCTGTTGCAAGAAACGTTCAGTCTTCATCAGCAGAATAATCTTAAAATCTAGAGTCTTCCAAATCTGAACACAAATGCACCAAGCACCACCTTCATCGTCTGAATGGAGGCCAGGAGAAAGAGTAAGACAAGACAAGGACACATGGAGGCAGGGCCCGATACTCAACACCTCCTCAAGTGACTCTCAGTAAATAACAAGCATTCTAACAATAGCAACCTCATCTGAAACCAGTTGGCTCGGATTTCAAAACTAAGAGAGACAAGATGCCTTCCTTTGTGTACATGTGATTGCAGACGTCTGAGATACAAGGACTGTGGACAGCTGGGAATGAGACCTTGGATGGAGGGCTGGGAATAGATAAGGGCTAAGTAAAGGAGTTCATTATGTGTGTCCACTGTATGAAGGACGTTCTTAATGACTTCCAGTTGTGACCTAAGCTGAGGTTCACCCATAAGGTTTATGTGTATCAGGCCTGTTCGCGCTACGTTTACATGATGACGGTCTGGACAAAAGACGCAAAAGTGGCGTCGCGTCTTCACTTTTTATTCCTCGTTTAGACGAGCGTTTTCAGGAGGAAATCTGCTGCATACGGTGAGGCTAAAGTGTGTGAATGTGATTGGGTATGCAGCCAGGCGGCATCACTTAAAGCCATAAGAGCATCTTTGGGCATGTGGAAGTTTTCACGCATTTTCATCAGCTACTCCTTCCACAAAGTTCTCCACCATCACTAGATCTCCCAGGTCTCCTCCAAAGCCGTCTGGCTCCTCCCACCAATTGCGTAATTGGAGGTAATTCCAGATCCTTCTCTGTTCACTAATACTATCTGTACATATCCTGTACATTTGGTGGAAAGACTCCTGTAAGTTTATTAGAGCTGCCAGAGCAGCTTGAAGGTCCCACGCATGGAAAAAATCCCACATGTTTCTTTATTTCCTGTACTGGAGCATGTATGTGACGTAAACACATACGTGACGTGAGCAGATCAGATCAGAGTTTTGTGTCTTGTCAGTGTAGACGACACGCTACGGCGGAGAGGATTAGGCACTTCCCATAAAATATTTTGTCATTTTTACCCGCAAGAGTCCTCGTGTAAACAGAGAAAATGATAAATTTGCCTAAAGCATTGTAACATCATCTGCTCTGTTGTTATCATCTGACCCTCAATTCAAATAAGTAATTCTTTGCCACAGCCTGGAAAAAATATACTTGTGCAATAATTACATGATGTTAATCGTAGTGATGGCACTGTTCATATGATTGTGTAACATTAAAGGTAGTTAAACACAATAAAGATTTCCTGAGGGGACCTTCCCGAGGATTTAATAAACTTCCTATCTATCTATCTATCTATCTATCTATCTATCTATCTATCTAGCTATCTAGCTAGCTAGCTAGCTAGCTATCTAGCTATCCATCCATCCATCTATCTTTTTAAATCTTTAAAAAATGTAGAGCAATGTACACTTTCCACGCTAAAACTAGGACCTACACATGTATTGTATTTAAGATTCTGTGTTTTCTGTGGCAGTGGACGGGCCCTCAAAGAGTAAAGCTCCATCTCAGAGATGACTTGCTCAGCAGAGCACACAGAAACCAACAACCCGACAGAGAGGAAGTACGGCAGATGTGATACAGAGTTGGCTGTGAGCTACACAGCTGTCCGTTTGGTGGATGTAAAAGTAAAATATCTTACACATTGTACCTAGAATTGATGTCAGGAGATGTTGAGCTTAGAGAGGAGAACAGACGGAGAATAGCTTTCCAAATTCATGACATGGTGTGAAAAATGACATTCTGGGATTTACATCTATATCTAGAAAAGGTGCTACAGGCTGAAGATGCCTCTTTGTCCCAAGTGTAGTAGCTCAGCAGAGGGAAGGGTCACATTGTATTTAACTAAGCTCCTAAGCCAGGTGTAAGATGCCTAGCAAAAGCTATGACAAGGTGATAGCTGAGAGGTATGTGGATAAACTCCAGCTCCAGTATGCCAGTAGGAGTATGGTGGAGTTAGAGGTACTAGTGTTTGAATCAATTAACGCTATGCAAGTTGGATATTTTTGATGCTCTACAGCAGTGGTTCTCAAATGGGGGTACGTGAGGGAACTCCAGGGGGTACATGAGATTTTAAAATATACATTTAAAAAGTAGCATCCATGCAAAAATCCTTTAAAAATATCTACTTAATACATATTTTAGGAAAATATAAGTATAAGTTCATAAAATGAATGTTATATTCAGTAGGCTATTCAATTTAATTATCCTAAAAACCCAGAGTGTCCCCCATACCAGGATGGTTGGACCCAACCTGTCAATCACCTGGCATCACCTGTCAATCACTTGAAAACTCAAAGATGGAGTCGTGATTGAAGCGTAGCAGCAATTCTTTTGAAAACACGGAGGGACAAAGAAGTGGCAAAGAAGGCCAACATTCCTTCTGTATCTTGAAGATTATGTTTTAATTGTATTTAGGTCCACAAGTTGCAACCCACCCTAAATAGTTCAAGAGAGACCACTACAAATGAGCAGTGTTTTGCATATTTATGGAGTTTTAAATGGTTCATTTTATAGTTTTAAATGGTTATATGGTCACTGTTTTTACTACATTACATTACATTAGTTTGAATCACTACATTTTAGTGATGAGAAATATTTGTAATAAATTTAGTCATGGATTATTAACATTTCAAATGTTTGAAATAGGCTTTTTTTTCAAATGTTTGAATTGTGTATGTGTTTATCAGTTCCATAGTTTAATAAATCAGACACTGATGGCACAGCGCTCTGTTTTTAAGTTTTTTTTTTTCAACCAAAAGTGCCTTACCCTGGTTAGGGGGTACTTGGCTGAAAACATATTTCAAAGGGGGTACATCACTGAAAAAAGGTTGAGAACCACTGCTCTGGGATGCTATTTTTTTTAAGGTACTTTAATGGTTCACTTCATAGCCGGTCAGCTGGAATATACTGTGTTGTCAATGAGGAATTATCTGTAGTTTAGTGAAGAAAATATAATGGACGTGTACTTACAGTCTGGGCTGTTAACCTTCTGGTGCATGTTCCTTTTGCATAAGCAGGAAAGTTCACTGTCCATGGTACTGGCCTCCTCTATTGCTTTCCAGTTACTGCATGAAAAACACAAATACAATTCTAGAGACAGTGTTTTACCAGATCTAAAAAATAAGGTTGACAGAAGGTAGCAGACATTTACTGGTAACACTTTAATTTAGGGAACACATATTCCACATTAATTAGTTGCTTATTAGCATGCAAATAAATAACATATTGGCTCTTAATGAGTCATTATTGAGTAGTTATTAATGCCTTATTCTGCATGGCCTTATTATACAACCAGTAAGACATTAACTAAGAGTTTTCCCTCAATAACCTCAGAATTATTGCTTATTAGTAGTAAGTAAGGAAGTTGTTGTATATGGGTTATGATCTTAATATGCTTTACTTTGTATGGACTTTATAATCTCTACATAGCGGTGAACGAACCATGGAAATGGTTACCAATATGTTACTTATTTGCATGCAAATAAGCAACTAATTAATGTTGAATATGTGTTCCCTAATCTAAAGTGTTACCGATTTACTGGGTGATGCAACTCACGAGGTGAATGAGCAGACATTTACTATTGTAATTATAATATTATTATTAGGTTATAATTGAAATTAAACTTAAAACAGGATAAAAGTTCAAGAAACATCTACATACAAATGCAATATTGTTTTGCCTCACAATGATGTGAGAATAAACTCACAAAAACAGCTCATATAATAGCCATGTATAAGTTCTCTTAAGGCTTTAGTTTTTGGTCTTATAGTTGGCTACAATGCTGTTCTCTGTTTCTGATGGTATAGTTATTGGCTATGCATTGGTTAAACACCTGTTGCTGTTCCTCTCTATGGAGAAACTTCACCCATCTGCTGTGCGTCACAAACTGTCCCCAGGCTGTCCACTAAATCGTCAGCAGCAGGAATTTCACAGGTTATCTTTGTGCTCAAGGATACAACAGCATGCCAGAAGGCAAGGACAAGGGTAGCAGCAAGGTTAGCAACCCACTTTAAACATGGTGCAACAATCCTGACAGCACATGTTGCCTTATTTGACAACTCAATGCGGGCAATACAATCAAGTAAATGTGTCTGCAAAATGATGTTGCTGCTGAAATTGAAAACTAGCCAACTTCAAGTTGAGTTTTCCTTGCTAGGCTATAGCTTCCAGTTCCAAATCTCCTGAGATATTTCTTCGGGTTCCAGCCTCTCATCTGCATTCTGAAAAAATCATATAAATAAATGCTCATTATGACCTATTATTGATGTTAATCTAGACAGTTATGTCCATTCTAAGGCTCAACATAAGGTTTGTGGCTCCGTTCACACTGTTTTCTCTTATTTTGGCCGACAATGGCTCTTCTGTTAGTAAAGGTTGCCGACCCCTGAGATAAAAAAAGTCTTTGGTTGAAGCTAGCTAAACACTATTAGCTCATATGCTAACTCACATTAGCAGTAGAGTATAAATAAAGACACACTTTTAAGAGTTAAAGATCGTCTTAAAGTCTCGCCCAAGTCTTCTTACTACTTTTTATCATCAAAGTAAGTTTCGTACTGTAATAATATATGTAAACCTCCATGTATATTATTGAAATTTCACCCGTAAATTTTAAAATATGTATGTATCAATCCTTCTTACCGTAACTGTCACTATGGTAACGGAAATGACCGCGAAACCAAACCAGGGCTACAGTAATGCTGCGTTCGATTGCACTCGGAACTCGGAAAACATGGCGAACCACAGCAAATTGAAATATTTGGATGTCTTTCGAGCATTTAAAAGTTTTCTGGGGAAGTACATCAGCTACCTAATATGGGAAAAACTATAATATATTTTACACTTTTACTGTGCTTTTTCGCAAACTCTTTCGCAAACAGAGTGGGAGTGCAAATACCACTACAAAGTAATTCAACACTTTTAGTAACACAAATGCTAAATTAAAGGACACATAACAGACTAAATGTTGACGATAAAGTGACTGTTTTCCACGTATTTCCAACCTACTCGGGCTGCTTGGATCCTACCCGAATTCCCGAGTCGGAATCCCGAGTTCAAGGGCCGTTCTATTGCACTTTTCAGACTCGGAGGTCGGATCTTTCCTAATTCCGAGTGCAATCGAACGCAGCATAAATAATATGCCTCTTAGTCCCGCCTCCAACCAGGAAATCAGAAACAAGAAAATCACTCCAGACATTTGTTCTGTTTTTGGTTGATAATGTTAAATGATTCCACAAAAAAAACTGTAATAAATGTATAATATTTTTTTTAAACTATCTCAACCAAACGGTTGATTTGGTGCTTTATGGTTAGCTTATCGGTATTAAGCTAATGTTATTATAATGAACTATGTGCTATGAAATCATAACTTCAGATCATTCATTGCTGTAAATATGAAACATTTAATGTTATTCTATCATATGCTGAAATAATGAATTAAGTATGTGGTTTTTTGTCACTTTCTGAGATGATTTCCAAGTAAATATGGTAATTATATAGAATAAATACGTGGAAATCATGACTATCAAAACTAATTCCAATGACAAATGCTGGTATACTAATATTTTTACCATTGTAAGAGAATGTGGTTTGTATTTTTTTTTTAATTGGTTTTACAATTACTAGATGGATACAAAAAGGGGTTAACGTTACAGTAATGTTACATACTGTTATTAACAGGCGGCCCATAAATAATAAGAAAACCTCCTGACCAGATGTTGTCTCTGTAATATCTGCATATGAAACAGGTAAGTGATTTTTATTCATCTGTTGTTGAATAAAGACAGCAGGGATGCAGCTGGACTGCAGCTAAGCTAAAGCTAATGTTTGGCTAACACTAGCTTATCTCTCCCTAGCAACCAGGTGGATATTGTGAATGAAAGTAACGGTTGTTAAATGACTCCAGAACTTTACTTACCGGTGAGAATCATTTAGAGGCTACAGTACCTGTCCTCCTTCTGTTACAGTAGAAACACACCTGTCCTCCATCCAACACACTGAGACACGGCTCTGGTCCCGCCTCCACCTGCATGACGTCACCAGCCACCTGTCCATCATACAGCGGCACGGTGCTCTGACGTCATCACGTTACCGGCCAGCCACTGTTTACAGTGTTATTATTATTAATAATAATAATAATAATAATAATAAGTTAAATAAAAGTTGAATAAAAATTACAGTTATTATTATAATTATAATAATAAAATATTTATAATATTATAGTATTATTTTCATTATTATTATTGTTATATTATTATTATTATTATTATTATTAATAATAATAATAATAATAATAATAATAATAATAATAAATATTATTATTATTATTATTATTATTATTATTATATAACAATTATAATAATTAAAATAATCACAATTATAATAATAATTTTTATTTAACTTTTAGTTTTTTAGTTTTGGTCTTGGTTCTTTGATCTTGGTTTGTATTTTTATTGGTTACTATTTATTTATGATCTTATATTTAATACATTTATTTATTTATGTTTTTATGTTAAATCTTGACTTGAAAAGTAACTAAAGACGTCGGCTTAATGTAGTGGAGTAAAAAGTACAATATTTGGCTCAAAATGCAGTGAAGTAGAAGTATAAAGTTATATAAAATGGAAATAATCTACCTCAAAATTGTACTTAAGTACAGTAGGCCTACCAGTAGCGTAAATGTACTTAGTTACATCCCACCACTGTTTCTAAGCCTACTTAACTTACTTAGAACAGTGAATGCATGAAAAGTGTTAGTGGGAAAATAATATATAATATTAAAAATATATAATTGAATGGCGTTTTGTTTTTTTTAAGTGATGCACAAAAGTTATAAGACGAGGTTCTTTAGAGACTTTAGAGGCTCTTTAGAGGGCATAGTCTGGGTCAACTTGTGATTAATGGTCTACCACTGGTTAAAAAAAGTCAACCTTTGTACAAGATAAATATAAGTAAATGACACTACGTTGGTAAATTTACATTTAGTCATTTAGCAGACGCTTTTATCCAAAGCGACTTACAGGAAGAATGAATAAATGAGTATAATATAAATAAATTACAGTCGTATAAATAAATTACACTACAGTAGTAAATGAGTTTAATATAAATAAATAAGTATAATATAAATAAATGACACATTAGTAAATGAGTATAAAATAAAATAAATTACACTAATATAAATAAATTACACTACAGTAGTAAACGAGTATAATATAAATAAATGACACATTAGTAAATCAGTATAATTTAAATGAATGTGGAATAAATAACACAGCTGAGACAGTACCTGATCTTTTGCTCATCTTTTTATTTCATGATTAATATTCACATCACTGGTTAACAATGAATCACAATGAACATCTCTTTCATACCAAATATTGAGAATTGAAGGGGGGAGATGAGCTCTATCTAATAGGACAGATGCCTCTAACAACCAGCAGTTTGTTGTCTTCTGCATGCTCCTGCTATGGTGTTGTGCCCTACAGACAAATATAGCACACACTACAGCGGATCCACTCCACCGTACTGAAAAGTAGATTCTTTCTCTCAATTTTCAAATGACAGATTTGAACAAGTAGCAAATACCAAAATACAGTAGGTAAGACAAAGAAGTACTATAAACAAAGCCTGTCTAATAAATGAAACCAATACAATATGTATCGTGTACGAAGCGGTACAGAGTTCTAGTTTTGTGCTCTCCTTGATAAACAAACTGTTGGAATATTGGTTATATAGTAGATACACATCTACATAAGGTAAAGAAAGCTGCTTTTCAGTACTGTGGTGCTGACAAGCCTCTGTAGGTGGGAGACACATCTATGGGCTCCTGGTGCATATCTACCAACACTCCCTTTAAACAATTATCTTGTTATATAATCATATTTCCCAGTTACATTCCAGGCAATTAGCCGTCTCTAAGGGAGATGAAATATGTGCCACCAGACACTGAATTTGAATTATTTATATTTGAATTTGAATTGCTTAAAAGTTGATTAATTGCATTAAAAAACTGAATTTGAATCACATCATTTGAATTTGTATCGTTCAATTTGAATCATTGCATTGAAAAAAAAGTGAATTCGAATTGTAATTTCAAATTTAATTTATTAGTTTGGAACTGAACATTCAGTTGTCACAATTCAAAATCAGTTCGCAAAATTCAATTTCAATTTTCTGCGACGAACATCCAGATAGTTGAGGCAGAGCAATCGAGCACAGATACACAGAGCGCCTCTTCGGCCAATAAGCACCTCTGTTTTCTTTTGTAACATGTGTTGCCACCCGGTTGCCATAGTGCCTCTTCGGCCAATCAGCACATCCGTTTTTCTGCGATCAATTGCTCTGCCTCAACTACCCGGATGTTTGTCGCAGAAAATTTAATTTGAATTTCGCAAACTGAATTTGAATTGTGAGAACTAGTGAAGTGACGACGAAGCTTCATGAACAATTGTCTTTATTTTCTGAGCCCACTAGATGGCGCTCTTTGTTCAACAAAGGGATGAAAACACATTCAGTTACCATAGCTGGAGACTTTTTTTTTTTAAGCCAAGAGCGCCATCTAGTGGAGTCAAAAAATAATGCAAAGAGTTCATGAAGCTTCATTGTAACTTCACTAGTGAGAACTGAATTAATAAATTCAATTTCAAATTACAATTTAGATTCAGTTTTTCAATGCAATGATTCAGATTGAACAATACAAATTCAAATTATGTGATTCAAATTATTTTTTTGTGCAATTATTCAAGTTTAAGCAATTCAAATTGAAATATAAATAATTCAAATTCAGTTTCTGGTGGCACATATTTCAGCCCCATACGTTTCTCTCTTAAAAGAACAGTTCAGACTTACTGTATGTTTGAGCTCGGCAATCATTAATTTATCCTATATGCTTTTCTAATGTGCAAATTTCCAATCCAAATATTTTACTTTAATTTTGTGATTGACACTGAGAGGATAATTTGGTCGGAGACATGCTTTTATTCAGTCCCGTGTTGGTAGGTATGTCAAGGTGTCTATATAGGAGCTGTCTAATACAGAACATTACATTCTACCACATGCCAAAAGACTAAGTCTGGTTAGTCTAAGAGGAGTGGGGTGGCGGCAGACGGGAGAAAGGGCTGACCAGTGTGTGTCAGAGTACATAAACCAAACAGGACACAGATCACCTAGATTCATTTTGATTTGGGCCCCGTTTACATGAGGATGCTTGCAGGTAAAAACGACAAAATATTTTATCGAAAGTGCCTTTCGTTTAGACGGTGACGGCGTATTTGGGGCTTAAAAACGCAAAAATGTGAAACCAGCCTCCAGAGTGTAAGGTCCCGTTTAAACGAAGGGACAACGCAGATATTTCCATGTGGTTTGGCCTCTCATTTACACGAAAACTCTGTTTTTATCACAGAAAACGATTATTTCTAAAAACTCCGGTTATATACAGATGCCAAAGGTGACAGACAAATCCAAAGATCAGAACAACACTGAGGAGACAACAACTTGTGTTTCTCTTTTTAGTTTGTAGGTTCGTGCGTCATTATTTCTGTGTAACTAAAGTTCAATGTCCTGTAATTTCCTGTTATTGTTCCACTTTTGATATAAAAGCACACTTGGGAGGTCAGATTCCTTTTCTAATGTTATCATATCAACCAGAGCATCCGCTTCGGATTTGCTAAGCTGACTTGTCTAATGAGTTTTTCCTTTCCCATGAAAAGTGAAATCCTACCTTTTGCCAGGTCATGTCATGCATTCATTTCTTATATTACCTATACATTTTCAACGGATTTACACTACAGGAGGCGAGCCAGACGGCTTTGGACGAGACCTGGGAGATCTAGTGGATGGTGGAGAACTTTGTGGAAGGATTAGCTGATGAAAATACGTGGCATGAAAACTTCCACATGCCCAAAGATGCTCTTATGGCTTTAAGTGATGCCGCCTCGTCGAAAACGCTCGTCTAAACGCGGAATAAAAAGTCAAGACGCAACGCCACTTTTGCGTCTTCTGTTCTTATTGCCTTAATGTTGACCAATTGTCTGAATTGTGTAGTTTTGTTTTCTGTGATTGCAGGTTTTTTCTGACACACACTTCCTCCCTTCCAGCCCGTCAGTTGGAATCTGGTAAATAGTGTTTCCATATGTGATCTATCTTCCAAAAACAGAACAAGAGACAAACCTCAAACATGTATTCATAATCTTGCATCTTTAATACATTTTAAAAACATTCTTGTAACTTCAGCAGCCCTTTTCTTGGCGGAAAAAAAGGCAGACTCTGAAAAAAGAAAAAGTACACTTTTTCCTCTCTTATGCTTTCGATCTTATAATAATAATAATAATACCATTATTAACCTTAACTGTAACAGGTTTATGAATGTGAGAGCTCATCTGTCAACATCCACAACACCCTGTTAAGAAGTAAAATTTTTTCATTTTTTTTTTGTTCGATTTTTATTAATTTGAGTTACTTCTGGAGTGATAAAAACATGGTGGAAACTATATACAAGGGGGAGTGTGAAATACTAGTGGAAGGGTGCAGTTCAAGCGCTATAACTGGGGAATTAAATAGTTGTGAATGAACATCAGAGTGAATCTGGTTATTACCTTTTGTCCAAGCTGCAAAGTTGCAACATTATCTGTATTCCATAAATAACCATACTGGTTCCTGCTAAGAACAAAATGCATAAATATATTCTTAAACCAAATCATCTCTTTAATCTTTATGATTATATTAAACCGTAACTTTAAGGGGTAAAGTGGCCCATTGGTCTTCTTACTGAATATCTGAAACTTTGACTGGATTCATAATTACTAGTGATGTCCAAATGAAGCTTCATGAACCATTTTCCAGGTTTTCTGAGCCCACTAGATGGCGCTATCTGTCCAACAAAGGCTTGAAAGCACACTGTATTAGCCTTTCTGTTTAAATGACAAAAAGTTTAACCAGAGGGATCTCTCCAAACATATCAAATAAGCCTCCTCAAAGTTCAGTATGGCCCTTTAAACCGAAATAACTTCCCACTTTTTGCTTCTGTAGCTTGCTCAGAAGGTAATAACCAGTGAATGTTGACAGGAATAACATGAGGGCGGACTGGACAGTTGAGTGCTAAACCATCAGAGCCAATAGCACAACAGCAATGACCAAAGTTCCACTAAAATCCACTAATCTGACCAAGATAAAGGGACACAGATCACAACATCAGGTCCCGTCACATGGTAACACACTCTTACTGAGCTTCCAACACACATTAAGACTACAACTTGTTCCTCTGTTAAATGCAAAGAACCATTGTCTACACCTAGCAAAGTGCTTTCGTCCCTTTGTTCTTCTATTCCAGAAGAAAGATTCACATTATGACTTCCACATATGATCCACACATATGTTATACTTTCAGGCAACTCATGGGGTTGATTTGGAGGGAACAGTACAATATTAAATATGCTTCAATGGTGCTTTTAGTTACCTAATCCTTATTGTTGACTATTTGATCACTTGCTCGTTGATTATCATAACTTTATCTAACTAACAAGACTGCTTTGCTCCCAAAAGCACACATGTACAGTACACAGCTGACAATGTTTTACCAATATACAGTAAAGCAACTTTTATATCACTTCAGTGCATCGAGAAATGAACAAGACTGTGTTCAAAGTGCACGAGACTTTTGAGTTTTAAGGGGAACTGTACACAGTTAATATGGTTTTGATAGTATTCCAGATACATTAATATAGTGTGGCCACCAAAACTAGTTTAAATGAGAATGATTATGCTTCTCTAATGGTGATGGAAGGTTTCTCAATCAGCCTTTTGTAAAGTCTCAGAGCCAGACTATCAGTGTTCTAGAGGCTAAGCAGCGCTCTCTACAGGATGGATGCAGTAGTAACACTTCACACATCTGACAACTACGGCAACACCCCACAAACACATCGCTGATCCTCCATCGTCTGGAGTTACAGTGAGCAGAGAGGGCCTTCTCCATTCTACTCATGTCACACATAACATAATGCTTTTGGTCTGTAAATCAGAGACACATCACAGTGTTGTTTCAATACACTCCAAAAAGCAGAAACAGGCTTCAAAAACTGTTTTTACTCCACACTAGATCATTTAACAAGTGTGGAAACTGAGAAGAACTAATGTTCCCTATCACGTTGGGGCAAATTTCTCATCAACCACTGATTTAGATTTTCTTAATTAATAGAGTTTACTAGCATTTTATTGAAAACTTCCCTTAAAAAAAATCTGATTTGTTTAGTAGAAAGAGAAGGTCAAACACCACTGGATGGTCCCAACTACAGTATCTGCAGGCTGTTCTTGGTTCTGGCTTTGCTGAAATACTGCTGCATTCATGGCATTGTGGAGCTTTGTAATCACTTATAATATATTTATTTTAACCTTTGAGAGTTTTAATATGTTTTGTATTTCCAGTGATATCCAAGACAAAACAAAAGACAATAAGTACTCAACAAAAATGTCAGAAAAAGCATCCGAAAAGCTATTTTACGTCCATTTATTTACACTAAAGGCGCTGAGTAGAATATATGCTAAATAACAGACACAAAAAAAACGTAATCCTCTGGATCATATGCTACTGTGCAGTAGACACCTGGTAGTAGATTCTACTCTAGACAGTCTACTAGACAGTCTCAAATAAATGAACCGGTCAGAAAGAAAATGCCAGCTTCAGATTAGCCATGAATGTAACATTATTCCCTTACACGGACACTTCCTTCTGTCTGAACTACCTGTTAACTCATTCTCTGTGTCTGTCATGTGTATGCACGCGCTAACTAAGATCACTGTATTGCTGTCAGAGAGTTCGAGTGAAACACAGGACGAGGAGATAGACGAGGAGAAGGCAGGGTGAGGTGAGCCTATGATGAAGATGTCAGACAATGACTATGATAGGAACAACACACCGACACAGCTCATCATTGTTTCAACAATATCAGCATAGACCACCAAAAACACAATAAAGACTTGGTTTCATTAACATAGAGATGCTTCTATGAACAGCATACCATTTTTATTTTAGGGTGCCTATTTGTAGTTGTGTGTATTATACTGTATGTGCTGATTTCTGTTTGTTTGTTTGTGTGTATGTGTGTTTATGTGTGTGTGTGCATGCACACCGACCAGCATGTGTGTGCATTCGTCTGTGCTTATGTGTAAGTGTGTTTGTGTGTGAAGAGAGTTAGCAGGTCTCACAGAGAGGATTTTCTAAGACGCACCGGCTAGTGAGGAGGACTTAAAAGAGGGCGTGGCTCTGTAGCCCCGCCCCCTCTCCATCGGGGGTGAACCACATGACCAGGAGTACCACATGCGCAGAGAAAAAAGGCGCTTACTGTCTGTCTGTCTGTCTCTAACAGCCACATGTGAACTGTGAGTGCTAGACACAGCTCAGGGTGACTGCTGGGGTCTACAGGGGGTCTACAGGAGGTCTGCAGGAGGTCTACAGGAGGTCTATAGGAGGGGGACAGAGGGGTCATGGGTCATAGTGCAGGAGAGCAGGGCTGCATGTTCTGCGACAGAAATAGTCTTATTGAGAAATAAAGACTAGCGTCCACCCGTGCTGAGAGCCGGACACTTGGGCTTATTTAGAGATGAATGTTAGAGGTTTGTGCCAGTGGCGGTTCTACACTGGGGCCTACAGGGGCCAAGGGCTTCTACACAGGGGCCTACAGGGGCCACTGCCCCTGTGAAGAAGTCATTGGCCCCTGCTGTGGCCCCTGTGTCAAATTAATATTTCAATGATCAATTTATAACGATGAACGACGGAACAATTCTTACCTATTTTTTGTTCAAACAATATCTCATTGTGCACAAAAGGAACCCAGAATGTGTCTATTGTATAATAATGATAATATTTAATTGTGCAATAAAAGCTTGTGTATATATTTAAAAAAAGAACATTCTCACTGTACTGCACTTTCAAAATAAAATAAAAAGTAATTGTGCACAAAAATGAGAAATGTCATTGTCGTGCAAAAATAATTATTGTTAAAGTCTCATTGTTTGAATCAGTGTATTTGTATCTTCCAAGTATACTTCAAGTAGATTTTTAAATGAGCTAAAATAAAGGTTTTGAATGCTTAAATATAATCTTTGCCGTTTTTTAATGGGCCCCTCTGATTAAACACTGGCCCCTGCTTGGCCCCCACAGTAAAACTGGTCTAGAACCGCCACTGGTTTGTGCACTGAAATGGTATGTTGCTGAAGGTGATTTTTTTGTTTTTTGTCCTTTTTAAGAATATTTTTCATCAAACGGAACAAAACAAGGCTGCAGTATTGAAACATCCACAGTGTTTTGTGGACTTGGTGAGCAGGATGTGAACAGTTCAGGATAATTAACTCGTGCTATCACACTAAGAGATCATTTAGAGAGCTGTGTTTTAGTGAATTCATCCTCACATCTTCACCGATATTTATATGGTTCTAGCAGCTTAGTGATGTTGGGAATCACAGGGTTAGCAACTATAAGTTCACTAACCTGAACTTCATGCCAGTTCCATTGTAATACAACTGATTGTGACATTTAATATTGCCATTTCCAGTTCTCCAGTTCTTTGCCCAGCAGCCTGTGACGTGCTGGTCGACTCTGTCTGTCTGCAATAAGAAGAATTAAACTTTCACTATTCTGTGCATTAACACGTTCATGTTGCTTGACTAAAAGGTGCAGTGGAGCTCCAAAGTTTATCATACAGGATTAAAAGCTCCTTCAAGGTTAAATCCTGTCCTGATCTGAACCTATTTGGCTTCCAGATCAAACATTAGTGTTCAGTGCCAGATGCTGTTTGAGCCAAAGAACTCCCCCATCATTTCATGCCTACCTTTCTTATTATGATTATCATGCACTAATCATTAAACATCATTAAATTAGGTTTATAGGTGTAAGAAAAGTTGTTTGCCATATCCTCAAAATTTGTGTAATGGATCCTTTCTTAAAAAACCCCACATCTGACGTCCTAAATGCTTCTGCACTGACTTTCTGCACTGATATTCTTCAGATCTATTTCCATTCTTTAGATCTATTTCCAAACATCTCCAAATGTCTCATCTCTACTCGTCATAAGTCTCGTCCTCTGCACCAATCGCTGCTAACGCTGAGCATCGTGATATTAATAGTCCAGAGATAAAGAAGTATTATTTTAATGAGTTTGGGTGAGACAAACTGGTGCTATGATACCATAAGAGATGTACTGGGAGATAATGTTTGGTGAGGGAGCTGTAGACGACCTATAATGTCAATCTGGATATTGTAGATTTGGAGATTATTGCTTGCAGGCTGGAATGTGTTGGTTTAAAGTAGACTTGCCAGTGTTTGCCCTGCTGCTGACTGACAGCCGGACATCGGCTGGTCACTGGTCTGGGGTCAGGTGGACATGAACTGGAGCTAAATACAGGGTTCGTACACTTTAGCAGTGGTCAAATTCAAGCATTTTTCAAGGACTTTCAAGATGCATTTTCAAGCTTTTCCAGTATCTTACACCTGTTGTAAATTCCATGTTTTAGATGAGTACTTACATACTAAAAGGGGGAGATTTCACTGAACCATACCAACAGCAATGGTATTACACTTTTAGGAGGAACACTCTTCATTTCAGATAGGCTACTCATTATTTTTACATTGAACATGTGATTATTACAGTCTACAGATGGATATAGTCCGATTGCAAGAGAAATACAGTAATAATTTCAAGCATTTTCAAGCACTTTATCCAAAATCCAAGCACTTTTTAAACCTTGAAAATACAACATCTAAATTCAAGCATTTTCAAGGATTTCAAGCAGCCGTACGAACCCTGTAGATAGTAGAATTAGTCTGCTAACGAGGTCTGATGATGGTGGTTTTAATGATGGAGGCCTGTAGAAGGGACCAGAGGTGAGACTAAAGTACTGATGCAGGGTGTTTACTATAACGACATGTGTTAAAAAGTATTATTAGGTGCAAATATTCTAAAAGTGGCTATGCTCAGTATACTTCCATACAGCACTGACTACAATAGGTTTATTGCATTGGTGTTTGTTTAAATTTAGGGTTTTAAGGTTGAAGCCCACTAAATCAGTGCTTACAGGAGAAAGTTATCAGTAGAAGAAGAAGCTGGTGGAACCCCACACACACAAACACAGACAAACAGCAAGTGCTCTTCTCTGTGGTAGGCAGGGGCAAAAGGGCAACCGTTCAGAGGTCAAAGGTCAGGGTTGGTAGCAGAAAGCTGGCAGGCGGAGCCCAGAGAAACACTGAGAGGCGATCGGTCAGTTCGGTGCTGGCTGCGGTGGGCGAGATGGAGGGCGGGGCCAAAGGGAGGTGACTGCGCCGTGGTCGGTTGGTTGGTCGGTCGGTTGGCAGGTTGGCGAGCGCCATGCGTGCCCCGCCAAAACTACAGGTCACTGGGACTCAATCTGTGGAGAAGAGAAGGAGGGACCATGAGAGAAAAGATACGGAAACGTTTCCTTTAACTTACACTGCAAAAAAAAAAGATGTTTAGTCTAAAAACCAGATAAAACAGTAAATCTGAGGGAAATGATCTTGCTGCATAGACAGATAATTTACCTTGACAAGATTTCTGAAATTAAGATTATTAAATCTAGAAATAAAATAGGTGTAAAATAGGTAAAATAGGAGTTGGGATGAGTCAGGAGGAGTCAGGAGTTAGGAGGAGTTAGGAGGAGTCAGGAGTTGGGAGGAGTTAGGAGGAGTCAGGAGTTGGGAGGAGTTAGGAGGAGTCAGGAGTTAGGAGTTGGGAGGAGTCAGGAGTTGGGAGGAGTTAGGAGGAATTGGGAGGAGTCAGGAGTTGGGAGAAGTTAGGAGGAGTCAGGAGGAGTCAGGAGATAGGAGGAGTTAGGAGTTGGGAGGAGTCAGGAGTTGGGAGGAGTTAGGAGGAATTGGGAGGAGTCAGGAGTTGGGAGGAGTTAGGAGGAACTGGGAGGAGTCAGGAGGAGTTAGGAGGAGTCAGGAGTTAGGAGGAGTTAGGAGTTGGGAGGAGTCAGGAGTTAGGAGGAATTGGGAGGAGTCAGGAGTTGAGAGGAGTTAGGAGGAGTCAGGAGGAGTCAGGAGTTAGGAGGAGTTAGGAGTTAGGAGGAGTTAGGAGTTGGGAGGAGTCAGGAGTTAGGAGGAGTCAGGAGATAAAGTAAAGCTGCCAGCAGAGATGAACTGACCCGAGCAGAGTGACCTGACAATTATGTGTTTCTTACCAAGATAAAAAACAAACTTTATATTTAGAAGTGTTACATAAATTATCTTGTTTGAAGAGTTAATTTCTTATTTTAAGTGTTCAACATGCTTATTTTTAGATTTAATGATCTTAATTTAATAAATCTTGTCAAGGTAAATGATCTGTCCATGATCATTTCCCTCAGATTTACTGTTTTTATCTGGTTTTTAAACACCTTTTTTGCAGTTTACCAGCCAGATGGTCTGCTGTTACTGTCTGGAGCAGGTTTATATGAATCATGGGCCAAATTATAAAAGATTCCTGTTTTTCATTGTGTTAGCACTGCAGCCATCCATCAATTAGAGCGAGTTAAAGCAGAGCGTGGGGTGGCAGCAGTCTCTGTCCCTGTGAACTGAGAGTCTGGAGGTCTGCTGCAGGGCCACGCAGGGATTCATCCTCTAAGCCTGGATCAACTCCAGGCCCAGGGTCTCCTCCTAATGTCATTCAGTAGCACACTGTCGGCTATTTTTACCATCACACTCCATCAGACACGTAGCAGAGATCACACACACACACACACACACACACACACACTATCTGCTGTGTGTTGCTGTAACTAAGGCTCATCTCAGGGTGGCAGTGGATGTATGCATGCACAGCCAGACACTACATTTTCAGCTAAATATTGTACTTTTGACTCCACTACATTTAACTGACAGCTTCAGTTTCGAGATTTAAAATGAACATGATCAATTTAAAGTTTTCTTAAGTAAACTTTTTATTTTCAATTAAACCTCGTGAAAATATATGAAGTAGTTATAATGAGCCCTCTCTTTACAAAATCAAAACACTGCTTACATAAATCTGAGTGAGTCCATTCTGCATAACGAGTACTTTTACTTTTGATACTTTAAGTACATTTTGATGCTGATACTTTTGTACTTTTACTTCAGTAAGTTTTGAATGCAGGACTTTTACTGTCGTGGAGTAATTTCACAGTGTGGTTTTAGTACTTTTATCTGAATACTTCTTCCACCACTGGTTTGTAGCCATCAGGTGCATATTTGCAAACATTTAACAGGCTTGTTGTTGAGCTGAAAACATTAAATCTGGAGAGTTTCAGCATTAATTTACAGCAGCTGTGGGATATGAATGAGAACCTGCTTCTGTTTACTTCTGTCTGAAATCAAGGAGCCATTGTTTGAAAAAGTACTGAGACGTTTGAGTGGATAATCTGCCACTGAGTGAACGGGACATCTGACATGTGGAGCAACAATAAGAGGAGCTGTGAATGCTTTACAGACTGATAAAGTGTGTTTTACACCCACTTGTCTCAGTGATGCGTTTGTCTATGCTATGCTCCCTCAGTCCGTCTCCCCCAAAAGGAGTCGGTGTGGGCTCCTTCACCCCATTCTCCTTAGCAACACCTCCTGGTGCTGTTGCCTTAGCAACACCTGCTGGTCCTGTTGTCGGAGCACCACTGGGGGGTGAAGATGTCTTTGCCTCTGTTTTCTCCTCCTGCAGCCAAATATAGATACACAAGGACACAAGGACACACACACAAACACACACACACACACACACACACACACTGAGGTTGTTCTGTGGTGGACTCTCTCATGCTACCATCTTGTGGTGTCGGCCAGTAAAAGCACAATGACTCAGCAGAACCAGAGACTGTCTCAGTCAGTACTTTTACATGACACTTGAAAAAAACAAATTATAGCCTTAATCTGACTATAACTGGACAACTGAAGAGGATGTAAACGTGTTGGTTAGACTGATGTCGCAGTTCTCCAACTCCGATTAGGACGCCCAGATAATGAGACTGGAATAGGAATTCCTCCTGCATGTATGACAAGACAACGTATGCTCCACGCACCACGCTGGAATATGACCCCGGAACAAAAACATCCAAGAAAGCCTTTAGCCTATCGCACATTAGCTGGTCGCATTAGCTGGTCGCAGTAGCTGGTCCCATTAGCCGGTCGCACATTAGCCGGTCACGCACTAGCCGGTCGCACATTAATCGGTGGCATTAGCCGGTTGCACATTAATCGGTGGCATTAGCCGGTCACATTAGCCGGTCGCATTTGCCGGTCACACATTAGCCAGTCACATTAGCCGGTGTCATTAGCCGGTCGCATTAGCCAGTCGCACATTAGCCGGTCACAATAGCCGGTCAAATTAGCCGGTCACTTTAGCCAGTTACACATTAGCCGGTCACATAAGCTGGTCGCTGTAGCCGGTCACACATTAACCGGTCACTTTAGCCAGTCACATTAGCGGGTTGCACATGAGCCGGTCACTTTAGCCGGTCAGATTAGCCGGTCACACATTAGTCAGTCACATTAGCCGGTTGCATTAGCCGGTCACATCAGCCGTTGTCATTAGCCGGTCGCACATTAGCCGGTCACTTTAGCCGGTCGCAGTAGCCGGTCGCAGTAGCCGGTAACACTTTAACCGGTCACTTTAGCCGGTCACATTAGCCGGTCACACATTAGCCGGTCGCATTAGCCGGTCGCACATTAGCCGGTCACATTAGCTGGTCGGAGTAGCCGGTCACACATTAGCCGGTCTCATTGGCCGGTCGCATTAGCCGGTGAGTAGCAACGGCACAAAGTGTCAAATTGAGGTCAACAGAAAGGCGGCATATTAACCCGCGGAAACAACCCATATCGTCACCAAGTGTTGAGGAAAAGGACACATTCCCGTCAGTTATTTGATTTTCTCAACAAGGTCAGAAGTCCTAGTAGACACCAAAATCGTTTTTTTAAGCATAGCTTGATTAAACTGTGCATGTAAACACACTGTGTGATGATAAAATGAGTGAATGTGTGGTGACCTTGGGTCCGTTGGTGTGTTCGCTGCCCGGCCCCACGTTGTCCATCGATCCAGTCTTAGACTTAGATTTAGCATTTTGCTTATTGGCCTCGATCTTCACATCTCCTCCACCTGAGGCAGGAACAGAAGAGGGTTAGTATGAGACCAGCACTGAAGTAGAAAGAGTTTAAATAAAGTTATAAAATGTGGAGAATACAGGTTTTGAGTCGGACCTGGCTTGTGTTTGATGTTGTCCTTTGAGCCACATTTGGACGTCACCTTGCTCACATCGACCTTCTTATTCAGGATCTGCACCTGGAGGAGATCATAACGTAGCCTCTTTATGCTGTGTCATTAAAAAGCCTCGTCCAGCACAATGCAGCTCTGCTTTAACTTCCACTCTGAAAATCACTCAGAGGAAACACTGTGTTCAATATGATGGGAGAAATAACACAACACGACATATTCTGGACTATCAACCCATGCTTCATTCCAGACGGTGACCTGTTTCATGCTTTTATTTATGCATATAAAGTAGGACTTTGAGTTGTTGTTATTGTCAGCTGGCATTGATTCATTCTGATGGATCTTCAGTGTGATCAGATCAGCTGACTGTGATCCTCTGTGGTGTTTTTTATTAAGTTTTATTAGCAAACAAACCATAATTGGTTCCGATTACATGATTGACATTAGAGCTCTCCCTCATTAGAGGCTGCTTGAGAGGTTCAATTATTAATAACCTGATTCTATAATACAAACGCAAATATTTGAATTCTTAACAGATCATTTAAATATTCATAATGTATTTTTAGACCGAGGAAACAAACCTGTGATTTCAGTAAACGAAAGAAAATGTAAATATTGGTGCACATTTACTGTATAATGTGTTAATACAGCAGCACATACACATGAGGCTGTATAGGATTGTGTTGATTTGTATTTACTTACTTTATGTGGAACATAAAAACAAAATAAGGTTGTTCCATACACAGGATGGGGTATATATATATACATATATGTATGTATGTTAATCCAGTTTATAAAGGTTTTTTGAATCCTCGTAATGTTTCATTACCACCCTTTTTCTTCAATTTCTTGTTCATTTTAATGCCTGGTGCAACTAAAGCCACTTTCCATGGTTTTCTTGATAATGATTTTGGTGATTATCAATAAAACCATGTTAAATGTCTAGATATCAGCTCTTAAATTAAACTCTAATGGGCTATTTGTGTTGTTATCATTATATTTGTCCAAACAAATGTACCTTTAGCCATTAAAATGAACAAGCAATTGAAGAAAAATGATGATCTAATATTTTTTTCCATGACTGTATATGTAAATCAAGAATAAATACAAATATATAGACCAGCTAATGCAATTAAGGAAACAAAAAAAAAAACGGACAAGACAAAGTAAAGATGATCTGCATGAAAATAATAGTATAAAGGGTTGAGACTGAACATTGGGAAAGGGACTTTTAACATAATTACACGTTAAAATAAGATTCATAGCACTAATATCAGCATTGCCATGACTGGTTAAACTGGTGAAGTGGCATATTTTAGGGTCCATAAATAAGTAAATAAATCCTGTGCATTAGCCATATGAGCATTAAAACTGGACAGTTGCTGTGATATATGATCAGCACACAGCTTCATCTAGACGGGAGCCATTTCCAGTATACTTTTTTGCATTTTTTAAAAATAGATCTGAGACAGCAAAGTGGTGATGGTGAGGGCAGCCAAGAGATGGTATATGATAGTGCAGCAGGTGTTTGGAGCAGATGGGAACAACATCTGGGAGGGTGGGCACGATATTCTAAAGGCATTGATTCTCAGTTACTATGAATGTTATGTTTGTGGGTAAATTCAGCTCAATTAGTTGTTGTTGTTAGAGGTTTAATCTGCATGCAGCCATGTGAATGGAATTTAAATATTAAGAACCAAATTCCTGATTAGGGGCTGGATTCATAAAGCATTCTTCAGGAAAAAAATGCCTCTTAAGTGCGACTTTTTCTCTTGACTTTGCTCTTAAGACAACATTTAAGAAGATTTGGTATTCACGAAGAAATACTTATCTTTTCTTTAGTTGTTTTCTTAACTTTCTTCTTAAGATATAACTTGAGAACAAATGAGGTTCTTGAAAACAAAGTTCTTAGATTTCTTCTCATATTTCTTCAGAATTTTAAGTGAAGCCCTCAAATTTATTTGATTTCTTTAATATTTAGTTTTTTTCTAGACAATGTGTTAACAAGTTTTGTTCTAGAAGTTGGTCTGAGTAGTTTTTTTTGTAAAATGTATCACATAAAGCCTGTTATTTTGGCATTTGACAAATAATGTAAATGTCCTTTCAGTCTGTGTGGCATGTGACACTATTCCTAGATTACACTACAATGTACTCTTAGTAAATCACTGAGGCAGTTGTTGTATTTGATACTACTGAATTAATCATTATGAACATATTATTTAAGTAGGCCAAGTTACTGAAACCACGCAAAAGATCTTAAGTTAAAAATCTAAGAACTTCCTAAGTGAGAAAACTAATAATTTCCGAAGACAAACGACAATTCTTAAGAACAAAAATGGTGAATATCATTTAAGAACATTCTTAGGAACATCTTGTTTATTATCTTAAGAATTTTCTTAAGTTTTATCTGAAGAACACTTTTGTGAATCCAGCCCCAAATCTTTTTGTTTCTGGGATTTATAAAAAAAAAGGAGATTCTCAACTGATCACAATTTGAACAAGAAGGAAAATGATGCTAAATGTGAGATGCAGCCACCCTGACCAGAGCCTCCCTCCAGCTCCAGCAGTACTTACATTGCCACCTCCAGGGACATGTTTGATATTGTCCTTGGAGCCACAGCGAGACGTGACATGGCTGAAGTCCAGCTTTTTGTGCACTATCTGAACCTAAAGACAGGCAGGCAGACACACAGACAGACAAGCAGGAAAGTGAGGAGGTAGAAAGGAAAATAAGGAGAGAAAGAAAGAGAGAGAGAGAGAGAAGGAAAGGTATGATAGGCAGACAGACAGGAGTAGCAGAGAAGAGCAGATCAGCTGGCAGCTTGAGTTAACAGGAAACAGAGGAGCCTTGCTCTGTCACTATGGAAGAGGTTCTGTCATTCAAATCTAATGATTCCTCCTACACGTGTGCTTCTCTGTGTTATGTGATAGCTTTATCGGCACCTCGCACCACCGAAAATGGTTTTGGGACATGATGCAGAAAAGTCATAGAAGAGGTTGGCAGCTAATCGGAAAAAAGATTCTTGAAGGAAAGGTTTGAGAATTCTTCCGTGAATTATTATGGTGAAGTGTCAAAAAGATGTTTCTAGGGGACTAGATAACAACAGAGCACTTCCATAAACAGCATTAATAAAAAATAAAAAAACTGAACAAGCACAGGACACACACCGAGAGGGGAAACAGAGCACATGCAACAGAATATTACACAGGACACTCAGTGACTTTGTGTTAACACATGCTGGTCTGAGCAGAGAAGCAACTGGAAGCGACTGATAGAGACGTTTGAGAGGACAAAAGATTTGTCTTTTAGCCTGCGGTTCGAGCTCTGAGGACGTGTTGCATGGATGGTCTAACGAGGACGTCTGGCTTTCCTTAAAGCCAGGGGCAGACTCAGACTGTTTGATGGGAAGGGCCGAAAAAAATAAAAAGGGCACGTTCTGCACAACATGGAGCCCCACCAGCATGATGCATCATGTAAGATGAAATAGTCCTTATCCTAGATTACGATTAGCATTAAGTTAAAGGAGATCCAGATCAAAGTAATTAATGTTATGCTACTGACAATTAATCCTCTATGGTACGCATTGTGATGTCAGTTAGGAAATAAGTGTTTTTTTGTCTTAAATTGACTAAGTAAACATAATCTTTTTTTTTTTTTTTTTTGTGGAAGTTTTTGGGGTTTGTTGCCCATAGGCAACATTAAACCATAACAGTGCACAAGTGAAAAAGAAAGTTTTTTAGATTAATTTTAACATAATTTATTTAATAAACGTGTAAAAGATTCAGTCACTTCAACAGGGTCCAACACATAACATTTTACATTTAAAAACATTATAAAACAAACTTTTTTAACCGGTTTCTTGCAAAAACATGCATTGGAGAAATCTGACAGGCCAAAAATGGTTATGTTGTCTGAGGCCAACACCGTACCATAGAGGGTTAAAACCAGTGAAGTGAGACCAAAGCTTTGTGAACCATTCCCAGCTGTGGCTCAGTTGGTAGAGCGGTCGTCCACTGATTGAAAGGTTGGTGGTTCAATCCCCGACCATGGCAGCCTACATGTCCAAGTATCCTTGAGCAAGATACTGAACCCCCCAAAAAACAGAAGAAGAACCAAAAAAGAACCCCTGCATTCATCGGTATGTGAATGAATTCCCAATGGTGGCAGGTGGCAGCGTTTAGGTTAACGCTGCCACCAGTATGAATGTGTGTGAGTAAATATTAAGTGAACAAAATAACTGGTGTGGCAAGTGTTGAACTCCATCTCTTTGATATTAACCTGTTTACAAGCAGAGTAAATCATTTTGGGGGGTGTCTAATGATACCAAAAGAGCCAAAAAAGCAAAGAAAGCATAAACACAAGACAATATACATCAGGGATGGTCAAATGGAGGCCCGGGGGCCGTATACGGACCGCACTCTCACTTGAAGTGGCCCTCAGTACAACTACGTGCATTTGAGCATGAAATCTTAAAAGTACAGTGTAAAAATGCACAAAATTACTTCTTGCAATTAATGTTGGTCTGCTGTACAAAAAAAGAACCTGGTCTCACAGGAATCCGTGAAATAGCCACGGATTCGCTTAGCTCAAAATCCGTGGAATAGCCACGGAATCACTCAAATTTCCGCGAAACTGACACAGATTTCGCTACAATGCAAGTTAATGACAGTCATATCCCGTGGCTATTCCATGGATATTTGTTCCTATTGGTTTGTTCCAAGTCACGTGACTTTCAAGGTCCCGGCGGTCAGAACAAAAAACATGGCGGACAGTTCTCTCATTTTTAGTGAAAAAAATCAATATTTTGACTTAGTTTCTGCATAAAAATGGATTTTGATCACATTTCTAGCGAGAAATATATGTTTTATTTTCTAAATATTCACTCAGTGAATGTACATAATCACTTTGTATGTTGGAATAGCCACGGGATATGACTGGCATTAACTTGCATTGTAGCGAAATCCGTGTCAGTTATCCGGAAATTTGAGTGAATCCGTGGCTATTCCACGGATTCCTGTGAGACCAGGTTGAAAAAAAAGTAAGTGGTTATTTTTTATTTGCTTCAATCCTTTTGTATTCCTATTTATACTGTTATACATGCATTTGAGCATAAAATATGTTAAGTTACTGCACCCTGTGGCCCTGTGGTGGTGAACATGAAACATTGTGGCCTCCTGCAGCATTTAAGTTGCCCATCCTTGGTTTACATGAATGAGCGAATTAATGATCTACTAAACTAAGTCCTCCTGGGTTTCAGAGGGACCCCGTAACACAACAAAAACAAAAAATCTACCAATCATGTGAGCAGAAGAATGAAAAAGACTTGATCCGTGTGGAGATAAATGAGCATCGCTGTGGCAGCAGGAGGTGTGGAGCATGAATCAGAAGGGTGAATATCAGTCGCATTAAGAGCCAAGAGTCTCTCAAGTCATGATGTTAGTCAGCGAAGGCTTCACTTCATCACTTTTATAGCAGAAACCAACAGAACAACATTCTGCTCAACCTCGCTCACTCAGACTGTTGAGTTTTTACAAGCTGCTTTTAATGTTATTCAGTCTCGTTCATATTATCTTAACGTGGTTTTAAACACAGACAAAACCAAGATCATGGTTTTATCTTGTTCACTCCAAATATTGTTACATCAAAAGGAAAACCTGCACACTGTAAAAAAAAAATGTCTGTAGATTTTATGGTGAAAAACTGCAAAACCATGACAGTAAAATACGTAAAATGATAAATGAGTTAATTCAGTTTCAATAAAAATGAAACACTGTGAATGTATATATATGCCAAAACAGTATTTTTTACATTTTTTGTTTATGTTTTTTGAAAAATACATTACTTCACTGTAAAATACTCTGGCACCGTGTTTGTAGCAAAAAATATTATGTAATAAATATATACAATCATCATTTTTGCATTTATTTTTTTGTAAAAAATGTTTCTCACTGTTAAATGTACTAAACACCACATCTCTAACAGAAATATACTGTAATATTTAATGGTAAAATCTTTAATTTATGCAGCATTTATAAAGTGTTTTCTTGTCAATTATATGGCAGAACAGCGTTTCTTTTGATGGAAAAACGTTTTATTTTTTACGGTAAAATATGGAATAAAATGGCAATCAACCACAGCTGCTGGTTTTTACCGTAAGGACAACAGTTTTTTTTTTTTTTTACAGTGTGAGACCATTGACCAGTGCTTGTGTTTTTACATTTTAAATTGTTGTTTGTTACAGTTTCCGCACGTTTTATTGTAAAACACTTTTGCACCTACAGCTCTCTAAAACTACAGCTGCAGATAGTCAAGAAGTTGTTTCTTTGTTCTCATTTTGCATCTTTTAGTCATTGTTGTGCATCTCGCTGTACTTGTCTTGAGCCATTTATATTATTTTTGCATGTCTTTGTACTTACGTTTCCCCTTTTTGTAGTTGATTTCAGTGTCTTTACAGTTGATTTTAATCTCTATGTAGTTGCTTTGCATCTCTTTACACACATTCTGCATCTTATTGCAGTTGTTTTGAGCCGTTTTGCAGTTGTTCATTTCTCATTTTTTGTATGTTTGCAGTAGTTTTATGTGTCTCTGTAGTTGTATTTAGACTCTTTGTAGTTGTTTTGAGCCTTTTTGCAGTTGTTCTACATCTATATGTCATTTTGAGTATCATTGTGGTTGTTTTCTATCTCATTCTCTGTATTTTTGCAGTTGTTTTATGTATATTTGCAGTTGCAGTTTTGAGTTATAGTCTCTTTGTAGTTGTTGTGCATTTAAACATAGTTATTTTGTAAATCATTGTTTATTTTAATTTCATTATTTGCATCCTTGCAGTAGTCTTAAGTCCCTTTGTAGTTCTTTTGCAGCTATATGTAATAATTTCTGCACTATTCTGGTTGTGTTCCATCTCATTTTTTTGTATCTCTGCAGATGTTTTATGTGTCTTTGTGGTTATTTGATTGACTTGTCAACAGCTACGTCATTAAAGGGCTCAATAATGTGACTTGGTTGGATCGAGTCAGAGAGTTTAAAGGAGTCGAACCATTTCAGGACACGTGGAAGGTAAAAACAGAAAGAGCAGATCTCTGACACAGTGTTCTAACTCTGTTCTAACGGCTCGTTCTCTAAGGAACTTGATGTCTACTTTTAATCAAACAGGCTCACGTTGATGCAGCGAACAGCTGTTTCAACCAGAACTATCACTGTTACTGTGACATCATGTTGTGTTATTAACTCTGTGGTTTATTGTAAGAAACCTGCAGCAGACATCAGACCTACTCTGTCTGTCTTTCTGTTTCTGTCTGCAGGAGGAAAATGTCCTGATGACGCAGGTGGCACCAGCTAAGGATGACTCACTGAGCAGTTAGCACACGTACGCTTAACGCATGAGTACACACACACACACACACACACACACACACACAGAATGGTAGCCTCCAATCAACGTCTACGTTTTCCTCTCTATTTATCTCTATTTCAGCTCACCTGTTGATCAGTATTGGTGAGGAATGTACGTAACTAATGCTGTTTGCTATATTTTTTGTTACTTTTTATCAGAAGTCCTCTGCCATGTTAAATGTCCAGATATCAGCTCTTAAATTAAACTCTAATCAGATATTGTTGTTGTTATCATTATATTTGTCCAAACAGATGAACCTTTAGTTGTACCAGGCATTAAAATGAACAACAAACTGAAGGAAAAGGCTGGTCTAAGGTATAGTTCTGCAACTACTGGAACTGAACTATTGTCTATTGTAACATGCCCTCACCAGCCACTTTATTAGGTACACCTGTTCAACAGCTCGTTGATGCACATATCTGATCAGCCAATCACACGGCAGCAGCTCAGTGCTCTTAGTTCTTCAAAGCGAGCAGCAGAATGATGAAGAAAGGTGATTAAAGTGAGTTACAGAGAAAATATCCAGAGAGCCTTGATGATGTCAGAGGTCAGAGGTCAGAGGTCAGAGGAGGGAGACCAGACTGGTCCAACAGTAACAGATCACCATGGTTACCACCAAGGTAGAAGAAGACCGTCTCTGGACCAGAACACCTCACAACTACAGCAGCAGGAGACCATAAGGCCACTTTATTAGGTACACCTGGCTGGCTTGTTAACCCTTAATAGGACACTCATTGAAATACTTGCAAATTCCAAATTTCAACCCTAGAGAATATTGGAGGATATTACATACAGCCAGAATGTGTAAAAAAACAACAACATAAGGACCCGGGAGAGGAGAATAATATTTTGAGAAATAAATGGTGAGAAAAAAATTTGCAGATTTATGAGATTTAAAGTGGTGAATCTGCGAGAAAAAAGTTGCTTTTTTTCCCACTTTTTTCACACAGATTTGCCACTTTAAATCTCTTAAATCTGTTTCTTTTTTTCTTGTAGATTTGCCACTTTAATGTAGTAAATTTGCAACTTTTTTCTCGAAATATTTTTATATTTTTGGATTTTTGGATATCTGCTGAAGTAACCAAATACGGTTCTTCACCCGATAAGTGGCCGTTGAGAATCTTCTACACACAATTTGTACTGTACTGTAGATGTAGATGTGTGTGTGTGTGTGTGTGTGTGTGTGTGTGTGTGTGTATGTGTGCTTCAAGGTTTGAATTGAAGTTTTACTATTTTTGCAAATTCCATAATTATAGAATTGGCTTCTTAGAAAAGTATCACATTTTCATTGGTTTGTGTAAAAGTAGGTGTGAAATATGCTAATTCATGTAAATGATGTACCCTGAAAGCATGTTTACTGGTTTTTCTGGATGTCCCCATAAAGCCTGATTAAAACATAACTTCATCATTTCAGAAGTTTAAAGGCGTGTTCAGGCTAACTGAGCTGTGGCAAGTTTACCCAATTTTTTTCAGCTCTGTACAACCTCTAGAAAGGGTGGTCCCCACAAGGGAGGATGAAAACTGGAGTCCCCATGATGTAGGAAAACCAATATATGTGTGTGTGTGAGAGGACTCACTCTGGTCTTGGGGGTGGAGGAGTCTGAAGTCTTGTTGTTGGGGGTGGAGGAGACCTGAGGAGACAATCAGCTGATCAATAAACCTCCAACCAACAACACAACAGATAGAGGAGGAGCAGGAGGAGGAGCAGGAGGAGGAGCAGGAGGAGGAGCAGGTTGGGACACGGGAAGCATTATTATGATTAATACATGGAGAATAACAGCAGGGTTAAAAAAAGAAACAAACTGGACGGAACACTTTCAAATCAAAAATCACCTGGGAAATGTGTAGAATCAATTAGATTAAACACAAAATTATGAGCCAATCAAATGACAGATGGATAATAAACAAATACAGTCATGGAAAAAAAAATATTAGACCATTGTTTTCTTCAGTTTCTTGTTCATTTTAATGTCTGGTTCGACTAAAGGTTCATTTGTTTGGACAAATATATTGATAACAACAAAAATAGCTGATAAGAGTTTAATTTAAGAGCTGATATCTAGACATTTAACATGGTTTTATTGATCATAACCAACATCATTATCAACAAAACCATGTTTAGTTGTACCAGACATTAAAATGAACAAGAAACTGAAGAAAACAAGGTGGTCTAATAATTTTTCCATGACTGTATTTTTTGGTAATTTTGTGTCCTTTTTAATCATTTTAACATCTATCTTTGGTCAATTTGTTTCTATTTCAACTATTTTGTGTAATTTTTTGGTCATTTTTGCATTTGTTTTTTGTCATTTTGTGTCTTTTGGTCATTTTGTGTCTTTTTTGATCATTTTTAACATCTGTTTTTGGTAATTTTGTGTCTTTTTTGATCATTTTAACAACTATTTTTGGTAATTTTGTGTCTTTTTTGATCATTTTAACAACTATTTTTGGTAATTTTGTGTCTTTTTTGATCATTTTAACATCTATTTTTGGTAATTTTGTGTCTTTTTTGATCATTTTAACATCTATTTTTGGTCAATTTGTTTCTATTTCAACATTTTTTTGTAATTTTTTGGTCATTTTTGCATTTGTTTTTTGTCATTTCGTGTCTTTTGGTCATTTTGTGTCTTTTTTGGTAATTTTTAACATCTATTTTTGGTGAATTTGTTTTTATTTTAAAATTTTGTGTCATTTTTTGGTCATTCTTGCATCTATCTTTTGTCATTTTGTGTCTTTTGGTCATTTTAACATCTATTTTTGGTCAATTTGTTTTTATTTCAATAATTTTGTGTTATTTTTTTCTGTCATTTTTACATCTACAATCATGGAAACATTCTTGATAAAAACCAAAATCATGATCAATAAAACCATGTTAAATGTCTCGATATCAGCTCTTAAATTAAACTCTTATCAGATATTTCTGTTGTTATCATCATATTTGTCCAAACAAATTAACCTTTAGTTGAACCAGACATTAAAATGAACAAGAAATTAGAGAAAACAAGGTGCTTTAATCATTTTTTCCATGACTGTATGTGAAGGAAAGAAGATGAAAATGTACCTAAATATATACATATACTTCTGCACCTCTCAAAAATGATAACATCAACACATTAAAGCAGAATAGATAAGAGTAGTAATAGTAGATAATAAAACAAATAATAAAGGCCATATGTTGTGTGGAGTTCCTGTGATGGTTATTGTGTAGAAACAACACTTGGACTCATTACACATGATAATTTAAACATTGTTTACAGGCTTCTTTATGTTCTCCAGCATCTCTATTATATCCTGAACCACACACACACACACACACACACACACACACACACAGACAGAGGAGGAGAGAGCTGCAGCTGTAAGTGAGTCTTCAGCTCCAGACACATTGTTGTTATTGTTGTTGTTGTTGTTGTTGTTCCATCTCTATTACTTCCTCATCAGTCCTGCATCACATCAAGACCAATCATCATTTCCTTCAGAATAAAAGCCATTTTATTCTCAGAGAATTTGCCAGAAAACAACAATAACAACAACAATACTGTTTATTTAAGTGACCATATATATATATATATATCAACCTGGTCTCACAGAAATCCGTGGAATAGCCACGGAACCGCTCAAATTTCCGTGAAACTGACACGGATTTCGCTACAATACAAGTTAATGACATCATATCCCGTGGCTATTCCATGGATATTTGTTCCTATTGGTTTGTTCCAAGTCACGTGACTTTCAAGGTCCCGGCGGTCAGAACAAAAAACATGGCGGACAGTTCTCTCATTTTTAGTGAAAAATCAATATTTTGACTTAGTTTCTGCATAAAAATGGATTTTGATCACATTTCTAGCCAGAAATATATGTTTTATTTTCTAAATATTCACTCAGTGAATGTACATAATCACTTTGTATGTTGGAATAGCCACGGGATATGACTGGCATTAACTTGCATTGTAGCGAAATCCGTGTCAGTTTCACGGAAATTTGAGCGATTCCGTGGCTATTCCACGGATTTTGAGTTAAGCGAAATCCGTGGCTTTTTCACGGATTTCTGTGAGATCATGTTGAGATATATATATATATATATTCTGATCCCAGTGTGGAGTAAAACACGTTATTATAGCAGCTGCTTGAATTACAAAGTAACCTTCATACGCTGATATAAGAAAATCATCCTGCAGCTTCTCTCAGGACCCTTGAGCTTGATAACTGTTGTTTAATTAATATTAATATTAATCTATATCTATATTAATATTAATGAATTATTCCCTGTCCTACCTTCCCTCCTCCAGGCTGGTACTTGATGTTGTCGATGGATCCGATCTTGGAGCGGACGTTCTTCAGGTCGGGGGTGGGGGCGTTGAGGGGCCTCGGGGTGCGGGGGGCCCGGGGCACCGGGGGCTTCTTCTCCATGGGGGTCTGCTTGGGCACCGGGGGCTTGGTGATGACACGGCGGCGGTGGGCGTTCTCCCCGTTGGTGGAGGCGGCGGGGGTCGTGTTGGAGGCCGGGCGAGGACGGGCTGCAGGGACAAACACAGGAACCAGGATTTAAAGGGACAGCGCACCAGGAAATACAAAACACACATCCTGTTGTTGTTGGATATCGGTCTATTTTCTCTCAAATATAACAAAAAAATATATGTACTGTGTTGTGCGTGGAAGGTCCCTTTAATTACTTTTTTTGTTAATTTTGTGTCTTTTAAAAAAAATATGTTTGTGTCTTTTTTAATAATTTTGTGTCTTTCTTAAGTAATTTAGTGTTTTTTCAGTTATTTTGTGTCCTTTTTTGTAATTTTGGGTAGTTTTTTTGGTCTTTTTGTGTGTTTTTGTGTGTTTTTGTGTCTTTTATAAATATTTTTGTGTCTTTTTGTGTCTTTTTTAAATAATTTTGTGTCTTTATTGGTAATTCTGTGTATTTTTTTGTCATTTTGTGTATTTTTTTCGTCATTTTGTGCCTTTTTAAAGTAATTTAGTGTTTTTTTCAGTTATTTTGTGTCCTTTTTTGTAATTTTGGGTCGTATTTGGTCATTTTGTGTATTTTTTCAGTAATTTTGTGTCTTCTTTTGGTCATTTTGATACTGCCTCCATCGGCCCCCAGGTAATTTGAATTTGAGACCCCTGCCCTCGAGGGTACCCAATCATTTCTTTCTGTGTAAAGGGCAGCCAATAAGGCACTTCCTCTCATTTCCACCACTCTAGAGGCACTTTAGCGCTCTATCTCAGCCATGGAGGCGTGAGGGGGGTCCACCACTGCTCTGACACACTGACTGAAAGAGCAGCAGCATGTCTTTGAGAAGGAGGTGACTCTACATCCAACACAGAGATCTGCCCAGAGAGTGGAGAAGTGCACAGAAATTACAGTTTGACGCTGACAGCCAGAGAGTGTACAACATTTCCCTGCTGACTGCTGTTGTGTTGCGTACAGGAAAATAAGAGGTTAGGCCGGTTTCACAGAGCCATGGGGAGAGGCCCTGACAGCTCCGGCTCTGATTGGACCGTGTGATGACGTCTATGCTGCAGGACGGAGAAGTGAGGAGTCACTGTGGATGTGAAACAGGGCCATGGAGGAAAAATAGAGCATGTATGATCCATTCAGTTTTCATCTCCGATAACATTGTGAGATAAGGCCGAGGTCTGCAAACTGCCCTTTTATTCTAATGACATTTGGAATTCCATAATACTGAAAGAATATTGAAAAAAATATTGTTATGGGTTTTTTTCCCCTTAGGGCGCTTTCACAACCCAAAGTTTAGTCTGTTTTAATTGAACTCTGGTGGTTAAAACCTTTTCAACAGTCTTTTCACCTCTTTTGTGGGATGATTTTGTGTCTTTTTTAATAATTTTGTGACATTTTTTGGTAATTCTGTGTCTTTTTTGGTCATTTTGTTCTTTTTTTAAGTAATTTAGGGTTTTTTTCTGTCATTTTGTGTCTTTTTGGTCATTTTGTGTCTTTTTTAAAGTAATTTCGTAAATTCACTCTGATTCAGACGAACCAACTGGACTTGGCTTGTGAAAGCTTTTCTCCCAGTTTGTTACCTGTAGTCTTGGGTTTCTTGGCCTCTCCTGTCTTGTTCTCAGTCTTGTCATTCTTGTTTGCTATAAGGATGAAACACAGCATGTAAAGCATTAAAACACTGGAGGGACCCATGACACTCACACCTCACTGTGGTTGGTCTACTTCTTATTAGGATAAAATCTAGTTGTCACAAAGTGAGTATGGTGTTTTGGAAAGTATCTGTGTGACTTTATGGGGGAAAAATTTTACTTTACGGTCTGAAATTTAGTGCTGGCAAGGCAAAGCAAGCAAGCAAGGAAATGCTTCGAATTATGAAGTTTTTTAAGAATTTCCCTTACATGTAAGACTAGATCCTTGTAAGAACCAAAAGTGATACACAAAGCATCGTAGCCCTTAAGAGGGCAAAAAACTGTTAGGAGTCGGGAAGAGTGATTTTAAAAAGAGGAGAAAATGGCGGTAAGACAAAGAAGAATAAATATTCTCCAAATTCTAAATGACAGTGTATTTAAAACAGCAGATTGCATCAGGAGGGAATAATGCTGCTCGTTGATCTCATTAGAGATGCTCTCATATCTCCCAACCAACACAATGAAGCTCTAATGGAAGTGATCCCAACAATGAGATATCTGATAAAGAAGCAGCAGTGATGACTTCGGTCTGTCTCAAACACATAAACACAAACAAACAAACAAACAAACAAACAAACAAACAAACACTAGTAGCACTTTGAGAGTGTCCACACCTCACAGGAGAGAAATTATTCACTACATGAAATAATATTCATGATTACACCATGTCTGGAGAATAAATAATATGATTAGGTCAAGATGTGGCTGTTGGTTTTATGCCCATTATTGCTCAGAGAGCATTTCAGGAGACGAAACGCTAAAACAAACATTCTCACACACCTTCCATCCGTTTCAACTATCTGACACATTACAGCACAATTCAATTTAACCCTCCTGGGGTCCTTTGTGACCCCAAATCCTTTTCAACATACCATTAATATAGGTTAACTTTCATAGAATTGCTTGGAAAAGTGACAACTGTTTTAGATGAAATTCCATATTAACAATAGATAATATGTGATAGGAGTATCACATTTGGTACAGTTACAGCCAAAAACATGGGGAACATGTGGAGGGATCAAGACTTTTCAATGTGACAAAAATTAGATGTGGAGGCACGACAAATTTTAAATATGGCAGCCATTTTTCAAGATGGCCACCAGTGACAACTGTTTATAGATATATAATATATTTTGAAAAATGGCCACAATATTGAAAAGTCTGTTCCTCAATTCTCTGGCTATAATTGTACCAAATATTGTGTTTTTATCACCTATTATCTATTGTTAACGTAAAATTTAATCTAAAAACAGGGGGTCACTGGCGGCCATCTTGAAAATGGCCGCCATATTGATTTTTTTTTTGCCCATTTTATGCCCATTATTGCTCAGAGTGCATTTCAGGAGACGAAAGGCTACAACAAACATTCTCACACACCTTCCGTCCGTTTCAACTATCTGACACATGACAGCACAAATTCAATTTAACCCTCCTCGGGTCCTTTTTGACCACAAATCATTTTCAACATAACATTAATAAAGGTTAACTTTCATGAAATAAAATTCTCAGCATATGTGCCCCTCTGCATCCTTTATAGATAATATAAATTTCAACTTTCTTCATATATTTTTACATGTTTTATACAATTTTATAGCACCCATGGTCCTCAGGGGTCAAACAGGACCCCATGACATCAGACTGGTTTTAGGACATGTAGAAAAAAAATATTACTAACTTTTTTTTTTCACCTTTTAAGGCAACTCATGACCAACAAATTGATATTTCGTTTTTTTTTGTATTTTGTATATTTGACTGAATCTGACCAATAATAATGAAAGAAATATGAAAATTATATATCAATGGAACTGTAAGAGTTAATAACCTTATTGGGGCTAAGATGGATAAACCAAAGGAAATAAAGGCAAAATTGATTAGACCACTTTGAATCATGCACCAAACACATAGCCCATTACAAAAAACTAAAACTAACACTAAAACTAATAAAAACTAATCTAAAACTAGCAAACTCACTCTAAAAACAAATTAAAAGTAACTGAATTTGAAAAAAAAAATTTACAACGAAATTAAAACTAAAACTAATGAAAAATCCAAAACTAGTATAACTTTGGTTCTGACATCCCAACATTCCAACTAGCAGTCATGCTACAACAACAACAATACTCCGGATTTTCCTGCCAAAATGGCCGTGTTTTGAACATGGTTTTGCCCTGACATTAACTACTGGATCTCTGAAATCTACTTTCCTGTCAAACAAACTCCTGCAGTTGGCGGCTCACACATTATTAGTCAGATATCTGTGATTGATGTGAATCATACAGGGGATTAAAAGGCCGTCCAGCGACTTGAAGACTGTGTTTCCTGCCTGCAGTCTGAGCAGAAGTGAGTCATTGCATCGTTTCTGTAGGTGTGACAGCGCGTCCATCATGTTGATAAGCCGTGCTGTAGGTGATGCTGCTGTCACGTGGCAGAAGCATTATAGAATCTAACTAAACTGCTGCCAGCGCGGCCACAGAAGTAATGAAGTTCACTCATGCAACTAAAATGAAATATTCCCCTTGCAGTACATAACAGCCATCAGTGTGAACTGGGTGAATGAATCATGTTCATGCTGAGCTCAAGTGCACAAAAAAGCAGACAGTGTGTTTGACTAACATAGCTCCGACTGAGTCATAGCTTCCTCTCTGGGAGAGGTGAGATACTGTTTGTGATGTGCGGATAAAAATACACAGTCTGGTGTCTTCAAAAGCCAGCTCTTGAATGCGATAAAGTGTTACATATGGCAGCAATTCGGTTAGCCTGTTGCCTGGAGTGGAGCCAGATAACACTATGAGTCATTTCCAAGCTACTGTAGAGAGTTCAGCTCCTGCTGCGGAGGTCATGTTGCACTTTCAACACAATAAACTGACCAAAGCCGATCCTGTCTGAGACAACAGCGTTCAGGGCAGGCAGACACTGTAGATAAAATAGTGGGGCAGATAACCAGATGGATTGTGCATTTTATGATGAAAGGGTCAAATTTGGTGTACTTGTAACCAAAGGAAAAAAAATAGATGTGGAGGCACGAGAAATTTTCAATATGGCGTCCATTTTTCACAGTTTTTAGAATGAATTTGCCAGTGACAACTGTTTTTAGATGAAGTTTCACATTAACAATAGATAATATTTGATAGGAGCATCAAATTTGGTACAGTTATAGCCAAAGACATGGGGAACATTTAGAGGGATCAAAACTTTTCAATATGGCAAAAATTAGATGTGGAGGGACAACAAATTTTCAATATGGTGGCCATCTTTCACCGTTTTTAGATTTAATTTCACATGAACAATGGATAATAGGTGATAGAAACATGGATTTTGGTACAGTTATAGCCAAAAACATGGGGAACATGTAGAGGGATCAAGACTTTTTAATATGGTGGCCATTTTTCAAGATGGCCGCCAGAAACAACTGTTTTTAGATGAAGTTCCACATTAACAATAGATAATATTTGATAGGAGCATCAAATTTGGTACAGTTATAGCAAAAGACACTGGGAACATCTGGGAACTGGGATCAAGACTTTTCAATATGACAAAAATTAGATGTGGAGGCACGACAAATTTTCAATATGGCAGCCATTTTTCAAGATGGCCACCAGTGACGACTGTTTTTAGATTAAATGTCACAGATCAAGACTTTTCAATGTGACAAAAACTAGATGTGGAGGCACGACAAATTTTCAATATGGCGCCCATTTTTCAATGTTTTTAGATGAAATTCCACATTAACAATGGATAATAGGTGATAAAAACAAAAAAAATTTGGTACAGTTATAGCCAAAAACATGGGGAACATGTAGAGAGATCAAGACAATATGACAAAAATTAGATGTGGAGGCACGACAAATTAGCAATATGGGCGCCATTTTTTTTACTGTTTTTAGATTCAATTTCACATTAACAATGGATAATAGGTGATAGAAACATCAATTTTGGAACAGTTTTAGCCAAAAACATGTGGAGGGATAGACACTTTTCAATATGGCAGCCATTTTTCAAGATGGCCACCAGTGACAACTGTTTATAGATAGATAATGTTTTTTGAAAAACGGCCACCATATTGAAAGTCTTGATCCCTCTACATGTTCCCCATTTATCTGGCTATAATCGTACCAAATGTTATGTTTCTATCACCTATTATCCATTGTTAATGTGAAATTTAATTTAAAAACAGGCGGCCACTGGCGGCCATCTTGAAAATGGCCGCCATATTGAAAATTCGTCGTGCCTCCACATCTAATTTTGTTCTATATGTCTTTGGCTACAAGTGTACCAAATTTGACGCTTTTATCATAAAATGCACAATCCTTAGATAATTTCTAGCTAAGCTGCCCCACTACAAACACAAATCATGATACTGTACAAGCTGTGGAAGTGTGTGTGTGTGTGTGTGTGTGTGTGTTAACATACCGGCAGTTTTACTTGCAGCAGTCGCAGGGGAGCCGTTCTTACTGGCGGTCGCACGCGGTGTGGGCGTGGCCTTTGGCATAGGTGGGCGTTTCTCATTTTCTGGAGTCTGGAAATCACAACAGACGACAGCTGAGTTGTGGGTGTTTGTGTTTGTTTTGACCGTTTTTCGAGGATGCCGTGTGCACAATGTTGTTGTTATCCTGTTTTTCTGGTGATATGAGAGGCCGAACACACAGCCGTGACATAAGCAAAAGGATGAAACAGACAGACGGACTCATGACAAACAGGAAGAGAAGAGAGGGATGATAGTCAACAGTAGATGGAGATATACACTGTTAAAAGGAGGAGTTGTTTTTACGGTAAAAAAAACAGCAGCTGTGGTTGCCAGAACTTTACTGTAATAAATATGGTGCAACTTTTTCTAATATTACGGTAAAATGATATTAGCACTGTTGATTTCACGTTCAAGATTGCCATTTTATTTCATATTTTACCCTAAAAAAAAAAATCCATCAAAAGAAACGCTGTACTTCCGCATGAATGAAAGATTTTACCATTAAGTTTTACAGGATATTTCTGGTCTTTAGTACATTTAACAATGAGGAAAAAAAGTATTAAAAAAAATAAATAAATACAATTGCATAAATGCAAATGCAAAGTGATGGCTGGTTACAAACACGATGCCAGTATATTTTACAGTGGATTAATGGAATTTAAAAAAACTAAAAAGAAACTGTAAAAAACACTGTTTTGGCTGATATATACATTTACAGTGTTTCATTGTTACTGAAACTGAATTAACCCATTTATCATTTTACGGTCTTTCACTACTACTAATTCGAATAATAATAATACATTACATTTTTATAGCGATTTTAAAGGTACTCAAAGTCGCTTAACATAACAGGAATTAGACTCACACAAACACAAAATGCAGAGGAAAACTGAACTAAACAGAGATGAGGGATACGAGTTCAGGTTTTCTACTGTCATGGTTTAGCAGTTTTTCACCGTAAAATCTACAGACATTTTTTACAGTTCAGTCATCGCAATTAAGACATCTGGAACAGTGGGTCACTGATGTCAGAGATACAGGAACATGCAGGTATAGTAGCTTTTAAAGCTGTAGTAGGTAAGAGATTATGGGTCAAAAGTCTAAACCAGTGGGAACAAACGGGCCTTTCTCCTCTTGTCTCTACTCCAGTTCAACTGGAGACACATTACGCTCAATTTGCATCTGTGATTCCAGCCTCCTTGCCGACACCAGCGGCTCCGCCAGGCTACGGTGATTACACTTGGACATAATTGTAAATAATGGGCTTCTTTGAGATGAGCCAGGCCTGCACATAATGGATAAACCGCTGATTGCCGACACAATGCAGCCGGTTAGATCTGGGCGTCCAGGTGGTGCAGCCGTTCTCCGCCCACTGCACCACTGATAATCACCCTGATCCAAGAGATTATTAACAACATTACAGTTTATTGGAACCTTTCATTTCTTGTTTGATTGGAGAGATTTTGCACCATATGTTCTCAAGAGAGTCTGGCTGCAGACCTGCACTGCCAGGACCGGAAGTTTATTTTCAAAATAAAAGCGAGCATACTGGAAGCACGCATTTTTCATTCCCCGTGTTTCTTTATTGGGTCTTTATGTTATGTATACACTGTGAAAATGTTTATGTGTATTGATGTGTTCACTTAAAAAGATTTAAAAAAATGTATATCTTTCCATTTCAACTGGATAAGGTGAAAAAACGCAAGAAAATAGATAGGAACCAAACAAAAAAAAACAGTCTGGCTGCAGACCTGCACTGTGAGGATCGGAAGTTAATTTGAAGCCTTTCAAAATAAAAGCGTGTCTACCGGAAGCACATATTTTTCGTCACCACTTTCTCAAATTACAGCCATTCTAATGCACAACATGGGTCAAAATGATAGTTTCTCATGCTATTTCATTCTGCTGTGTGTTTCTTTGCTCTATATTTTTTAATCAATTCATTTTATGACTGAATAGTCCAAGTATTATTTGAATATCTTTTTTATTACTACATATCATTTAAACCATTTTTCCTTTCAAGGGTTTTTATTCAAAAAGTAAGAAATGAAAACATAAAATTAGGATGTATGATGATCAAAAACAAGTTATTTGAGGAAAACCTGGAATACTGAATGATGAAATTAATCTCATTTATCATGTAAGTAATATGGAGGTTAAACCATAAACAATGTCACAATGATCACTAATATAACATTTAATAGGCTACCTACATACAGGAGAACATCATTAATACAACAATTACTGAGTAGAGGCTGAATAGATCGATCTGATAACGTTTTATTAAATCAGGAGAGATCTAACAGGATGTAAAGACGTCCTGTACACGGCTGCTGGACGCATAATAATGAATAAAAACACAAGCTGATATTCTCCAGCAGAACTGCACTAGTTCTTAATAAACAAGAACAAGGGCATTCGCACTGAGATGAATGTGACTTTTTTTATTTATTTATTTATTTATTTTTTTAACTTATTGCCTTTATGCATATTAACAGGCAATTAACATCACAAAGGAAAACAAATCAAAACATCTTGAGATTGGGTCTCATCTGTCACACAAATAGCACTGTAAAGGGTATTGCACATATTTTATCTGGTTCTATATTACAAAAAAAGGGATATTTTAGATCAGTGATTCCCAACAGGGGGGCCCCGACCCCCCCAGGGGGGGGGCGCAAAAGATCCATGGGGGGTCACAAAGCCCTCTTGATTTTAAGGGATGTAATAAATCTAATGTGTTAAATATAGATGAGTCAGCATTTAATTCATTAGTGGGACACAAACAACTAAATAAGGGCTACATTAAACATTTATTCATTTATTTAAATAGAAAAATCACGATAGAAAAGTTTAAAAATAAAGGCTATATCACAAGAATAAGGACATTTGTAACATCCTTCCTGCAGTTTACACAGGTAACCTCACCTAGTGGTAACCTCACCTAGCGCTAACCTCACCTAGTGGTAACCTCACCTAGCGGCAACCTCACCTAGCGGTAACCTCACCTAGTGGTTGCCTCACCTAGAGGTAACCTCACCAAGCGGTAACCTCACCTAGCGGTAACCTCACCAAGAGGTAACCTCACCTAGCGGTAACCTCCCCTAGTGGTAACCTCACCTAGAGGTAACCTCACCTAGCGGTAACCTCACCTAGCGGTAACCTCACCTAGTGGTTGCCTCACCTAGTGGTAACCTCACAACCTCACCTAGGTGAGGTAACCTCACCAAGCGGTAACCTCACCTAGAGGTAACCTCACCTAGCGGTAACCTCACCTAGCGGTAACCTCACCTAGTGGTAACCTCACCTAGTGGTTGCCTCACCTAGAGGTAACCTCACAACCTCACCTAGGTGAGGTAACCTCACCTAGCGGTAACCTCACCTAGCAGTAACCTCACCTAGTGGTAACCTCACCTAGAGGTAACCTCACCTAGCGGTAACCTCATCTAGCGGTAACCTCACCAAGAGGTAACCTCACCTAGCGGTAACCTCACCTAGCGGTAACCTCACCTAAAGGTAACCTCACCTAGTGGTAGTCTCACCTAACGGTAGTCTCACCTAGCGGTAACCTCACCTAGCGGTAACCTCACCTGGTGGTAACCTCACCTGGCGGTAACCTCACCTCGCCGTAACCTCACCTCCCCGTAAGGTCACCTAGCGGCAACCTCATCTAGCAGTAAACTCACTGAGCGGTAACCTCACCTAGTGGTAACCTCACCTAGCGGTAACCTCACCTAGTGGTAACCTCACCTAGTGGTAACCTCACCTAGTGGTAACCTGTGGGTACCTCAAGAAAAAGGTTGGGAACCACTGTTTTAGATAATAATAGTGTAAAAGAGTCTTAAGCGATATAATCGGTAACTGGGGTCCGCCTTCTCATAAAAACAGGTACTTTTAGCTGTAATTATATCGGTCATATATTCCATCATGTCGACATGTTTTACTTCCTGTAACCACTGAGTTATTATGGGGGGGTCAGTCTTCAGAATGTGACTTTTAAATGTTTTTTCCAGAACACAAGAACACAAAGATGCTCCGTCAGTCTGTCTTCACTGAATTACACATTTACATTCATCCATTCTGCTCAGAAGAATCTCTGCCGTGTGTTTATACTCACCTTGGCAGCCTTGGTTGTTGCCGTTGGCGGCCGCTTAGCCGCGGTGGGCGTGGTCGCCTTGGGAACGGGGCTTTTTTTATTGGCTGTGGAGGGGGAGGGGTGTTTGGCCTCGCCATTGGTGGAGAGGGTGGATGGGCGGGATTTGGCTGAGTTTGGTTTGGTTGAACCCACGTCAGGCTGGTGATAATGATATTTAAAGGAGCCACCGTACAGTAAAATAAAGGAGGAAGATAGAGAAAGAAAAAGAAAAAGCAGAGGTTGCAATGATTGCAGTGACAGCATGGTATGGCAGCACAGCCAGCAACCATATCACAAAATAAAATCCACAATTAAAGTAGCAGTTTGTAGCTACTTTAGAGTGCTCATGAGCAGGAAATTATAAAATCACAAGCCTCAAATCTGATGGAATAAGCAGCATAAATAGCATATGATATGGAAATCATGTACGGCTGGGCGATATGGACAAAAACTTGTATCAAAATGTAAACGTTATGATGGAGTATTAGGGCCACATTTAGAAAAAACATTTAAAAATACGAGATTAAACTCGTAAATATTTAATCAATAATGAGAATAAAGGCGTAAATATTGAATTACTTAAGTCATATAGAATAAAGTCATAGATTTAATTAATTATGAGAATAAAGTCATGAATATTGTTATTCTTAAATATTCACGATTTTATTCTCGTTGCACCGTATTTATTACGGTAAAGTTCTGGCAACCACAGCTGCTGATTTTTATAAAAACAAGTTTTTTTTTGTGTATCGCCCAGCCCTAAAATCAGCTCTCAGATACACACACACACACACACGCGCGCACACACACACACACACACACACACACACACACACACACACACACACACACACACACACACAGATCCACAGAGAATAAACAACATAATATTTAGCAGTTCTCAACACACACTAAAGGCACAGAAAGTGTCAAAACAAAGTGGTTGTGAAGCTTCCTGCCAGTCAGTCACAACAACAACAACAACAGTCTGTTCTCTGTTCTGGCTGTTTACTGACTTACGGCTGTTTTTTTCCATAATTTAATTCAATAAAGAGTTATTGAAGAGAGGAAAAATCTCTCCCCGCTGGTTAACTTTGTCGCTGTTGGGAGTTCATATAAAGTTAATCACAAACATATTACATATGTACTCAACTCCCGTCTCATAACTGTCAACAAACAAAAACCGGATTCACAAAGCATTCTTAAGAAGAAAATGCTTCTGAAGTGACACTTCTTTTCTTAACTTTACATTTAAGACAAAATTTAAGAAGACTTGGTATTCATGGAGAAATTCTTATCTTTTCTTTAGTTGTTTTCTTAACTTTTTTCTTAAGTTTTTTCCTCAGATAGAACTTGAGAACAAATTAGATTGTTGAAAACAAAGTTCTTAGATTTCTTCTTAATAAGCTAGTTAGTATATCTTTCTACATTTTGGGCTCTCTGGCTTTCCATTTCTTAAAGTTTAACAGTTTGCTGTTGGGCAACATTGGGAATTTGCATGTCAAGATTCATTAACATTGAACTTGACACAAAAGATTGATTGATTGAATTGATCCCAGTGAGCAAATCTACTGATCCAACAAACAGACACAAACAGGCCAAAAACAGACCAAAACAACTGCAAAGAGACAATAAGACTCACAATAGTCTATGAAGAGGAGAAAAACAACCAAAAAGGGACAATAAATAACGACAAAGAGACACAAAAAGACTACAAATGGGGTCAAAACAACCAAAGAGAGACTCAAAGAGACTATAACAAGACTCAAAATATCCATAAAAAGAGACACAAAAAACTACAAAGAGACACAAAAGACTACAAAGAGATGCAAAATAACCGCAGAGACTCACAACGACTATGAAAAAGCAGCAAAACAACCAAAAAGTGACTGAAAGAAACTATAACAAGACTCAAAATATCTATAAAAAGAGACACAAAAGACGACACAGAGATGCAAAACAACTGCAAAGAGACAGAAAGAGCCTCGCAACGACTCAGAAAAAGGAGAAAAACAACCAAAAAGGGACACAAAATGACTACAAATTGGGAGGAAAACAAACCACAGAGCAAAACAACAACTGTTTGTCTTGCTCCTGTGGAGCCGAGGTGGAGGAGCCTGTCAGTCTGAGCCCAGGGGCCAGATGTCTCATTACGGCTCCATGCTGCCACCATCTTCATCCAAATAAATGAATTATACCGAGTTTAGACCGTTAAAATGCTGGTATCAACAGGCCCAAAGACACACACACACACACACACACACACACACACACACACACACACACACTTATCCTTGTACCTCTATCTTTGTGAGGACCCTCATTGGAATATTGAGTACCCTAGCCCTTACCCTAACCTTCACCATCACAGCTAAATGCCCAACCCTAACACTAACATGAACCTAATTGTAACCTGAACCCTCAAACAAACCTTTAAAGAAGTGAGGATTGGCCGAAATGTCCTCACTTTACAAAAATGTCCTCACTCTGTAGGTTAAAAACTTGTCCCGGTCCTCACTATGTAGGAAGAACAAGAATACACACACACATTCTTGTACTTCTATCTTTGTGAGGACCCTCATTGGAATAGTGAATTCGCTTGCAAGGTTATAATAGTTTTGAATCTTTTATTAGTTTTAGTTTTAATTCATTTAATTTTAAACCTTCACCATGACAACTAAATACCCAACCCTAACCCTAACACATGGTTACTTTTACATAAACCTAATGTAACCTTTAACCCTTAAAACAAAGTCTGAACTTTGAACTCAAAAGAGCCTTTAAAGAAGTGAGGACTGGCCGAAATGTCCTCACTCTGTTGGTTGAAAACGTGTCCCGGTCCTCACTATGTTGGAAGAACAAGATCACACACACACACACACACACACACACACACATTCTTGTACTTCTATATTTATGAGGACCCTCATTGGAATAGTGAGTTCCCAGCCCCTTAACCTAACCGTCACCACCACAACTAAATGTCCAACTCTAACCCTAAAATAAACCTAATTGTAACCTTAACTACGGTGGCCCTCAAGTGCAAATCACAACAACAAATTGAAAAACACAACAGTTTTCTGATTTGTTGTTGTGATTTGCACTTCAGGGCCACCGTACTTAACCGCCAAACAAAGTCTGAACCCGCATAACGGGCCTTTAAAGAAGTGAGGACCAGGCGAAAGGTCCTCACTTTACAAAAATGTCCTCACTCTGTTGGTTAAAAACGTGTCCCGGTCCTCACTACGTAGGAAATCCAAGAACACACACACACACACACACACACACACCTGAGACCTGTAGAAGCAGCAGAAGCATCTTGAACTGAAGTGGAAGATGAAGTCTGTAATTTCTGCAATCAGCCTGAGCATCCCTGTGAGTGTGTGTGTGTGTGTGTTTCTGTGTGTGTGTGTCTGTGTGTGTGTGTGTGTGTGTGTGTGTGTCTGTGTGTGTGTTTTGCTCAAGGACACTTTAAGGCTGTTGGTTTCTGGACACACCAGCTGTGGCAGAGTTCAGAGCGTTGACCTTTGGCTGACGAAGCTGTTTCTGTTTCACCAATCTGTCGCCAGGAAGTGTGTGTGTGTGTGTGTGTGTGTGTGTGGGACCCACCTTGCTCTTGCCGTCAGGGCTCTGCAGGGTCTTGCTGCCTGTCGGGGACTTGGCCGTCCCTTTCCCTCCCTTCTCGTCCTTCTTGTCTCCGGGTTTCTTCTCGTCTTCTTTCTTCTCGTCCTTGTTGGTTTTCTCCGGTTTGTCCACCTTCTCCGCCTTCTCGTTGGCCTTGTTGTTCTTCTCCATCTTCTCCTCTTCCTTCAGGATCTTCTCAGACTTCTGGTTCTTGTCCGGCCCGCCGCCGTCCTTCTTCTGCTGCTCCTCTTTCTTGTCGAAGGCGTCCATCTTGTCCGTCTTGGTGGACATGATGTCCGTCTTCTCCTGCTTGTCCTTGTTGTCAGATTTCACTGTGAGAGAAATAAAACGTCGCCGTCAGCATCAGAGGCAATTTAACAAAGATTAAAAACAAACAAACTGGATTCAAATAAATGTTTTCAAACCATACGTTTACATTTATGTTGTTTTTGCGCCTTGACATGGAAAATATGTGGTTTACCCCCCATCCACCCTGAACTTCTTCATTAGAGGTTTTTCTCTCTACACCAGTAGTTCTCAACCTTTTTGAGTCACGACCCCCAATTTAACATGCATGACAAAATGACCAAAAAAGACACAAAATAACTTAAAAAAGACATAAAAAGACCGAAAAAGAAACAAAATGACAAAAAAAAGAAACAAAATGACTTAAAAAAGACATAAAATGACCAAAAAACAAACAAATGACCAAAAAAAGACACAAAATGACCAAAAAAGGAAACAAAATGACTTAAAAAAGGAAACAAAATGACTTAAAAAAGACACAAAATGACTTAAAAAAGACACAAAATGACCAAAAAAGAGAAACAAAATGACTTAAAAAAAGAAACAAAATGACAAAAAAAGACACAAAATGACCAAAAAAGAAACAAAATGACCAAAAAAAGAAACAAAATGACTAAAAAAGAAACAAAATGACCAAAAAAAGACACAAAATGACCAAAAAGAGAAACAAAATGACCAAAAAAGACAAAATGACCAAAAACGACACAAAATGACCAAAAAAAAAGACACAAAATGACAAAAAAGACACAAAATGACCAAAAAAAGAAACAAAATGACCAAAAAAAGAAACAAAATGACCAAAGAAAGATACAAAATGACAAAAAAAGACACAAAATGACAAAAAAAAGAAACAAAATGACTTAAAAAATACACAAAATGACCAAAAAGACTAAAACACATTAACACAGTGAAGACAGAGCTGAAATGCCATGCTTCAGAAATGCAGAATTATTTAAATGCACACCAACAACTCCCCATTTCCTTCCACTTAACAGAACTTCTTTAATCAACCAGTGGAGTCGCCCCCTGCTGGCAGTTATATGGAATATGGAATAATGCAGGTTGAAGGTATTTCTGCATGGCTTCACTTTTCAGGCTCAGAAGTTGCTGCTTGGCTACAAACTACTGACTTGTGACAAACTGTGTGACTCTTTTAAGGACAGATCTCAAATGTTGTCTGAATGTTTTCATTGACATCACATAAACATGGCTGACGGTAGTTCTTCATGGATGTGAATGTGGATGTGTGTGATTGTATGTAGGTCACAGCAGCAGATGATTCTGGCTCTGCTTGGTAAACAGGTCACTTATTCCATTGCTCTACATTATGCAAGTACACCAATGGTGATGCTGTAGATCCACATCAGTGAGGTCAAACCAACCCAGATAGAAAGATAGATGGATAGATAAATAGATCATTTATTGTCCTCTGTTAGAAACACATCCTGTACATACAGGACACTCTAACACTGAGGGGACATCAATGACAGAAACACCACAACATGAGCATCAGTTAACAGAGAGAAGTTGTTACACTAGGTTATGAAGTTTTATTTTGATTAGATTGTTCATTAGGAAAATGCGGAGAACTTTTATTTTGAAGGCGTAAACTGAGAATGTTGCATTTTGCATTTGTAAGGGGTAACTTCCTGTTTTTATATTAATATTTTATATTAAAAAAATGTCTTTTGTGCAGTGGAAAACCTGAAATAAAAATAAAAACGAGAGTTTTTAAAAAAAACAATAACTAACTGAAACTGTATTTCACAAATATACATATATATACACAAATATATATATATATATATATATATACACACAAAATGACCAAAAAAGACACAAAATGACCAAAATAGGAAACAAAATGACAAAATTGTGCATGGTGGTCATGCAGACAACAGAAAAGCTTGAGTGTGAGAGTTAGTTTGTCGTCCTGTGTTATTGTCCTAACACCATAGTTTTCTGTCGTTCTTCATCCCGTTATAATGAAGTCAGCTGCTGTCTGGTGATGTCACGCTGATGTTAAACCTCATCACCTGCTGCAGCTGCTGCACTAAGACTTCTCTCATGAATCTTAATGCCATTGATCCCCATTGAGTCCTGCAGTGTTTTTGTCATTGTCTGATTTTTGGAGTCTGACAGAGAAAATATGCATCAATATTATTCATTTCATTTTCACAGCAGAGAAAGAAACGGAGACAGATTTAGAGTGTATAAAGCTCATTAAAGCTGTCGTTCTTGTGCCTTTTTAAAACTTTAAACCAAAGCGTTTCCTCCTTAATCTATTATCTTCTCATGCTGGTTTATCATTCTGTTATTTGGCTGTTTCTGTTTCTACCTCGTGTGGTGACGTGAGACAAGTTCTTCCTGACTGCGACTGACTGCAAATTTTTGGTAGGTCTCAAACTCCTTACCGTGTTGTGTGTGTAAGGTCCCTTTAATTACTTTTTTTCATAATTTTGTGTCTTTTTTTTGTCATTTTGTTTCTTTTTTTGGGGTAATTTTGCATCTTTTTAAAACAATTTTGTGTCTTTTTTGGTAATTCTGTGTATTTTTGGATGGATGGATGGATGGATGGATGGATGGATGGATGGATGGATGGATGGATGGATGGATGGATGGATGGATGGATGGATGGATGGATGGATGGATGGATGGATGGATGGATGGATGGATGGATGGATGGATGGATGGATGGATGGATGGATGGATGGATGGATGGATGGATAGATAGATAGATAGATAGATAGATAGATAGATAGATAGATAGATAGATAGATAGATAGATAGATAGATAGATAGATAGATAGATAGATGGATGGATGGATAAATGGATGGATGGATAGATAGATAGATAGATAGATAGATAGATAGATAGATAGATAGATAGATAGATAGATAGATAGATAGATAGATAGATAGATGGATAGATGGATAGATAGATAGATAGACTGACTTTATTTATCCCAAGCTGGGAAATTACAGTCTTTTTGAAGTAATGTAGTGTTTTTTCAGTCATTTTGTCTTTTTTTTGTAATTTTGTGTCTTTTTTTGTCTTTCTGACTGCGACTGCAAAAATATGATGACTTTAAGATTAAAATAATGTTTTTCTCTGCAATTTGTGAGATTCTGGACATGCAGTGTGTGTCTGATGGGGCAGTCAGGCAGCTTAGGACCAGATTTAAGGATAAAGGGGACACGTCGGACAAAAGCACCAATTTTTTTTCCACATATTATCACCATAAGTTTACATTTTTGCTAGGAGCCACTTCATCAAGATTGCGGATCGGAGAAACCATTGCTCGAGCCTTTTAAAGCCAAAAATTTTATAAAACCGTATAATTACAGAAAATCAAAGAACAGCACAAAATTTTAACTTTTACTGTCATTAACTGTAGGAAACACACAGTTTTGCTGTAAAAGTAGGTAACGCTTTATATGAAGGTGCTTGTAATAACCATTAATTAACAAGTAATAAGGCCTTTGTAAGTCCTTACAAGATGCTTATTAACATTATTGTGTGTTTATAAGCTTATATAAGTATTAATAATGGCATTACAAACACCCATGACCCACCCATTATGTCTTTGCCATGCCTTTATTAATCTTATTTTGTCTGCTTATTGATATTAAAATATACTTTATTGCTCATCTATTATAAGTTAACTATAAGTTAACTATGCTTTTTGCAACTAGCGGATCTAAAGCGAGAACAATGCCTTATCACTTGTTAATTAATGGTTATTAAGGACCTTATTATAAAGCGTTACCTAAAAATATAACATTTTCGTGTAAAATTACTGGAGGAATACCATGATGTCACAATGACCCTAAAAATAACAGGAATATTCACTCTAAATTACAGTTTTTGCTGATATTTATATTTCAATTTACAGCAGAAAACCAACTCACTGCAACCACAGCTGCTGGTATTTGACTGAAAATGTAACAGGTTATTTTTTACAGTGTATACTGACAGAAATGTGCACATACAGTAGGGGGTTTTATATAATATGATATATTATCGTAGCTTCTAGACAAGCTGGTGTTTTTTATTGCTCATGCTACAGTCGTTTACAGACTGTATCACTTCAGCAGCAGATGACTCATCCAACATGAAACACAGGATCCATCTAATACCACGCTACAATACACAGCTGCTGGCAACCAGCTGGGAGAGAGAGGGTGTGTGTGTGTGTGTGTGTGTGTGTGTGTGTGTGTGTGTGTGTGTTACAGAGAGAAATAGCGAGTTGACTGCCACATAAATCAGAGCATGACTAACATACACAGACGTGGAGCTGCTGCAAGGAGATTTTTCTGCAGGCGGCCTTCTCAACACACACACACACACACGGACACACACACCCTTGTCCGTCTATGTTTGTGAGGACTCTGTATTCATCTAATGCATGGGTCTCAAACTCGCGGCCCTTTACCGTGTTGTGTGTGGAAGGTCCCTTTAATTACTTTTTTTTAATTTTTGGTAATTTTGTGCCGTTTTTAAAATAATTTAGTGTTTTTATCAGTCATTTTGTGTCTTTTTTGTAATTTTGTGTCTTTTTTTGTAATTTTGTGTCTTTTTTGGTCATTTTGCTTCTTTTTAAAAATATGTTTTTGTCTTTTTTGGTAATTTTGTGTTTCTTTCAGTCATTTTGTGTCTTTTTTTGTAATTTTGTGTCTTTTTTTGTAATTTTGTGTCTTTTTTGGTTATTTTGTTTCTTTTTTTGGTCATTTTGCGTCTTTTTAAAAATAATTTTGTGTCTTTTTTGGTAATTATGTGTATTTTTTGGTCATTTTATGTCTTTTTAAAGTAATTTAGTGTTTTTTCAGTCATTATGTGTCTCTTTTCGGTCATTTTGTGTCATTTTTTAGTATTTTTTTGTCTGTTTTTGGTCATTTTGTTTTCTTTTTTTGGCCATTTTGCATCTTTTTAAAAATAGTTTTGTGTCTTTTTTTGGTAATTCTGCGTATTTTTGGGTCATTTTGTGTCTCTTTTTGGTCATTTTCTGTCTTTCTTGGTCATTTTGTGTCTTTCCTTTTGTAATTTTGTGTCTTTTTTTGTAATTTTGTGTCTTTTTTTACATTAAAGACTATGGTTGGTGGTTACCATGGCTTTAACATGGTACCTTCAAACATTTTTGGGCCTTTGAAGAAGTGAGGTCCACCTGAAATGTCCTCACTTCACAAAAAAGTCCTCACTCAGTTAGTTAAGAACTAATTCTGGTCCTCACTATGATTGGAGTACAAGTACTCACACACCAAAATCATTACCAATTGTGTCTTTTTATTGGTCATTATACGTCTTTTTTGGTCAATTAGTTGCTTTTTTAATGTCTGGTACAACTAAAGGTTAATTTGTTTGGACAAATATAAAGATAACAACAAAAATAGCTGATAAGAGTTTAATTTAATTCCTCACTGTGATTGTAGTACAAGTTCACACACACACACACACACACACACACACACACACACACACACACACACACGTACAGACACATAAACCCAGTTAGAGTACTGAGCTGTAGCTGCTGCTTGTTTGTATGAGAGCTATCAAGCTTCCAGTGTGACAAACAGGACGATCAATAGATGTGATAGACTCACTAATAATCCATATGAACAGACAGACAGGACTGACTTCATGCTACAGAGCATGAGAGACAACCATGTTTCATCCTATTTATTAATGTCAGGAGACGTAGAGACAGACAGACGGAGCAGCCATCGCTCCACAGAACGCCTTCGTTAAAAATGCTCGTTATCATCTGCTCATAACTTCTGTAAACGCTGACTTCAGCAGCTTTTATGGAAAGTGACGTCTTTGTATTTGTTTTTCTGCACATGCAGATCAGTTATATACTGGATCTGAGCAAAAAAGTCTGAAGTGAGCATGAAGACCTGCAGTGTGAGAATAAACATGGACGAGGAATCATTTCAGATCATCTCTAAAGGAAGTGATGGAGCTTCAGAGAGCTGTTATGCTGCGTTCAATTGCACTCGGAACTCGGAAAGATCCGAGTTGGAATTCCGACTTCCGAGGTAAATGCGTTTCATTGCTCAACTTCTGAAAACATGGCCGACCACAGCAAAGTGATGTTTGTTTGGATGTCTTTCGAGAATTTCAAAATTATTCTGGGGAAGTACATCAGCTACCTAACAACTAACTAACAACTAAAAACTATGATATATTTTAAACTTTTACTGTGCTATTCGTCCCTACTATGCTTACACAAACTCTTTAATTAACAGAGTTGGAGTGCAAATACCACTACAAAGTAATCCTACACTTTTAGTAACACAAATGCTGAATTAAACGACACATAACAGACTAAATGTTGAAGATAAAGTGAATGATTCCACGTATTTCTGACCTCCTCCGGCTGCTTTGATCCTACCCCAATTCCCGAGTCGGAATCCCGAGTTCAAGGGCCGTTCTATTGCACTTTTCCGACTCGGAGGTTGGATCTTTTCGAGTTCCGAGTGCAATCGAACTCAGCATTAGATGAAGAGCAGGACCCCTCCAGCCCCTCATCAATCAATCACACTGCAGGTTCAGGTCTTAAAAACTGGACTTCTTCAATAAACCAACCCAAGCTGACAACACATCCACCTGTTGCTCTTATAATCTCTCAATGCATCATGTTGTTAAGCTGGAAGTGAAGCAGACACGTCGCCCTCTTAACTACTTCACTAGCGTCCTTTACATGTATTCATTTACTTATTAAACCAGGGGTCTCAAACTCAAATTACCTGGGGTACACCTGAGCAAAATGACCAAAAAAAAAAAAAGACACAAAATGAGAGAAAAATACACAGAATTACCAAAAAAGACAAAATTATTAAAAAAGACACAAAATGACCCAAAAAGACACAAAATTACCCAAAAAAAAGACACAAAATTACCAAAAAAGTAATACTCCATTCATATAAAACTCGACACGAGGGCCGCAATTGGACCGTGGGCCGCGAGTTTGAGACCCATGTTTTAAACAGTGTTTTATAACTTCTTTGCCCTAAACCTAGGTCAGAACGAAGCACAGAACCTTACGTTTAACTTTATCCAACTTAATAGCTCAAAAACAGAAGCCATCTTAGTCATCTACCACACCAGTCATCTCCTAACCCACATCACCTTCTCTGGTCAGAACATCCCCCTGTCATCTACAGTCACCAACCTGGGTGGAAAATTTGACACTCATCTCACTGCAAGACCTCCTTCTGCCAGCTCCGGAACATCACCAAACAACAAAACATGACTGGACGACGTCTTTAACAAAAGATCTGCATAGATAATACACCAGCAAAAGCAATCAACTGAATCGGATATGTTAAATACATTTTCTAAACATTTCTTCTTTCACCATGATCCGTGTCCAGAAGGAACAGCGTGAGGTCTCAAACTGTGACTCTGTCTGCCCACATAAACCTGCTGCACCTGTTCTCCTGGTGCACCTGTTCTCCTGCTGCACCTGTTCTCCTGCTGCAACTGTTCTCCTGCAGCACCTGTTCTCCTGCTGCACCTGTTCTCCTGCTGCAACTGTTCTCCTGCTGCACCTGTTCTCCTGCTACACTTGTTCTCCTGCTGCACCTGCTCTCCTGCAGCACCTGTTCTCCTGCTGCACCTGTTCTCCTGCTGCACCTGTTCTCCTGCAGCACCTGTTCTCCTGCTGCACCTGTTCTCCTGCAGCACCTGTTCTCCTGCTGCAACTATTCTCCTGCAGCACCTGTTCTACTGCTGCACCTGTTCTCCTAGTGCACCTGTTGCACCTGTTCTCCTGCTGCACCTGTTCTCCTGCTGCACCTGTTCTCCTGCTGCACCTGATCTCCTGCTGCACCTGTTCTCCTGCTGCACCTGTTCTCCTGCTGCACCTGTTCTCCTGCAGCATCTGTTCTCCTGCAGCATCTGTTCTCCTGCTGCACCTATTCTCCTGCTGCACCTGTTCTCCTGATGCACCTGTTCTCTTGCAGCACCTATTCTCCTGCAGCACCTGTTCTCCTGCTGCACCTGTTCTCCTGCTGCACCTATTCTCCTGCTGCACCTGTTTTCCTGCTGCACCTGTTCTCCTGATGCACCTGTTCTCCTGATGCACCTGTTCTCCTGCAGCACCTGTTCTCCTGCAGCACCTGATCCACCAGCTACAAGCTGAAGGTGAAAACCCACTCACTGTATTTTTTATGGTGAAGTTCTGGCAACCACAGCTGCCGGTATTTGACCCTTAATTAAACAGATTTAGTTTTACAGTGTGTAAACAGGCTCTACGTGTTTTTCTGGATTTGGTATTTTGTCCCTTTGGACTTGCCGTTTCCTCACGCCCATAGAGACAACATTACAGGGACATAAAGAAGTGAACATGAGGAGTTCAGGCACCTCAATGATGACTCAGTGGAATTATCACTGTGTGTTACCTGGCAGCCCCCCCCCCCCCCCCCCTCCTCCTCTTGCAGCTGTGATCTTCCTTGTGTGTGTGTGTGTGTGTGTGTGTGTGTGTGTGTGTGTGTTGTTGAGCAGCTGTGATCTATTTCTCTCTATTTGTGCTAAATGAACACACTGTGTACTGTCAGAGCGTCTGTGGGGGCGTGTGACTTTAAAAATCTGTAAGATTCACGTCAGTGGAAGCTGTTCACCTACACACACACACACACACACACACACACACACGCACGCACGCACAGACACGCACACGCACAGACACGCACGGTGCTGGAAATAGCTGCTCTATATTTGAATGAGTACAGTCAGAGTCGATGTCTAATCAATGTCCCAGCTTCTCTCTGTCGACTGCAGCCTGAAAAACAACACGTGGATGGATGGATGGATGGATGAATGGATGGATGGATGGATGGATGGATGGATGGGAGGATGGATGGATGGATGGATGGATGGATGGATGGGTGGATGGGTGGATGGAACTGCTGTTTTGTTGCAGAATATTTTGTCCAAAGTTTCATGAGAGTTTCATGTTGGTTTATGGGTGGATGGATGGAGGGTGGGAGGGATGGATGGATGGATGGATGGATGGGTTGGTGGATGGATGGATGATGGATGGATGGATGACGGATGGATGGATGGATGGATGGATGGATGGATGGATGGATGGGTGGGTGGGTGGGTGGGTGGGTGGGTTGGATGGGACGGCAGATAGATGGATGGATATATGGATGGATGGATGGATGGATGGATGATGGATGGATGGATGGGTGGGTGATTAAATGGATGGATGGATGGATGGATGGATGGATGGAACTGCTGTTTTGTTACAGATTATTTTGTCCAAAGTTAGAGTTTGATGGATGGATGGATGGATGGGTGGGTGAATAGATGGATGGGTGGGTGGATGGATGGATATATGGATGGATGGGTATATGGATGGATGGGTATATGGATGGATGGATGGATGGATGGATGGATGGATGGATGGATGGATGATTCCATACTGCAGGCAGGGAAACAGAATATACTGAATCTCACATAACAGAAACAGGGGTTGACTATGTTTATGGATGGTTCCTCGTTAACTTTGTTATATCGTGTAATATAAAAGACAGTCGAGTCAATAATCCAAACCAGTGCTCATTTTAAGATCTGAGCCCTGGGCTGCTCCTCCCATAATCCTCTGCTTCCAGCTCCCTTCACACACTTTCATTCTTTCTTTTTTCTGTTACATCACCGTCAAACTCAACCTGTGAAAATCTCCTTTGCATTGGTCCTGCAACTCAACAAAGGGTCATTTCAAAGAATGCAATAAAATACAAGGATGTGATAATATCTGTGTGGCATTCATAAAATAAAACGACATAAAGTGATGATGTGAAATTTGGAAAAATCCAATTTTCTCATATTGATTTGCCTCATTAAAAAGCCCATCAGAGGAGCAGAGGACGATAAAAACAGGTTTAACCTTTGAGATAATGGAGACAACAAAAGGCTGATATCACCATCTGACTTTTCCAAAACTCGCTCATCTGTCATCCCTGATACAGCGAGGTTCCCTCAGCCCGGTGATCAGAAGAAGCCTCAAAAGATACTGTTGTCAGTTAACATGGCCACAGTTCTTTAAGGAGACTCATTAGGAAGAGACTAAGCCACATTTACTGATACAATAACATTAGAATAGGAATCTGACCTGCCAAGTGTGCTCTCATATCAAAAGTGGAACATAACAGGAAATTACAGGACATTGAACTTTAGTTACATAGAAATAATGACGCACAAACCTGCAAAGTTGCAAAGAGGTGTTCTGATCTTTGGATTTGTCTGTCACCTTTGGCATCTGTATCTGTTTTTGATACCTACAATAAATCCCGCACAAGGCTGTAATTCGAATCTACCTGGTCGTAGTGTTTTTCTTTAAAGATTTTCTACGACAAATTAAGTTTTAATACCCATAATTGGTTAGATTTCTGTGTTTTTTTTCTTATTCTTGGTTTCTCAACCCACCCAAGGCATGATTCATTTAAAAAATCTCCAAAACATCACCATTTATCATGGCGACAAACTGTATATGTTTTCAACTTTACGACAGTCCTTGAACTGATCACGTGTGAAGAATAAAGCCACTAGAACAGAGAAATTTGTTCTTATCCTCGAGGTGGCAAGAACAAGAAAAAGGTTCTTTCTGCCCAGGACATTTCACACTTCACGAGAAACTCCACTGCAGTACACATCTCATCAAATTCATATTTTTCACCAAACAAACAATAGTTCTTTGACACGACACAAGTTCTGCCCAGGTGATGTGTCAAGAACAGAGAAAATTGTTGTCTTTGCAAGAACAAAATGACATCATTGTGTTCCCACAGAGAAGAACAAATGTCTCTGTTCTTGCGGAGTACGTATTAGCCTTAATAACCAAATCATAGTGATATTTCATCAACTTTATTCTATGTGTGTCATTTAAAATGTGTCCCAAAACAAAGCGTTTTAATTAACCTAAAATCTGCACTGGGAAGCCATGAATGACTCATCTGAGACCAACAGCAACAAGGGCAATAATTCAGTGAATCTTGAACTGAACTTCAGGCTGTTTACACAGAGCAGAGGGGAGAGGACAAGATAAGTTGTAAGTAGAAGTTGTGAAAATGTAAATAGTTCATAATGTGCTTTACAGCATGTGGAGCTACCATTATATTTGATTATTGGTTATACCTATGACCACTTAAAAAATATGTATTCATTCTATTTTGTTCCTTTTTTGGTAAAATAAATAATCAAAGACATATTTTATGATTAATCTCCCTACTATGCGTCTAGTCATTATTGTGTTGTTTCCATAAAGGTACAGGACTCATTTATTGCAGTACCAAATGAGGCCACAGCGGGAAAAATATGAAAGAAAAATAAGTAAATAAATAAAAGCCATTAACCCTCTGGAGTCCATGAAAGCACCAGAGCACGACTTCTTCATGACGTCACGATGTAAAAACGAGTTTCCATGTCCAATTTAATGCATTAACCCTTTTTAGCAAAGGTAAAAAAAAAAAAAAAAAAAACAGCTTGAAGTGTATTAACATGGTTTTACTTTTTTTTCAGAGATTTTTCTAATTTAGCTTTGTGCATTTAGCATCTGTAATGCAATCTTTTATGTTTACTTTTTTGTTGTTGTTTTTTTGTAATTTCTTTGTGTTTTTATCTGTGTTTTTTGTATTTTTATTATGTTTTTGGTGTGTTTTGAGTGTTTTATGTGTGTTTTTTGTGTTCAAAATGTTGATCCAGTAAGTCAAATTGAAAAAAATAATCAGGTCATATAGGTGAGGTTGTGCTGAAAACAATGATACCAACATGTCATGGTAAAGATTTTTAAGTAATTTATACAGGCAGAATGAAAAGAGGTCAAAAACCAACAAAATAGCCCCAAACTCCAAAGGGTTAAGTAATGTGAATGCTTAGACTTTTAAGGATTAAAGGGCTTGGGGTTAAATATAAACATTAACAAAATATTGATTTCTCTGTCTGAGCTGCTCTCATCTGTACTGATTTACTCTGACCAATACTCCATAAAGGGACATTTGCCATACACTCCTTTTAACTCAGCTCATTAACTGATTTCTCACAACGCAGTGCGAAGAAAACATGAAATGGATGTTATATTTCAGCAGTGAGGCTCTATCTAATATGATTCACTGTAAGTGGAATGGAATTAAAAGCTAGTAAGAGTGAGAGCAGGGAGAGTAAAAACAACTCTACCCAAGAGAAACACAAAGAATCCGAATGGATATCTGCAGGTGCATGATGATGGAATTGGTCTCACCAAGACTGAACGGATGCACATAAAGAATATCCAGTAGCACTAACCACACCCAGCCTCAGCATGTTGCATGCATAGTGCATGTGCTTTCTACCAAAGTGGCAACCAGCAGTGTGGCAGCCTCCTGTTGATTCTCTCAAACACACCACTTTTCAGACGGAGCTAATGTTGAAAAAGGAAAAGCACAGCCAACAACCTATACTTAGTCAAATGCAACTGAGCTGTGAAACCATTAGTCAGGCGGACAAAAGCACCACATTTTTTCCCACGTGCTCTCTATCACCATAGGTTCCAATTTTTGGTAGGAGCCACTTCATCAAGATTCTGGATCGGAGATGGCGGCCATATGAGAACCAATATATCTTCCAAGCCACTTAGAAGGTCAATCTTGGTGTGAAAATCTACATTTTCTGGGTCAAAGAATCATTTAAAGTTATTGAGAATATCACTAGATGATTATTTGATCAAATAGATATGTTCACTTTTGCCATGTATTTTCGTAATTTCAAAGTTCCTAAGCGGTCGGACATATATTGATATAGGTCCGATACTGTGCATGTATTCTGAAAAAGTGAAAACATGCATATATTTAATTGAACTTTATTAGCTTTACTTGTATTATTTGTTGTTACAACTACAAAGACATTTGCAATTTCAGTGTGCCTTCTTGCATGAGCATCTTGCACCACAACTGCTTGCACCTTTACAACCACACTAGACCAGTTCACTGCAGGCTTTTGACACAATCGGTAGAATGGTTCACACAGGAAGCCAGACATAGCTGTCTTCATCCAGTGTCCTGTTAGTGTTTTCTTCTTCATGGGTGTGCAATGGTGAAGCTCAGCGGCAGGAAAAACTGCAGGCACTGAGTGGATCTGTATAATGTGGACATTCAATAGCTAGAAAAGTCCTCATGGTGCAGTCTGTTGGAGCTGAGACTTCTCTGTATTATCTTAGCTGTATGAGTTATGAAAACAAGGCACTGCAGGTACTTTAGGTTCTTCAGGTGGATAAGCAAGTGACTGAAATGTGCAGCTTGATTTACTGTTAAAAGTAAAAGGACAAACAAAGTTTGGGTACACTGTGACTACCCCTTGTCCACCAAAGTAGCTCTTGTTCTTCAACCAGTTCCATTCAGGTTCTTGGACCCTCAGAGCTATCTGGCAAATTAGCCCATTTCCACCACTTCTCAGCTGAACTATTATAATCAGGGATATGTCTCCAACAGAAACATATATCCTGTGCAAGTTGCACAATGGCAGAAGTAAACAGTAGTAGAAAGATCGTTGATCACATTGATTACCTGTCAGCAATTATTAATGAGAGCACATCTCCAGCCTCTCTTTTCCTTTTCAACATGTAGATTATGACATGCCAACTGCTGTGGTTTGCAAACCAGCAGGGAACACATTTTTTCCCCTAAACAAATTAATTTTTGGGCGAAATGCTTTGAACTGTTCAAAAACAAGGTACACAAACCATCAGTGATGGAAAAGGGGTAAGAGACCTTATGGGCTGCTCCTAGAAGTTTATGATGCTGTTGGAGATTTTCGACCAATCTAAACCAAAAAAAGTCTATATCTTCCCCTTTTCAGTAGCACACATCTAGCACCTAGCAGCCAATTCTGCTACAAACCCTTTGCTTCTCATGATCAATGCTCTGCATCACAGAGAATGGAAGAACATAACAAGATTACTGCCATTCATGATTACATGACAGTCTCCAAGAGAAATTAAACCAACCAATCACCTCTAGCCAGTCAGTAGCTAGAGGCATAGCAGTGCTAGAAGCTGAGGTAGAGGTTGGTACCAGCAGTTGGCTTAATGCCTGTTCAAAGTGTTAGAGTTGTTATTTCTGCAGTTTGGACTCACGAACCAGACCTTTTGGAATCACTAAACAAATCAGAGACCTGCACTGTGATTCAGAGGTCTGGAACCAGGTTAGATAACCTTTAGCTGGTATAATCTACTCTATATTTTTCTTTTATCCATGCTAACAGACACATACGCACACAAGGAGAAACTCTTACCCGTTGTGTTCAGTTTACTGTCTTGGGTGCGGTTAAAGGACAGTCCTGCAGGTGGTGGAACTGGAAGTAAAAAAGTGGTCTCCCAGCTCCCATTATGTCTCTTAGGAGGTGGGGATGATGGCAATACAGTTGACGTTCTTAATGGGGATGACATCATTATCGCCATGGCAGCGGCAGCCTCTGTGCCGTCTGTGACCGTGAGTGACCGCCGGACGGCCACGTGGGGGTACGGCGCCCTGGACGGACACGCTGTTCCCATGAGGGCAAAATTCGGCAAGTTGGACGCCATCACTGGCGACCCTCCCATACCGGTTGGGTAAGTTCCAGCCATTACCATGGGAACAGACAGATGTGAACAGTCAGACATTGCCCGTCTCACTGCAGTCCTCTGTGGTACTTCACTGCCTGATTTTGTCTCTCTGTTTAAGGTAGCACACGATCCCAGTCTCCCATCCTCAACACCACCTGTTACATCTCTGCTGATAGGTGGAGGACGGGACTCCATCCTCCCCTTTTCAGTATGGCTTAAGTTTTCTCTTTCCAGCCTACTCTCTCCTACACCACCCAGCCCAACACCAATGTTGGCTGAGGGTGGAGGTAGGCCAATGGCACCATCTTTACTCCCTGGTGAGTCAACAACTGAAGAAGCAGCACTGTCAACACTTTGCTTTCCTAAAGATGGCTTGACTGCAACAGATTTCTCTGTCAGACTTCCGAGTAGGTCTCCAGATGTGCAGGACGTAACAGGTTTCTTCTCGTCCTCTTTATTTCCCGGACTTGATCTGGTACTTCCAATGAGGCAAGGCTTCGGCATGTTGGTCTCCCCGATCCCTGAGGCCTGTCTTGGAGGAGAAAGGAAGCCCTGGCCTTGGGCAGACACTTGAGATCCCTGGATGTACAATCCAACACTGCTGTTTTGTTGCAGATTATTTTGTCCAAAGTTAGAGTTTGATGTTTGTTTACGGTCCAGTGCCGAATTCGTAAAGGATCGCCCAGGTGAGATAGAAGGGGAAGGTAATGATGATGAAGGGGATGAGTGGGGGGACAGAGGGCTGCTGGGGCTTTGTCCTGCACTCCCTAATGAGCCCCCAACCCTATGTCCATCCTCCCTCGGCCTCCCCCCTCTGGACTCCTCATCTTCTATCTTCAGCGCTGGCATTTTGAAGCATCCTGGCGCTTCAGACAACGTCGCCTCGGTCCTGCTTCGCCCTGATTTCGCCTCGTCTTCCATCAAAGTTATTTTGGACCCCTCCTCTGCAACCTGCCCCCCCAGTGCCATCTGGCCTTGGCAGTGCCAGTCGCCGCGCTGGTCAGAGGCCGTGCTGGAGGGCGACAACGTGGAGGAGGCCAGGCCCACAGGGACGCTGGCTCCAGAGACAGCAGTGGGAGGTTTGTGTTGCTGTTGCTGCTGCTGATGCCCACTGGAAGGTTGTCCGTACCCGCTGCTGCCACTAATAATGCCAGGCTGCTGCCAGGGGGAGCCAGACAGGAAGGACATTCTGCCGCTCTTGTTGTCTTGCTCTTTTTCTGGCTTCAGTCACTTCTCTCTTATTAACTCCTCCTTTTATCTTTTCCTTGTAGATTCCTTGTGCTTCTCGTCTTCCTCCTTGTCTCCAATAAGAAGTGTCGTTTTACTTTTGTCCAGGAGGAAAAGAATGTCCTCAGTATCCAAAGTGTTATGAGCTTGGAAAGTAGAGGAAGCAATGCATCCTTTCTTTTTTTGAAGCCTCAGAGTTGTGCTGCGTGAGTGCAACTGTGCTGATGCTGTGTGTGAAGTGCATGTGTGGATGTGTGTTTACAGGCAAGGCATAAAAAGAGTGCGTGAGAGTGTGAGAGTGTGTCTGGTCGCCTCGGCTTCTCTCTGAGCACTGCACGGATCAGCTGTGGGGCTAAATTGCACCTTGCTCTTCTCTCTCTCTCTCTCTCTCTCTCTCTCTCTCTCTGTATCTCTGTTTTCTTTCTCTCTCTCTGACATCACGCAGTCACATGACAGCCCGGAATATTCCCTCATTCGCTGGAGCAAGATTTCAGCATCTCGCCCCTAGCGACAAACATGCTCAGGCATATACATGCATGAAAACACATGATGGCATACACACACATATAGTGGCAAACATGCACACAAACAGATCAATGGCTGCCACGGCGCCTCTGCTGCCGTACGACCACGGCCACATGTTGATGAGAGACACAAGGAGAGATCACTGTAATCATCCTGACTAGACTCTGATTGGCCTTTGTCTCCTTCAGCTGATGACTGGTCATAAAAAGTGAAAGAAAAGGAAGAAAAATGCATGTATCGAAAATATAATTCGCCATAATTGTATATAATTTACCACATTGACGTCACGAGTTGATACCGTGAGCACTTGCAACAACTAAGAGCCCTGAACCTTTTGGTCTCTTCTTGATTAATTCTTGCCTTTCCTGAAATTACTTTACAAAGTGAAAGTGACACGCAGGCAAAAGTTCATATTTTCATCCTCTTACCATAATTATCTTTATTGATTAAGTTGATAACACTCATTAGCTTGGTTGAATAAAGATTTAGGTCAACTTTACTTTAGTTTGAATTCTGGGCTGTACAGGCAGGTGACTTCATTGTGACATTTCCAAAATTTTCAGAGTTACTTTAAGTTTGGTCTGTTGTTTTCACAGTTCACGGTCATATTGATTTACGAAATAATTTTAAGTTAAAATGGAAACATTAACAATGATTGCTGACTATGTAAGCTCTTGAAAAGCATCCTGCAGCAAGGATTTGTTCGTCTCTTGGTGAAAAATATGATGCTCAAACTTTACTTTTTAAGTAAAGAGAATAACAATGATTGTACTAAACCAAATCTCAACTCAATATCACAATATTGGCTAAAAAAGGTGCATACTTGGTGTCTGAATTTCTGAAGTGATATGGAAAAGAAGTTTACTTTGAAGCAACTATGACGACCACACCCAGCGGAGGAGAAAACTATTGTTGCCACAATACACAACCATGGGCTGGAATGCTAAGAAAAGCCTGTTTTTAGCTTTTGTCCTCTTAAAAGTTCAGTTTTTCTGTTTGTAAGATTTTAAAAACTTATTTAGTTTGCACTGCCTGCAAGGTAAAGAACTCATGTGTATTTCACCATACTAACAGACAGAATTGACACGTATTTATAATAATATTATATAATTTATAATAAAGTATTTTCTTAATAACTTTGTGTCTTTTTTTAAAATAATTTTGTGTCTTTTTTGGTAATTCTGTGTATTTTTTTTGTCATTTTGTGTCTTTTTTAAGTAATTTAGTGTTTTATTAGTCATTTTGTGTCCTTTTTTTGTAATTGTGTCTTTTTTTTAGATTCACTGTGCCAGTGTATTTTACATTAAATTTACATTACACTGTATTTTACAGTGGAGTAATGTATGTAAACATGCATGTACGCAAACAAATATGGTTTGGCTGAAATATACATTCACGGTGTTTCATTGTGACTGAAACTGAATTAACTCATTTATCATTTTACGTCTTTTACCGTCATGGTTTAGCAGTTTTTCACCGTAAAATCTACAGACATTTTTTACAGTGTAGAGGTGAAGTATTGTAGTATAATAGTATTAATTATGGCTGCATTATGGTCTGTGATGGCATTAGGTGTCATCTTTTGTGACTCATTAGGTCTGATTGCTCTGCATGGCTGTATAAGTGTAAGGACAGTCCTATGGTGTCCCTACATGGTAATAACACACCACTAATTAAATGAGGCGGGGGTCCCAACTCTTCCCTACAGGCCCCCTATAGCACTATAAGAAGAGCGTGATGTGAAAGTCTCCCTCCTCATCCTGAAGAGAAACAGAGACTTTTCCATTTCAAGAATGGTGCTAAATCCCACTCCACTCCTTTCAGGATTTGCACTGCAGCTTTGCAAGGAGGATTAAAACCGTTCTGACGGGGAAGAGCCGCTCCTATCTCCATGTTTCTGCTGAGCGCTGCCTTTCTGGACTCCACTTGGAAAAACTGTGTGTAAGAGCTGTCAGTATGACATGTATCGACTTATTTACAGCTACATTTAACCCTTTGATGCACAACACAGGTCTAAAGCATGGGTCTGAAACTCGCGAATTGCGGCCCTCGTAATTTTGTGTCTTTTTTTTAATAATTTTGTGTTTTTTTAATAATTGGGTCTTTTTTAATAATTGTGTCTTTTTTTTAATAATTTTGTGTCTTTTTTAAGTAATTTCGTTTTTTTCAACATTTTGTCATTTTGTGTCTTTTTGGTCATTTTGAGTATTTTTTGGGGGGTAATTTTGTGTCTTTTTGGTAATTCTGTGTATTTTTTGGTAATTCTGTGTATTTTTTGGTCATTTTGTGTCTTTTTTGTCATTTTGTGCCTTTTTAAAGTAATTTAGTGTTTTTTCAGTCATTTTGTGTTTTTTTTTGTAATTTTGTGTCTTTTTCTCACAATTTTGTGTCTTTTTTTTTTTTAGTAATTTTGTGTCTTTTTTTGGTCATTTTGATACTGCCTTCAGCGGCCCCCAGGTTATTTGAGTTTGAGACCCCTGGTCTAAAGTGACCTGACAGAGTTTTTATGTTCTATATCTTTGCAATAAATTATTTACATCATTCAGTATTCCAGGTTTTCCTCAATTAGTTTGTTTTTGATCATCAAACATCATAATTTTATGTTTTCCTTTATTATTTTTTTAATAAAATCCCTTTTTGTGTCACTACTCTTCTAATGCACAACATGGGTCAAAAATGACCCATATCCATTTTTTAGCTAAGTAGCTTGCTAAGCTAACTACTTAGCTAACTTCTTGACGAAATAGCTTGCTAAGCTAACTACTTAGCTAACTTCTTGCTTGGTACATCCACATAAATAAGTATAAAAATCAATGCATAAAAGCTCAATCGTGTCGTTTTCTATTATGTATGTCGATTTTTGATCCATGAAGGTTTTATGTCTTCAAAACGTTCCTGCAGCCGAGAAAAGAGATTTAACTTAACTTAGTCCAGTAAAGTCGGACTCTGGTTTGTTTTTCTCCTTGGTTCTGTGTTTTCAGGGCAGCTGTGAACCAAGGTTATAATAGTTTGGGATTTTTCATTCGTTTTAGTTCTAATTTTGCTGTGATTTTTTGTTTTCAAATTCAGTTAGTTTTGGTTTTTAGAGTGAGTTTACTAGTTTTAATTAGTTTTTATTTTTGGAAAATGCTTTAGTTTAGGTTTAGTTTTTATTAGTTGTAGTTGTTTTGTAATGGGGTATTTGTTTGGTGCCAGATTCAAAAAAGTCCCAATAAATGTTTCCTTTATTTCCTTTGTCTGATCCATCTCAGCCCCAATAAGTTTATCAAGTCATAAAACCAGATAGATGAAATAGATTTCATATCAACCAAAAAGGTTTACGTATGAAAAAAGTTGACAAAGACGAAAACGAAGGACATTTTCACTATAATTTTAGTTAGTTTAAGTTAGTTTAGTAACCACACAATACAGTTTCAGTTAGTTATCGTTTTTATAAAAACTCTCGTTTTCATTTTTATTTTTATTTCAGTTAACAAAACCGTTTTTTTCAATTCTAGTTTTCGTTATTTCGCTACAGAGAAGCGAATGACGGCTCTCTTGACCCGGAAGTCAAACTTCCACGTCAAGTAAATCCCGACCAATTAAATATTGAAATCAATTTCAGTCCATGTGCCCGTTTTTCTATTTCGGATTTTTGATCTGAGCCTAATTTTGAAATATGAAAAAACAAGCTTTTTTTCCGTTTTTGGTGTTATAATAAAAAAAATAACATAATAACCAGTCAATTTTTCATCATTTGATTTTTGATTGCCAATTGAAAATGGAAAGAACGAATGATACACAGATTTACCAGATACTTACGAGCATATATACATTTGTATTATTAGTGCCTGTTTATCCATAAAAAGTGCAATAAATTTAAATCGTCTTTACTGTGTTGAAACTTCAGAACAGATTAAAGAGTGAAGCCTGGACAGTGTTGACAGTAAAACGAGCCAAATGGAGGTAAAAGTAAGTCAGAGTCCATATGTAGACATAATATAAATGTGATAAATGTGTAAGAGTGAACCTCTGGGCCTCTGAAACACTATTTTAAACAAATGCCTAATGAGAAAAACTGACATATATCTGAAGTTTTTCACTGAACTTGACAGCTGACTGTCTCCCACCAACCCAACACACACACACACACACACACAAACACACACACACCAGAGGCCTGAATAACAAGAGAGCCTGTCAAGCGTGACTGGAAATGAATGAGTATTATTACATAATCCTCCATAAACAATTTGTCTACTGTAAGCACCGAGGGGGAGCCAGCCAGCGGGAGGAGGAGGAGACATTAGAGCCTTGTTCACTTTCAATAGATTTAGAAAAGGGGTGGGCATTATGCAAGTCATCCACACAATGCTTGTGTTAAAGTTTGGGTCAGACTCAAACTTGTGCAGAACACTGAGATGGTTTTCAGCTCACAGAAACAGTTTTTAGATCAGATATCTGACATTCTGCATGGATCAATGTAAAAGTCTTCTGACTCTGAATTTTATTCACGCTTCAGCAAAGTCACCTGCAATGTGTCAAACATGTTCCAGGCTACTGACACCTGTTTAAGAAATACTAATCACATTTAAATGCTCAACCAATACTGTTTACAGGAGGAGGGTTTTAAACAGCATCTTGCATTTTTTTTTTGTCCTTTCAATTAATTATTTTTTTTGCAAAGCTTGTCTTTACTCTCTAGAATAATCAAGTGTCTACATAACTTTTCATAACTGTTTTTATTTTCCTTATTATTTCAAGTAAACCTTTTTTGGTATTTTTTGTTGTTGTTGTAATTTTGTGTCTTTTTTAATAATTTTGTGTCTTTTTTAAAATAATTTGTTTCTTTTTTGGTAATTTTGTGTCTTTTTAAAATAATTTTGTGTCTTTTTTTAGTAATTTTGTGTATTTTTTTTGTCATTTTGTGTCTTTTTTAAATAATTTTGCGTTTCTTTTGGTAATTCTGTGACTTTTTGGTCATTTTGTTTCTTTTTTAAGTAATTTATTTTTTTCCTGTCATTTTGTGTCTTTTTGCGTCATTTTGTTAGCCTGGCTAACACCAGACCAAATCTGATTTGAGATTTGGTCTGGACACCACCCGTTCATTTCTCCGTAGAGGAGGTGTGGTTTAAGATCCTCCGGAGCCGTTTATTGTGCGCTTAGAATGTCTATCAAACACAGCTAAAGAGAGTTTCGCGTCTGCAGCAGCCATGTTGGATCCGGAAAACTACAAGCTTCCAAGTGCCGAGTAGTACGCGTCATCGTCTTGCCGTCCCTCCCCGCTCTGTGATTGGATCCCTAAAACAGGGCTAAGAAACCTACCTGGTTTCCAGACCGTCTGGAGGTTCGAAATTAAATTTGAGCGCGCAAGGCAGTCTGGGTATACCCAGGCTATCATTTTGTGTCTTTTTTAATAATTTTGTGTCTATTTTGGTAATTCTGTGTATTTTTTTTGTCATTTTGTGTCTTTTTTTAAAAGTAATTTAGTGTTTTTTCAGTCATTTTGTGTCTTTTTTGTAATTTTGTGACTTTTTTAGTGATTTTGTGTCTTTTTTTGGTCTCTTTGTGTCTTTTTTTGTAATTTTGTGTGTTTTTTAGGTCTTTCTGCGTCTTTTTTAAGTAATTAAGTTTTTTTTTGTTGTAATTTTGTGTCTTTTTTTTGGTCATTTTGATGCTGCCTCCAGCGGCCACCAGGTAATGTGAGTTTGAGACCCCTGCCCTAAAGGAAACATGACTACTGATCTCATAAGAGGACTCTTTGTGAACTCCAAATGACGGAAATCCGTCTTAGCGACGGAGAACTTTATTCGATGCATTCTGGTGTTTTAGAGACTTTTCTTAGACGACTGAGCCGTTTATATCTAATGATCTCCTTCATAACCTGTAATCATGTGACAACCATCAGATCACACAGTAGTTTGTCTGGTATGATGATGAGCTCTTTGTTGAGCTGTCATGTGAAGCCTGTGGCCCTGACCTTTAGCTGATTCTCCTGCTGATCTCAGTTCTATCTCCCTCTTCACAGAAATGTGGAGTTTTGCTCATCTAGCACACGTCTGGCTTCATTTTTCTAACGAGGTTCCAGAAAAACTCAACAATGAACACTGCAAAAAACATGAAGCTTAACAAGTATTATCTTCTTATATCTATCAATAGTATCTTATATATATTGTTTTGAGTATAATTTACCTACTGACCATAGCTTCATGTGCTTATTTAATTATCATATTGTTTAAAGACTCTTTTAGGATTGACATTGTGAACTTTTTCATGCTTTTCAAGCTATTCAACTGTTGAATATGGTGAGTTTTTACCTAAAGTATTGGCTCCAGTTGAGAGTTTTAGTTGCATGGAGTTTAAATATATTTCAAAAGTATTTTCTATCCACCAAAATGTGCTAATTTCAAGTATTTCTGACTTATTTTAATGTTACAGTTGGGCTTTTCAAGCCACAAATGCTCAAAATAAGAATATTTGGATTTATTTCAAGACATTATTGGTTTTCCAGTTCCGAGATATTTTTTTACTTATTTAAAGAATTCTTACAAAGAAACATTAACTTACTGCACTGGCAGATAATTTGACTTGTTTCAAGCATTTATTTGCTCAATTCTAGTTAATTATTATTTTTTTATTTTTTGTCAATTGGTTTTTGTAGTGTGAAGCTGATGAAAAAGACACAAAATGACAGAAAATAAAACTAAAATACCTAAAAAAGACACAAAATGACCCAAAACATACACAAAATTACTAAAAAAGACAGATAAATTACAGAAAATAAAACTAAATTACTTTAAAAAGACACAAAATGACCCCAAAAATACACAAAATTATTAAAAAAGACACAAAATTACAAAAAAAAGACACAAAGCATGAATTTGCTCAATTCTAGTTAATTATTATTTCTTATTTTTTGTCAATTGGTTTTTGTAGTGTGAAGCTGATGAAAAAGACACAAAATGACAGAAAATTAAATTAAAATACCTAAAAAAGACACAAAATGACCCAAAAAATACACAAAATTACTAAAAAAGACACAAAATTACAAAAAAAAGAGACCCAAAGCATGTATTTGCTTAATTCTAGTTAATTATTTCTTATTTTTTGTCAGTTGGTTTTTGCAGTGTACTACCACAGACTGATTTTAGGGTTTTCCATGAGCTGGTTGGATCCCTGAACATGTCTGTGGGCTTAATTCTGTTGTAAGTTTGCCAAAATAGCTATTATCAGTTTTATTGTTGCAGTGTCTTCATAGATTTACAGACAACTGTCACTGGATTAACTTCATACTGCAGAAAACAACAAGCTGATGATTCTTCTGAGTTATAAAGAGAATCTGTGATTCCTTAGTGGTTTTATTGATTATTGTGAGGGAGATCAGAGATCACTGATCTAAAAATATCTGCATCATCTTTAACCAACTGTTCATTTTATGACTAAAGCAATTGCATTTTTCCATTTTTTGCCCATCACCCTGCATTATAACCATGTTTATCTTTGTTCTTATAAAGATATTTTTGCTGCCTCAGCCATAGTCTTGTCACAAAATTTAATTCAAAGCCTCAATCTGGCAACAGAGGCTCTGTACCATACGAGTATATGGGCATTTATTCCAGGTATAAAGGTAGAGACTTGGACTTGTAATTGGTTCCACCTCATTAAGTCAAGTCATTCAGGTACCTGCTTCTATTCTGGCTAATAATTACATGAAAAAAAATGTAGAAGACAGAATTTCTGTCATTATGTGGCACGCTAACGCATTAGCAAAATGCTAATTGAAAGCTATCGTGTTGTTCAACTTTGACAACTTATGCTGTGTGTTATATGGATTATATAACTATATATAATGATATAATGATATTATTTGTAGCCTTCTGTCTAGTACCAGGGGTTAAATCTGAAATGCCTCCACGTCTGAAAATAAACTTTATGGTCTATAGAAACAATGGAGCATGATTCATGCTTTAGTCATAAAATGCACAAAATCTTCCATATATGAGCTGATCTGCTCCACTATTAGTTATTATAACTATTCTGCCCTACAGAGTCAAACTGCAGTAACTATCGAAGGGTAAAACTGATAAAAAAAGCTGCTTTAAAGTTTTTTAACTTTTTCATTTTTTAACTGGCCAGCTAATATGATATGATGTAATACTAAAAAATCATGACCTTTGACCCCAAAAATGTAGTTACTGCACTCTGGTTTTGTTGTAAAATGTTCTAATAGTAATGATAAACAGAGTGTAGTCACTATAATATTCTTGTCTTCTTTCAGCTTTCATATTTTGTTTTCAGTGAATAAACGTTCTCAAATTTATTTTGTTATAAATGTATTTTAAAGTGTTTAACAACTCTTTTTTTAAAAAAACATTTGTGTATTTTAGACTTAATATCATAAAGTAATGCTATATTTTAGTCTTAATATGATTTTATATCACTTTTTTACTTCATCACTGTCTCGAAAATAATTTCCCTATCAAATAAACTTATAATTTCTATTATTCTTGTCTTTACTATTCAACACAATGAAGAAATACAAGGCTACACTGGATTAAAGTCAAAGTGAACTTACTGCGGTCTGCTTTAGTTTTGAGCTGGATTTTGTAGTTACTGCAATTTTTATATCATTATTTCTCTTAAATAAAGCAAAATTTAAATCTAAAACTTTGTCAAAAGATAAAACAGAAACCAGGGAGTTCATTTTTAGTTATAACTCAATTTTGACCATAAATGTAGTTACTGCAGTTAGACTTTGTAGGGTAGAATATCTCTGATAAGTCAAGACTGTCTGACATAAATGGGGTACTCGGGGTTTAATGTTGTTGAACTGACTCCCTGATCTGTGTCAGGTCCTCAGCTCCAGGCTCAGTGACAGACAGCTCCTGACTCCGCCTCCTCGGCTCATCCAAACATGAAGCTGAATGTGATGGATCAGAACCTGCAGCAGCCGTCACTCATCACTCTCAGCTGGTATTATGCAGAACTACAAGCCTCAATAAACATGAGAGGTTATATTTAATTCACCCAGAGAACAGCTGTCATGAAGGGGAACATTAGCTTTAAACAAGGCTGTGTTCATGTTTATTTCTGCTCAGGGCATAGAGGTCTATGAGATTGACTCCCTTTTGGAGGCAGCCTCAAGTGGCCATTCAGGGAACTGCAGCTTTTGGCATTTGTGGATGGATGGATGGATGGATGGATGGATGGATGGATAGTAAAAGAATACTACTACTACTACTAATAATAATAATAATACCAGTATAATAACAGCATATAATAATAATAATAATAATAATACCAGTTTAATAACACCATAAAGTATAATGGTAATGTATATAATAATAATAGTAATGATAATAATAATATACACTTAGAAATGTGTCATATTTATCCTATGCAAGGTGTGCATATGTATATTACTGTAATATATATATATATATATATATATATATATATATATATATGTGTGTGTGTGTGTGTGTGTGTGTGTGTGTGTGTGTGTGTGTAGGCTTCATCTTCCAGCCCCGAGGTGAAAACTTCTGCTATAACTGACATAACACTAGCTGGTTTCATCTTTATGAAACTATATTATATTATTATTTCCTCACTCTTCTTTCTTCTCATTATGTCTGATTAACTTCCCATTAATGACCTTATTTATGCTCCTTCATTACCACCAACACACACAATATAGTTTCTCTTCACTCCCACAGACTCTGTTCTTCTGCTACAAATGCAGAAAGTAATGTGCATTAATGCACAAACTATAACAGTATAGTAATATTATAATACAAGAACTGTTTCCTCCTGCTGAGCAATGCTTGATTCAATCATGCAGTGTACATCTTGTACCTGTAGATCTTCAGTAGTATTAATGAGCTTGGATACAAGTCCACAAACAAGGTCAGTAAGATGGAAATAATGACACGTTGTTGTTTGTTTGTCCTGTTGTTGGATCTGTTGTTGAATAGCTGCAGTCATTATTCTTTTAATGCTCGCTAAACAAGCTCTCTCACAGCTCAAACCTCACTCGTTTAGATGAAACCTTTTCTGTTTGACTTCTGCTCTGTTTGTTGTTTTTATGTAGATATTTGTTTCATTGTAGCTGATTGTGTTCTTGTTTAATCTGTTTTTTGCTGTTTGTAAGGTGACCTTGAGTGACGTGAAAGCTGCCCAAAAATAATGAATTATTATTATTATTACTATCATTATAAACAAAAGACCCAGTGCAGAAACAGCAAAAAATCTTAAATATCTATTTCTGTATAAAACATATTCATAAACACAAATAGATGTTCCTTTCTTTAGTTTGGAGTTTGCTCTGATTTGAGTTCTGACACAAGTCTCCATTTGTCCTCCAATACAATCTGACTCTTAACATATTTTATATTACTGTTTGTATTTGAGATATTCTGTAAAAATATGCACGTTATTATATGCAAAACTGACTTTAGATAAGAAATTCTTTGGCTTTATACACAGAGTAGAAATGGTGTGTGCCCATATATCTGATTCCTGTAGACACACTATATTACTATGCTAATCCTAGATGCTGTATTTGGCCTGTAAAGGGAACCAGTGTAACTTTAAAAAGTCCTGGGCAAATCATTTCTGAAAACTTAAATGATAATAAATGTGAGCTGTAAAGAATCTCTAAAGCTAAAACTTTGGCATCACGGCAGCTAACAAGCAGAGGAACGCTCTGTGGGAAACAAATAGAAGAAGAAAAACAAGTCGTATATTTAGAAAAAAAGGTCAAATTAAATGTGATACTCTGGTGACTTTTCTGTCACCGAGGTCAGTTTTAGTCGTTCTTTAGAAGGTCACAGATTGTTGAACATCAGCTGGAGACGGAGAGAGAGAGAGAGAGAGAGAGAGAGAGAGAGAGAGAGAGAGGGAGACAGAGTGAGAGAGAGAGAGAGAGAGAGAGAGAGAGGGAGAGAGAGAGTGAGAGAGAGTCAGAGTGAGAGAGAGAGAGAGAGACAGAGTGAGAGAGAGAGAGAGAGAGAGAGAGAGTGAAAGAGACAGAGTGAGAGAGAGTGAGAGAGATTTTTTTTTGATTTTTCAAACCACCTTTATTTGCTTGTCACAGAATAACTAAATCAAAACAGACAAAACACGTAAATAAAAATAAAGTAAAATAAAAAAATAAAAAATAAAAAACAAAATAAATTAAGTTAGATTCAGTTGAAAATAGTTCCAAACAGCAGCTCATCGTTCTCTACAGAACACAACACGTGTTCAAGGCACCAAACATTCTTAAACTCACCCACATTCTTGGACAAACTGTAAAAACTGAAATCAGTTTTCAGTCTTGCCTTCAACATGCGAAGAAAAATCACACTCACATCACAATCCAACAAGTCATTCATTTTGTTTTTCCTGCTCAGGTAAATGGCCAGCTTTGCCTGACCCAAGATGAAGTTGAGTAGCTGGCACTTCATTTTCCTTCTTTTGGAATACCTGAAGCCCAGAATGAATGTTTCATGTGAGAAAGTTTCACGGAAAGAGAGAAACAGCCGAGTCAACATTTGAAACAAAGAAAACAGTCGAGCACACTCCAGAAAACAGTGAAACACTGTTTCTCTGTGTGGGCAGAAAGGACACGTGTCCGGGACTGTTGGGTTCAACACAGAAACAAAAGAATTGACAGCCACGATCCCATGAAGAACCCTCCACTGCAGATCTCCAGTTCTTTTGGTGAGTGGAGGCTTGTACAGAGCTCTCCACTCAGGCCTCTGAGCCTCCGTCAGAGAGAAGTGAGCCCTCCACGGGGTGTCAGCCCCAACACTCAACTTCTTCTGATTCAGAACTTTTACAGATAAATAGTACATTTCCTTACCCGTCATTGTGCTCAGTGCATTGTTACTGGCATGATTCATTTTCAACAAAAAACCAACATTACATGTGAACACAGGAACAAGTCTGACCTCAGGGAAAGGATCCCTGTCCTGGGCTTGGACCTGCCCCTGGCTGTATGCGGTGATAAGAAGCAGCTCAGAGTCAGTTAGCTGCTGCTTCCAGCCTCGCAGCAGGCCACTCACCACCCTGACAGACTTGGTCCCCATATGTGAGGCCAGACCTGCAGCTTCATCCAAACCAGGACCACAAACCTCCACCAGCCGGCCCAGTGTGACACAGTTAGCCTCACACAGTTTCTGGAGCAGGGACGGCCCTGCTTCGCTCCTGAGACGAGTCCCATGGACCACAGGCTCTTTGAGGAGCCAGAACAGTGAGTCACAGTTTTTTGTTCTTTCTTTGTGGAACAGTCCCCACACTTTAAAAAGCCCTTTGTAAAATCCTGGGAAATTGTTCAGTTTACATCCATTTAAATCCATTAAGAAAAGAGGTTCGGCGAGACCCAGCGCACCACTCCGCTCCAGAATGGCTCGAGCCACAGGTCTCCAGACCAGATCAGCAGGTCCAGTCAGAAGTCTCCTGATGAACTGGAGCCTGAAAGCAGCTCCCCTGCTCGCCAAGTGGACGAGTCCTAGTCCCCCTTCCTCCTTGGGCAGGAACAGGACGCTCTGTGGGACCCAGTGCAGACGATCCCAGAAGAAATCCACCAGAACAGACTGCACCCGGGACAGCAGGTTGGATGGAGGGTCCAGGCACGCCAGCCGGTGCCACAGCATGGAGGACACCAGGTTGTTGATGACCAGGATCCGACCTTTAAAAGACATTTTCGGCAGAACCCATCTCCATTTCTTAAGCCTACCTTCAACCTTTTCCAACAGATTGTCCCAGTTCTTATTGGCTTCTTCACCAAGGTGAACCCCAAGATATTTAAAACCACCCCTTCTCCACACCAACCCTCCTGGTAAAACCAGCTTCCTGCTCAGCCCAACACCAACTGCTAAAGCCTCACTCTTACCCCAGTTGACCTTAGCAGAGGATAGCTTACCAAAGCTCACAACAGCTTCATTTAACACATTTATATCGTCTTGTTTTTTAACAAAGACAATGACATCATCTGCATAAGCAGAAAGTTTAAAACATTTTTTAAAACCCGGAAAAGAGACACCAGATAAGGACTTTCTGAGCTTATGCAGAAGAGGCTCTAGGGCTAAAGAATACAGCATGCCAGACAGGGAGCAGCCCTGTCTGACGCCCCTCTGGACGCTGAACGGAGCACTCAAACCACCGTTAATCTTTAGTACACTCTCAATGTCACAGTACAAGACCTGGATCTGGGCTATGAGACCAGGGCTGAACCCAAAAGCTTGTAGCGTCTGCCACAAGTATTTGTGTTCAACCCGGTCAAAAGCCTTTTCTTGATCTAGAGAAATCAGACCAAGCTCACAACCCAATGAACCAGAGAGGTCCAAAATGTCCCGAATCAGAATAATGTTGTCAGATATCAACCTGCTGGGTACACAGTAGCTCTGGTCAACATGAATGACATGCTCCATCACTTTCCTCAGCCTGGTAGCCAACACTTTGGAAAACAGTTTATAATCAGTACAGAGCAAAGATACAGGACGCCAGTTTTTAATGTTTTGAAGGTCCCCCTTCTTAGGCAGCAGGGTGAGGACAGCTCTCCTGCAGCTTAGGGGCAGCCGCCCCGTCTTCAGACTGTCCCTGAGGACACACAGCAAGTCTTCACCTATCACAGGCCAGAAAGTCTTGTAGAAGTCAGCAGGCAGACCATCGATCCCTGGAGCCTTGCCGCTCTGCAGGCTCTGCAGGGCCGCCTGCAGCTCCTCAGCAGAGAGCTCAGCCTCCAACTTCAAATTGTCCTCCTCTGAGACCTGAGGAAGACCCTCATAGAAGGACAGCGCCACCTCTGGCTCCTCCTGGAAATCAGTCCTGTACAGTTCCTGATAGAATGCAGAAGCACTCTGCCGGATCTCTGCAGAGTCCTGCAGCAGCTGACCGGTGTCAGAGCGCAGAGAGTGCATCAGCCTCCTCTGACCGTTCTTCTGCTCCAGGCTGAAGAAAAAGTGAGAGGGAGCATCCATTTGAGCTATGCTCTGGAAACGAGAGCGGACCAGAGCACCCTGAGCAGAGAAACCCAGCAGGTCAGACAGAGCTGATCTTTTACTTTTGAGAACCTGAATATGTTCTCGTTCTCCTGTGGAGTCTGCTAGCTCCTGCAGCTCCACCACTTCTCTCTCCAGAGCTCTCATAGACCGGGCCATGTCCTTAGTGACATTGAGAGTGTATTGTAGACAAAGCTGTTTAATTTTTACTTTGCCTACATCCCACCACTGCTGCACAGAACTGTATTCAGACTTTGTCCTTCTGTACTGTCTCCAGAAAAAAATAAAAGCATTTTTAAAACCATGATCAGATAAAAGAGTGATGTTAAAATGCCAGTATGCACTCATACACCTGACATCTTTAATAAATACAGAACACTGTACAATAGAATGGTCAGAAAAACCTACAGGACAAATTACACAACTTTTAACCACACTCAAATGATGCTTGAAGCAGTACACTCTATCTAACCTGGCCAAAGACAACAGGTTATCCTTGGTGTGGACCCAGGTAAACTGCCGCTGCTCTTTATGAAAGTGTCTCCAGACATCACACAGTTCAAATTGTTCAATAAGTTTCAGGAGACAGGAGGTCGAGGCAGCGTGTGGCTCCTGATGGTTCCTGTCTAACAAAGGCTGCTCCGTACAATTGAAATCACCTCCAAGAAACAAAAACTCATCACTTTCACATTTACTCAGGACATTTATAAGGACGTCCAAGAAAACGATCCTTTCCAATCCCACAGTTGGAGCATATACATTTATAAACACCATTTTGATTTTTTCAAACACAGTATTTAATTTCAACAAGCGACCTGGTACTATTTCTTCCACAGTACAGGAGAAAGGTAAGAGGTCTCTGGAGAAGAGAATAGCCACCCCCCCACTGTTACTGCTCTTGTGACTGAGAAAAGCCTCCCCACTCCATTCCTTCTTCCAATCACACTCATTGTCAGGAGTACTGTGGGTTTCCTGCAGAAACATCACATTTAACTTTTTATTTTTTATGAGAGTAAACAGAGAAGCTCTCTTGGCCTCCTCACGAGCACCATTAATATTTAAAGATCCCAGCTTTATGTCACCCATTTTTAAAGTAAAGCTGCATCTTAATAAAGACAAAAGAAAGAAAAAAAGGAAAAAAAGACATTTATACATCGTTGGCTAATTGTGCTCTAACCTTCAGTAACATTTTCTTCAGTCTGAATATCTCTGGATCAGTGAAAGGAGCCGGCTCTATGTCAGCAGAATTTTTCATAAGGTATCTGACAGAGTCATGAAAAAGTTGTAAATCAGGGAAATACTCCTCGATCTTTACTGCCCTCATCCCCTTTGTTTGTTTGAGGAAGGTTCGGACCCTCTGGACTGAGTATCCACTCTGCATCTCAACCTGCATGTCATTTTCCTCACCGTCACTCTCCTGTGTCTGCTGGCTGTCACTCTGAGTGTAACTGGACTGGGAAAGCACCTTCTGCTCTTTCTTTGACATTTTTTTATTATTTTCATCATTATCATTAACTTTTGTATCTGTACTTTTCCTTTTCACAGACAACTTCAACACATCTTCATCCAACACATTTTCCTCAAAGTCCAACACAGACTCAGCCACTCTGGTTGCAGTCTGGCCGACCTTCTCCTTCAGCTCAGCCTCCCCACTGACCTCCTGCTGAGTCAGAAGGATTCCTGCAGCTTCAGTCTGCACATTTAAATCCTCATGTTCACTGTCCGCCCTGCTTCCACCCGCCTCCATGTCTGTCTGTATGTCTGTGTGTGTGTCTGTGTGTGTGTGTGGTGTGTCCGTGTGTGTGTCTGTGTGTGTGTTTGGTGTGTTAGTGTGTGTGTCTGTGTCTGTGTGTGTCTGTGCTGCAGGCTGACCGTCAGCTCTGACGGGAGTCTCTGCTGCAGGCGGAGCAGCCTGATGGTCTCCCTCTCTCTGCGGACATGAGCGGACCAGGTGTCCCTCTGCCCCACATCCAAAACATTTAAGTGTGTCTGTTGTCACGTGGATAGTGTACGAAAAATCATCGAGCCGGAAACTGAAAACTAAATTCAGATCCTCGTTGTTCTTCATGACCATAAACACTTGCCGTCTGAAAGACACGACGTGCTTCAGATGAGGAGATTTACAACCGAGGGGGATCATTTTAATGGGGGACACTAACTGACCGTGTCGGGCCAGCTCTTTGGTCAACAGCTCATTTTTTAGGAAGGGGGGTACATTTGAAATAATTACTTTTTTTGCGGGACTGACGAGAGACAGAACCGGCGTCAGTGATCCGCGAATCACTACTCCCTCTTCAATCAGCTGATTCACTTTCTCCGTGCTGTCAAGAAAGATGACGACAGCACTGTTCATCCGTGAAGCAGATTTAATACTTTCACAGCCAACAACAGCTCCCACAGCCAAACTACACTCCTCCACTGAAACACCAGCAGCCGGAGAAAGCTTGACTGCGTGCCGGCGAGTCAACTTCTCCAAACCGGAGACTCCACGCACAGTCATGCCGGGCATGGCTGCGGCGGCAGCCGCCACACAAACAAACAAACAAACAACCAAACAAGGGCTCAAAAACACCACAGCAACAGATTCAATGAAAGAGAAGTGATGCACAAATACATCAAGAAACTCCCAGTGGAGGAAAAACAAGCAAAAAGAGTTTGAAAAACTTACACACGCTACAATCGCTCTCCGACACACTCACCCAGCCACTCTCAGCACGCACTCAGAGAGAGAGAGAGAGAGAGAGAGAGTGAGAGAGAGAGTGAGAGAGAGAGAGAGAGAGAGAGAGAGAGAGGAAGAGAGACAGAGTGAAAGAGAGAGAGTTTTTTATTTAGCAAAAAACACTTTATTTACATATTTTCAATAACTTTTTACAGATATGTTAAAAATAAAGAGAGAGAGAGAGAAAGAGAGAGAGACAGAGAGAGGATGCTACAGCTGGTTGCCCATGGCGCTGGGCAGAGGGAGGGGGGGGAGGAAAAGGAGGAGGAGGAGCAGGAGGAGGAGGAGGAGGAAGAGGGGGAGGAGGAGGAGGGTGGAGGATCTTGTCAGAACGTTTCTATTTTTACTCTTCGACCTCTCTGACTGTCACACCCAGTCCACCCCTTCTCTATCCCTCCATCCCTCACTCGCGGAGTCTCTTTGTTTCCACGGTAACCGCCTCCCATGTCTCCCTGACAACCTATCTTCCCCCTCCCACCCCACCCCCCACTCCCCCAATCTCCAATGCAGTAATTATTATGGTGGCGCAGCGACACGGGGAGTCTGGAGGAGAGGAAGACGTGACGTAGAGGAGACAGAAAGGGCAAAGACATGGAGAGAAAAAGGGAGAGGAAAACGAGAGCGACGCAAAAAGGAAAGGGCAGAGAGAGAGAGAGAGAGAGAGAGAGAGGGGGGTAAAAGCAGGAAGATGGAGGAGGAGTGGACGGAGAGATGGAGGAAGACAAAGGGAGGGAGAGAGAGAGAGGAATCCGGGAATAGATAAGGATGACTTATGATGAGGAGCAACAGATGAAGGTGGCATCGATGGAGGAATGGAGGAAAAGGGTGATTAAATGAAACGAGAGGAAAAAGAGTGAAGCAGACAGAGGAGTGTTAGTGGAGATAAAGATAGAGACTGGAGGGAGAAAAGGAGGACAAAATCATTTCCAAAAACTTTCCACTAGCCCACTTCTGTCTGTCTCTCTGTGCTCTTAAATTAGTTAGTTTTTTTAAAAAGGCCATAATTCCGTATCTAATAAGAGAGGGAATACTGTTCAAATCAAGGAAACATCTATGTTCGAACACAGAGTTGCTCATAGATGTACCTGGTACCAGAGCACTCTAGGCCAAACATCTGCGTCAGATCTGCCGCTGCATGTTCTGGACACTTGGCTGAAGAGAGGAGCAGAGCTGTCAACTCATCACCACCTGGTGGTGAGGTGGATCAGGTGGCGGGGGAGGCTGCTGGACAGACCTGGCAACCCCAAACGTGTAGTGAGGGTGAACTGGGATCGCTAGTGGAGTCTTCAACTTGCACCTCCGGAAGAATTTCTCCAGCATCTCGGGTGAGGCTGGGGACATGGAGTCTGAATGGGCCATGTTCAAAGCCTCAATTGTTGACGCGGCTGGTAGGAGCTGTGGCCTGAACCCAAGAACCCTCTGGTGGACACCAGCGGTGAGGGAGCCCGTCAAGCTGAAGAAAGAGGCCTTTCGGTCTTGGCTGGCTGGGGGGTCTCCGGAAGCAGCAGACAGGTACCGTTCGGCCAGAAGGGCTGCAGCTGCAGCTGTCGCTGAAGCAAAAACTCGGGTATGGGAGGAATTCGGGGAGGCCATGGAGGAGGACTTTCGGTCGGCCTCAAAGAGGTTCTGGAAAACTGTCGGGCGACTCAGGAAGGGAAAGCAGGGCTTGGCCCAAGCTGTGTTCAGCGGGGGCGGAGACCTGCTGACCCGACCTGGGGATGTCCTCAGACGGTGGAAAGAACACTTTGAGGAACTCCTTAATCCAGCCAAAACGTCCTCTGTGGAGGAGGCAGAGTCTGAAGACTCGGGGGAAGACTCATCAGTATCCCTGGCAGAAGTCACAGAGGTTGTTAAAAAGCTGCCTGGCGGCAAGGCTCTAGGGTTGGATGAGATTCGCCCTGAGATGCTGAAGGCTCTGGACGCTGTTGGGCTGTCATGGTTGACACGCCTCTTCAGTGTCGCGTGGAGGTCTGGGACAGTGCCAGTGGAGTGGCAGACCGGAGTGGTGGTTCCCATTTTTAAAAAGGGACCGGAGGGTGTGTTCCAACTACCGTGGAATCACACTTCTCAGCCTCCAGGGAAAGTCTACTCCAGGGTGCTGGAAAGGAGGCTCCGGCCGAATTCAGGAGGAACAATGCGGCTTCCGTCCTGGCCGTGGAACAACGGACCAGCTCTTTACCCTCGCGAGACTTCTGGAGTTTGCCCATCCAGTCTACATGTGTTTTGTGGACTTGGAGAAGGCCTATGACCGTGTCCCTCAGGGAGTCTTGTGGAAGATACTGTGGGAATATGGGGCACCGGGCTCTTTGCTACAAGCTATCCGGTCCCTATATAACCAAAGTGAGAGCTGTGTCCGCATACTCAGCACAACGTCAAACACGTTCCCAGTGGGTGTTAGGCCTCCGCCAGGGCTTCCCCTTGTCTCTGATTCGGTTTTTCTGTGGTTTTCATGGACAGGATCTCAAGGCGCAGCCGGGGGGAGGAAGGGATCCGGTTTGGTGACCTTAGAATTGCATCGCTGCTTTTTGCAGATGATGTGGTTCTTTTGGCTTCATCAGACTGGGACCTCCAGCACTCGTTGGGGCGGTTAGCAGCCGAGTGCGAAGCGGTTGGGATGAGAGTCAGCACCTCCAAGTCTGAGGCCATGGTTCTCTGCCAGAAAACGGTGGACTGCCCCCTCTGGGTGGAGAGAGGTACTGCCTCAAGAGAAGGAGTTCCAGTATCTGGGGGTCTTGTTCAGCAGTGAGGGTAGAACGGAGCGTGAGATGGACAGGCGGTTTGGTGCAGCGTCAGCAGTGATGCCGGCGTTGTACCGGACCGTCCTGGTGAAGGAGGAGCTGAGCCTGAAGGCAAAGCTCTCGATTTACCGGTCCATTTACGTTCCAACCCTCACCTATGGTCATGAACTTTGGGTAGTGACCGAAAGAACAAGATCATGGATACAAGTGGCTGAAATGAGTTTCCTCCGTAGGGTGGCTGGGCTCAGCCTTAGAGATAGGGGGAGGAGCTCAGACATCCGGAGGGAGCTCGGAGTAGAGCCGCTGCTCCTTCTCCTCTAAAGGAGCCAGCTGAGGTGGTTTGGGCATCTGGTAAGGATCCTCCCGGGCGCCTCCCGTTAGAGGAGTTCCAGGTCCAGCTGGTAGGAGGTCCCGGGGAAGACCCAGAACACGGTGGAGGGATTATATCTCTCTCCTGGCCTGGGAACGCCTCGGGGTCCAGGAGGAGCTGGACGTTGTGGCTGGAGAGAGGGACGTCTGGAGTGCCCTGCTTAACCTACTGCCCCCGCGACCCGGCCCCGGATAAGCGGACGAGAATGGATGGATGGATCTATCATCAGAACTATATAATAATATAAGATTGGCAGCTTCTTCTGGTCGCTGCGTTGCATTTATTTATGTTATGTGTCAATTAGTGAGATTTGTCAGGAAAGCAGGAGGGACGAAGAAAAAGCCCAAATAAATATACAACATGATCTCATGGGAAGACAAACAAATAGCACAGCTGTTTTAAAGGCATTTCCAGTGTCATGTCAATGCTCCATACACATTTTAAAGTATGTCTGCTATGACTTATAATTTGTTTAGAATTGTGGTCCCAAATAAAAAGTAAAAGCAACAATCTACTCCTCCTCCGTCACTTAGAGACTCTGGGGAAGTCAAACTGAACTAATATCAAACGACAACAACTGCAGCATTTTATCAAACACGCACAAACAACAAACTTCACTGCTAAAAGTGTTTCTGAATGAAAAACATAAAAAAACTGAACTTTGCAGCATTATTTTTGCTGTTTGCTGTTTGTTTGCAAATTATATATTATATTATATTATATTATTATATTATATTATATAATATAATATAATATATATTATTATTATTATATTAATATAATATAATATATATTATATATATATATATATATATATATATCTATATATATATATATATGATAGATATATATATATATATCTGAACACTAAACATGGATTCTTGGCGGCTGAGAATCGATATAATATTGCCATGCAACATATGGAGACACTATGCTGTATGGATTTGTTCTACTCTGCTGCAGGCTAGAAGCTACAGTTGCATCATGGGTAATGTAGGAAAAATAGAACTAAAATTCAAATACAAAATGAAGCATTTTGCAAATCTGCAAACAAACAGCAACCAATGAAGCAAATCAAACCAATAAATATAGTCAAATAAAGCATGTCACAAAGTCAAAAAGCCTTGATGCAATAAAGTAAAGTTTGTGGTACTTTTATGCATTTAAAACCTAAAACGGGTCAGTTAACGGTTCAGCATTTGTTTACATGAAAATAACATTTTTATTTTTTGTAGGTTCTGTGTTTTAAACAGTTTAATTGCAGCAGAGTTGTGACCCACAGAGATTTCTCTCATGTTGCTGTGATTCAGTGAAACAACAAACATCACATTAATCACAGATTTGTGCAGCAAAATAGGAAAATAATCCTGCAGAAAAGTCATAAGTAAAACTACTCCTGGATCAACACATTTTGGATATAACTTTGTTCCATTAGTGAAGTGTTTGTCGGAGCAGCTCAGCCAAACTGTTCAGTGTTTAAAATTCATTGTGTTTTGTTGACAAAGAAGAAGAATGTGTCACTTTTCTGCATTTAAGTAACTATTTTTTTCTTTATCTCTTCACTAAAAACATTACTTGGACATCACAAGAACACAATAACAATAATAATGGAACAGCAAAAGGTGAATTTTCAGGTTACATCATTGTCAGAATAAGGATTTTTATAATCTAATCTAATTATATTGCTTTTTATTGTGATCAAAAACTAAAGAGACAAGATGAAATGGAAGTTCCTGCCTTTTGCTTTGGTATGACTCAGCATCTTTTGGGAAGCTGAACAGCTCGGAGGGCTGAGAATGTTCAGTCTGATCCTTTATTATTGATTATTGCAACAAAAACAAAAAATGCTCTGTGATATCACACAAAATGACTTAAGAAATTGGCGAGGTATTCATACTCCATTTGGTGACACCAGGTCAGTGGTGGAAGAAGTATTCAGATCCAGATTCAGATGAAATTACTCCACTGTAGTAAAAATCATTCAAAACTTACTGAAGTAAAAGTACAAAAGTATCAGCATCAAAATGTACTTAAAGTATCAAAAGTACTCGTTATGCAGAATGGACCCACTCAGATTGTTTTATACATTCGAAATATATTACTAGATTATTTGTATTGGTGCTTTTATGTAAGCAGGCTTTTAATATTGTAAAGATAGGGCTCATTTGAACTACTATTATTATACTGTTATTGAGGTATCATTTACAAACAAATGTCGAATCACTTTAAATTCATCATGTTTTTTTATGTTAAATCTCAACCTGAAAAGTAACTAAAGCTGTCAGATAAATGTGGTGGAGTAAAAAGTACAATATTTGCCACAAAATGTACACTGTAAAAAATGTCTGTAGATTTTACGGTGAAAAACTGCTAAACCATGACAGTAAAAGACGTAAAATGATAAATGAGTTAATTCAGTTTCAGTAACAATGAAACACTGTAAATGTATATATCAGCCAAAACTGGATTTTTTTTTACATTTTTTATTTTTATTTTTAAAATACATTACTCCACTGTAAAATACTCTGGCACTGTGTTTGTAACAAAAATATCCTGTAATATATATACAAGCCATCACTGTAATTTTTGCATTTATTTTTTGTAAAAATACTTTTTCTCATTGTTAAATGTACGAAACACCATATCTAACAGAAATATACTGTAATATTTAATGGTAAAATCTTTAATTTATGCAGCATTTATAAAGTATTTTCTTGTCAGTTATACGGCAGAACAGCGTTTCTTTTGATGGAATTTTTTTTATTTTTTACGGTGAAATATGGAATAAATGTATTAAAAATTCATTTTAGTTGACTACAGCTACCTTTTCCTCACAGGAACAAACTTAACTATAAATATATATATATATATATATATACACTGTAAAAAAGGTTTGTAGAAATAACAGTAATACACTGTCAAATACATCAGAAATAGGGCATAAAATGAAAAATTGTTTATCACCATATTAGACACTTTTAATTACCGTAAATCAAAGAATGGCACAAAACGTTTACTTTTTTCTGTCATAAACTGGAAGAAACGCACAGTTTTGCTGTAAAATATAACATTTTCATGTGAAATGTATGGATAAATACCATGATGTGTGAATGAATTACACAATTACCCTAAAAATAACAGGATTATTCAGACTAAATTACAGTTTTTGCTGATATTTACATTTAAATTTAGAATAGAAAATCCACCTACAGCTGCCGGTATTTTTCCGTAAATTAAACAGATTATTTTTTACAGTGTATATATATAATCCAGCAGTCTGTTTAATGCTCTCAGAAACTCAGTTTGTTTGTCAGAGCTGCAGTTCTCCACTCAGACACCAGATGGAGCCAACACACAGCGCTGAGACTGAACCAACCACACACACACACACACACACACACACACAAACACACACACACACACACACACACACACTGCAACATGATCATCTATCTGCCAACCACAACACACGTGTGTCCTCTGGGATTATCTCATTTTATAGTATTCACTTTGACTCCATCGCACTCAAGGACAAAACCAGGTCGCTGCTTCATGTGTGTGTGTGTGTGTGTGTGTGTGTGTGTGTGGTCCCTGATTTCACTCACTGACAAAAGATGGTTGCTCCTTTGCATGGCCTACAAGAATGTTTTCCCTGTTTGTCTCACACACAGTTAATCTGTTTTAGTGATGAGCGCCACACACACACACACACACACACACACACACACACACACACACACACACACACAAAATCAAGTCTTAACCCTCTAACAGGCCTTTAAAGAAAATATGTCCTCAGTTTGCTGGTTAAAGCCATGGTCCTCACTATGTAGGAAGGACGAGAAGACACAAACACGCATTCTTGTACATCTATCTTTTTAAGGACACATCATTAATGTAATGAATTTGTAGCCTCTGACCCTAAACCTAAACCTGAAATTGAAACCAAGTCCAAACCTTCAAACATTTTTTGGGCCTTTGAAGAAGTGAGGTCCACCTGAAATGTCCTCACTTCACAAAAATGTCCTTACTCAGTTAGTTAAGAACTAATTCTGGTCCTCACTATGATTGGAGTACAAGTACACACACACACACACACACCAAAATCATTATCAATTGTGTCTTTTTATTGGTCATTATACATGTTTTTTGGTAATTGTGTGTCTTTTTTGGTCATTATACGTCTTTTTTGGTCAATTTGTGTCTTTTAAGGTAATTTTACATAATTTTTGGCCATTTTGTTTCTTTTTTGGTCAGTTAGTTGTTGGTTCATTTGTTTGGACAAATATAACGATGACAACAAAAACAGCTGATAAGAGTTTAATTTAAGAGCTGATACCTAGACAGTTAACATGGTTTTCTTCAAAATGATTTTAATTATTATCAATGAAACCATGTTAAATTATATTTGTCCAAACAAATGTACCATTAGTTGAACCAGGCATTAAAATGAACAAGAAACTAATCATTTTTTTCCAAATATATACAAAGACAGAGGGATAAAAGCCCATTTTCAGAGCACACACTGGCTCTGGATGGTAAATAAAGTGAGGGTGTCCTTGCCTTATGTAAGGGTGAAATAGTCCCAGACATGAATATTGTATGTGAAAGAAGATGTGAGGACAGAACGCTGCAGGGTTATAAATAGAGACACACAGAGACAGAAGAGACACAGAGACACAGAGAGAGACAGCAGGTGTCCACCACATCAGAAAACCAAAGGACTTATTTATTATTTTTATTTATTTGATTTTATTTTTTATTTTTATTGGTGTATTCCTTGTCTGCATGCTGTGCTATTTTTTTTTTAAATTTTCCCCCTTTTCTGTGGTTTGTCATGTGAGTGCTTTATGTGGGAAATAAAAAAGAAAAAAAAAAAGAAAACCAAAGGACTTATTTATTTTATTTATTTTTATTATTTATTACATTTATTTATTACATTTATTCATTACATTTATTTATTTTATTTTTACTGTGGTTTGTCATGTGAGTGCTTTATGTGGGAAATAAAAAGAAAAAAAAAGAAAACCAAAGGACTTATTCATTATTTTTATTTATTTTATTTATTTATTTCATTTATTTCATTTATTTTATTTATTACATTTATTTATGACATTTATTTATATTTTACTGTGGTTTGTCATGTGAGTGCTTTATGTGGGAAAGAAAAAAGAAAAAAAAAGAAAACCAAAGGACTTATTCATTATTTTTATTTATTTTATTTATTTATTTCATTTATTTCATTTATTTTATTTATTACATTTATTTATGACATTTATTTATATTTTACTGTGGTTTGTCATGTGAGTGCTTTATGTGGGAAAGAAAAAAGAAAAAAAAAGAAAACCAAAGGACTTATTCATTATTTTTATTTATTTTATTTATTTTATTTATTTTATTTATTTTATTTATTTATTTTGTTTATTTTATTTATTACATTTATTTATTTTATTTTTATTTTTACTGTGGTTTGTCATGTGAGTGCTTTATGTGGGAAATAAAAATAAAATAAAATAAAAAGAAACCAGAGGAGTCAGTGAGCTGTCAGTAAGTGTGTTAGTCCACCACTGACTCCAACCAAAACACCTGCACTGTTTGGGCCACATCTCACACACTGTAAAAACAAGAAAATCTGTTTAATTTAGGGTAAAATTGCGCCAGCTGGGGTCGCCACAACTTTTATGTTGTAAATTTAAAAGTAAAAATCAGCAAAAATATGTAGAGTGGTCCCTTTATTTTAGGGTAACTGTGTCTTAGTGACATTAAGGCATTTCTCCTTTAATTTTACATGAAAAAAACTGTGTTTTTCTACGGTTTAAAAGTTTTAGACTATTCCTTCATTTTGGGTGTCTAATAACCAGATAAAACAGTAAATCTGAGGGAAATGATCTTGCTGCATGGACAGATAATTTACCTTGACAGGATTTATTAAATTAAGATTATTAAATCTAGAAATAAGCATGTTGAACACTTAAAATAAGAAATTAACTCTTAAAACCAGATAAATTAAAGCTGCCAGCAGTGATGAACTGGCCCGAGCAGAGTGACCTGACGATTATTTGGTTCTTACCAAGATAAAAAAAAACTTTAGATTTACAAGTGTTAGATCATTTATCTGGTTTTAAACACCTTTTTTTGCAGTGAATGAATATAAAAAGCTTAAATCATACTGGACCAGAGCTCCTGTTTGACTAATAACACCCTGGCCGGTGTTAATAACCTCCATTTTTCAGACCCTGTGGTGAGTGTGAGTGTTCTGCAGCAGCAGATCTCAGAGGGAGGAGCAGCTCTGGTGCAACATCTTAGTGCTGACTGAATACACCGAGCAGACAGCAGAACAGACTCTCTCCAGAGCTGAGAGGTGAGTGGAGAGACGGAGAGTTGCTCTAAAGATTTACTGTCATTTCTGCTCATGGAGACGGACGATAAAATCCCCTTTGGTACCTTTTTGGTGCCCGTTTGCCAAGTACACAATGGCTCAAACAATACTGTAACAGCAGATCATGTGGTGTGAAGTAGTAAAAAGTAAACCATTATATCACTTAACTGCTACACTAAGGTGTCGGCCATCTTGAAAAATGGCTGCCATCTTGGAATTTCAAGTATCTGTGGGTGGGTTATTGTCAAGTGACCAACAGAGACTGCTCATGCCAATTTGTAAACTTGTATCACCAAATAAACCATTATATCACTTAACTGCTCCACTAAGGTGTCGGCCATCTTGAAAAATGGCCGCCATCTTGGAGTTTCAAGTAACTGTGGGTGGGTTATTGTCAAGTGACCTACAGAGACTGTTCATGCCAATTTGTATGCTTGTATCACCAAATAAACCATTATATCACTTAACTGCTCCACTTAGGTGCCGGCCATCTTCAAAAATGGCCGCCATCTTGGAATTTCAAGTAACTGTGGGTGGGTTATTGTCAAGTGACCAACAGAGACTGCCCTTGCCAATTTTTATGCTTGTATCACCAAATAAACCATTATATCACTTAAGTGCTACACTAAGGTGTCGGCCATCGTGAAAAATGGCCGCCTTCTTAAAATTTCAAATGGCTCGGACAATTTTCTTGTTAAGTGACCCATGGAGAGTGTCCATGCCAATTTTCACGCTTGTATCATAAACTGAACGATTCTGCCAAAAATGAGCACTTAGCCGCTCCACTAATACTGTAACAGCAGATCATGTGGTGTGAAGTAGTAAATAGTAAACCATTATATCACTTAAATGCTCCACTAAGGTGTCAGCCATCTTGAAAAATGGCCGCTATCTTGGAATTTCAAGTATCTGTGGGTGGGTTATTGTCAAGTGACCAACAGAGACTGCTCATGCCAATTTGTATGCTTGTATCACCAAATAAACCATTATATCACTTAACTGCTCCACTTAGGTGTCGGCCATCTTGAAAAATGGCCGCCTTCTTAAAATTTCAAATGGCTCGGACAATTTTCTTGTTAAGTGACCCATGGAGAGTGTTCACGCTTATCATAAACTGAACGTTTCTACCAAAAATGAGCACTTAGCCGCTCCACTAATACTGTAACAGCAGGTCATGTGGTGTGAAGTGGAACATGAGTAAGACCATCTGGTGGACGCCGGAGGGGACGTCATGATGAAACAGCTCTGTAACATAATGGTAGTGATACGTTTCATTCATGGTAGTGATGCTGACACATATCAACCATAATAGGACTGTGTGTGTGTTCTAAATGGTGATGTGTATACCAAATTTTGTAACTAAATGTAATTACTGCAGGAGGCCACCCTGGGGGGTAGGGTATTGACACCCACTTCTTATGGGGGCGTTCCCCAGACATAAATTGGACAGTTTCCCCTTCATTAGGGGTCTTTCTACACTTTGACCGATTGTGTGTTGAATGACCTTTCATTGCAAAGAAAATAAAAACCTGGTCGGCAGGCAGAAGTCTCTATTTCATTCTTCACCAGCAGCAGAGGAATTTCCACGACACCAACAACTTTTAAAATGCCAGAGCCATTCAGACGGCCACCAACACAGCAGAATGACACTAAATAAACAAGTTTTGACCTGATTTAACAGCAAAGACGGATCAAACGGAGGCCGAAGTCACAGGATGCACATGTGTAAAAAGTATCAAGTCATGCTTTGGCAGACGACTTTTATAATGGTTGTTTTCTTGGAGAATCTCAACAGTTTTGTCCAGAACTCCAACTTGTTCTTTTCAAACAAAGGCCTGATTTTAGTCAGATTCTTCATATGGAAACTCCTCCTTATTCACCACACACTCACAGTAACGCCACTGTGAGTCTAGAACAACATTAAACATGAGAATAAAGTCTGTAACTGTTGTGGTCTTACCTGTTGTAGAAGGTGACATGGTTGGTAGCATGATGAAACAGAGAAAAGGAAGGGGAGAGAAATAAAAAGATATTGTTGAGTCAGTTCAGAATCACATTTCTCCAACATCAACTTAAACAACGTCTCAGCTGTGGAACGTCTAATATGCAATGTAAATAATGAAGAAATGTAAAAACTACAGTAAGACTTTAGATTAGGGAACACATATTCAACATTAATTAGTTGCTAAAACTCGTCTTAAAACCTATTTTTACGAGACTCTGCTCTTGTTTTAGTGTTTTATGGTTTGTTTTTATTTATTGTTTTTGAATTGTTTCTTAAAAAGCAATGAAACTATTTATGTTAGTGTTTATTCCTGTTTTATTTATTTTATTGTTCTTGTTTGCTTGTTTATGGACAGCACTTTGTTGCGACAAAGACGAAAACGAAGGACATTGTCACTGTACTTTTAGTTCGTTTTGTAACCACAAAATACAGTTTCAGTTAGTTATTGTTTTCTTTTTTTTAAAACTCTCGTTTTTATTTTTATTTTTATTTCAGTTAACGGAACGATTATAACCATGGTTCATACAAAGTAAAGCATATTAAGATCATAACTCATATACAACAACTTCCTTACTTACTACTAATAATCAATAATTCTGAGGTTATTGAGGGAAAACTCTTAGTTAATGTCTTACTGGTTGTATAATAAGGCCATGCAGAATAAGGCATTAATAACTACTGAATAATGACTCATAAAGAGCCAATATGTTACTTATTTGCATGCTAATAAGCAGCTAATTCATGTTGAATATGTGTTCCCTAATATAAAATGTTACTAAAACTACAGTTACAGGACAAACTGTATCAGAGACTACAGGATGCCACAATAAAGGCGTACGGTGTGAGAATTTTAAAACTTTAAAGTTGATTCTATTAATCAGGTTACACACGTTATAACAGTTTTGAGTATTTTGTCAGAGTTTAGTAGAGAGAATCACACTGGAACATAAAGCTTCACTCAGCAGACTGAAACCAGCATCATCATCATCATCAGGAGGAAGAAGCACCAGACTGAGGTCATGTTGGGGTTAACCCCCCGGGTACCAGGGGTCAGAGGTTACCGCCTCAGTTACCGCGGTAACCTCTGACAGACAGGTCAGCTGATGGGGCGCTCAGCTACATCTGTCAAAGTCATGTCTTACACAACTTTCTTTTTTTAGACTTGTCAGGAGTTCTGTGTGTTGTAATAACCACTGGGGGAAACCCTGATATCTGAAGGGGATTCTATATTTTAATATGCACACTGCAAAAAGTGTCAAAAAACCAGATCAAACAGTAAATCTGAGGGAAATGATCTTGCTACATGGACAGATAATTTACCTTGACAAGATTTTTTAATTAAGATTATTAAATCTAGAAAAAAGCATGTTGAAAACTTAAAATAAGAAATGTTGTGTTTTTATCTTGTTTTTATACACACCTTTTTACAGTGAAAGAACTAGCAGTTTTAACCTCGACTAAACAAGAAACACAAAATTATTATAGTGGGTAAAATCAGTTAATTTTATTCTAAATAAATCTGTGTATCATTCATTCTTTCCATTTTCAATTGGCATTAAAAAATCAAATAATGAAAAATTGACTTTTTTTTTTTCGTTTTTTGTGTTATAATAAAAAACAAATAACAAAATAACCAGTCAATTTTTCATTATTTGATTTTTATTGCCAATTGAAAATGGAAAGAACGAATTGGATTATTATTATTATTATTATTATTATTATTATTATTCTGAAGGGGATTTTTATGATAATGATTTTGGTTATTATCAATAAAATCATGTTAAATGTCTAGATATCAGCTCTTAGATTAAACTCTTATCAGATATTTTTATAGTGGAGTAATGTATTTTTAAAAAAAAATTAAATGTAAAAAAACACTGTTTTGGCTGATATATGCATTTTCAGTGTTTCTTTGTTACTGAAACTGAATTAACTCATTTATCATTTTATGTCTTTTACGGTCATGTTTTAGCAGTTTTTCACAATAAAATTTTTTTTACAGTGACATTTTTACAGTGTATAACAGTTGCAATGAGGATAATATCTAGTTCTGTATTTTTATACTTAATATATTTGACATTATGTCTGTTTTACTTGGCTGAATATCATCAAAAATAAATCTGGCATGGAGTTTTAAGCCAGAACTTTAGAGGGAAGCTGATGGAAAGACTCAATGTTGCTTCATTTTTATGTCTTCACATCATGAAGCCTCTGAATTCAGATTTTTGTCAACTCAACTGTAAGTTGTACTAACTTATAATTTTACATTGTAATAACTTTTAATCCTTACTTCTGCTAACTTCTGCAATGTGCTGAATTGGCACGATTGTAACGCCGCTATGAGATGTCAGCTAATGTTGCGACCACAATTTTGACTTAGCATTGATACGCTAATGGCTACTTATGTAGCTGTAACAAGCAGCGCCGCTAGCATCAGTTAGCCGCTAGCATCTGTTAGCCGCTAGCTTTCGCTAATGACCGAATTTCACCGCTTTCCCGCCTTTCACAACAAAGAAATAAGAGTTAGCAGAACTATTGTCCCTTGTTGTGAACCCCAACTTAAAGATATAAGTAACAACAACTCACCAACTTGTTTTTGAGCAGACAACTGGCTTCCTTTGTTGTGCTAACTTACATTATTGCCCTAAATGTCAATCATTTATATTTCCAAGTTTTACCAACTTAAATCACTGTTTTAGGCCAAAAAATACAAGTTGGCTTTTTTGCAGTGTACTGCACTAATGTTGCTAACTGCAGCATAGATAAACAACTATAAACCCTTATCAACCTTATAAAAGCTATAAAATGCACGAGCAAACTAGCTTTGCCATGCATGTGTGTGTTTCTAAAGACAGAGAGGAGATAGTGGGAGGTCACACAGGCAGATGAAACAGTAAGACAGTGGAGCAAGCAGAGAGAAGAAGAAGAGCTACCAGAAGAAAGCAGGTCAAGTGATAAAATTGTTATGATCATGGTAACAGATACATAGAGGCAGGCAGAGGGAAATAAATCAGACAACTTATCAGTTTACCGTTGCAGGTTTGTTAATATAGGGCCCGACCAGCACAGTGCATTGTGTCCCTGTCTCATGGGATCATTTATCGGGACCCGAGTGTCTCTCTGATGCTTAATTATTTTATTTTTTTTAGGGAATTTAAATGGTGATAAAACCAGATTTGTGTAGGGCTGCTCGATTATGCCAGATGTTATATATTTTGGTGCATGTTTTATTGTCATTTATTGAACTTTAAAAATGAACTCAACTTAAAAAGAAGCAAACAAATAAATGTAAAAAACCCAACAAAAAACAAATGAAATAATAAAATAATATATTAACCCTTTGGAGTCTCATTCTTCCACTTAAAAAATGTTCATCATGTTGGTATTAGTTTTTCAGCACCCAAAAGACCTGATTTTTTTTTTCACTTGACTAACATTTTGAACCAAAAGGAAACAAAAAAAAACTAAAATCTGAATTTTTTTCCGCATGAATCTGTGACCGCTTTTAATCTCGTAAATCTGCAACTTTTTTCCTGTAGATTTGCCACTTTAATCTTGTAAATTTGCTAGTTTTTTCTCATAGATTTGCCGCTTTTAATCTCGTTAATTTGCGACTTATTTCCTGCAGATTTGCCACTTTAACTCTCATAAATCTGTGACTTTTTTCTTGTAGATTTGCCACTTTAATCTCAATTTTTTTCTCGAAATATTTCCCCCCTCCACCCGATCCATATATATATATATATATATATATATATATATATATATATTTTTTTTTTTTTTTTTTTTTTTTTTTTTTTTTTTTTTTCAAATACAGAGAGTGTCAGAGCGATACTTTGAAGGGTTTTTATGTCAGGAGATGGTGAAGCAGTTTCATGGACTCCAGAGGGTTAAGATAATATATATTTTTCAAAATTATCAAACAGTAAATCAAACAAATAAACCAAAATAAATTAGATGAAGTAGTGCACTGCCACAACCTACTAAAAAAAAACCAAATGAACATTTTGTTTCGTCAAACTACATTATCAATATTATAATATTTAACATCTGGTTCATTATTGTGAAATGAAATAATCACAATAATCATTTTCTTCATTATCTAACCAAAATTGGAATTGAAAATAAAATAAAATTCATCGCACAGCCCTAGATTAGTGTGTAGTTGTGAATATCTTGATGAAAAAATGATGTGTCGGGCCCTGGTTATTACAAAAACATAAAGAAATGGATCGAGCACCAAGCAGACCTGGTGGTCGATCCACAGACACAGAGCCATGCACACAGGAAGACAAATAGTAGCTACTACTTCCTGCTATCCTAGCCTATAGAATCATTTTATTTGCCCCCTATGTTATTGATAATCTTCCCTGTAGTTCACCAACCTTCCAGTGGGGGGAGCTGTGGCGACGAGGACTCCTGGTGCTCTGAGTGTGCAGGGAGAGAAGGAGGGGCGGCGGGGGTGGAGGTGGTGGTGGATGGAGGGGGAGTGGCTGAGCTAAAGGGAGGGGGCGTGTCTGATGATGATGTTGTGGGAGTGGCTTCGGTCTTAAAGGGACAGGCTGAGGAGCTAAGGGGCGTGGCCGAGGAGCTAAGGGGCGTGGCTGAGGTGGTGGGGGTGGCGATGGAGGCTGTGCCCGTGGAGGTGGGTGGTGTACTGAGAAGAGGAGCGGCTGCAGTGGTGGATAAGAGTGCTGCAGAGGGGATGAAGGGCTTGGCGTCGACATTGAGGGTCGATGCGAGTGCACTCGTTAGAAGAGGGCGAGTGTCTGCAGCAGCTAAGGGTGAGAAAACGGAGGTAGGAGGAGGGTCTGGAGTGCTGAAAACAGAAGCAGGGGTGGACTTTTCTGCAGGGGTGGACCTCGCCAGGGGGGCTGTAGCCAGGGACGGGGTGTTGGTGATGGGGGTGGTGGTCTGTGAGTTGGGGGTGGAGCCTGGAGGGGTCTGGAGGACTGAATCCAGGAAAGAGAAGGTCTGGGAGACTGGGCTCAGATTGTCCCCTGTCATCAATGCTAGACTACCACTAACATCTCCAGCTATGCTACTCTTGTTAGCCGCTGTGCTAATGTTAGCCTCAGGCTTGCTGTTGGAAACTTTCTCCTTCTCTTCGTCTCCTTTTTGAGCATCTTTAGCGGACAACGGGAAGTCATCTACGCACATAGGCTCGTAAGAGCGCGGAGACGAATCTGGGACGAGGCTAGCATGGGAACGATTGACGAAACTCGTGGGGATTTGAGTAGGGGCGGAGGACAAGATGGGGCTGGGGTTTGAGTCTGGGACTTTGGTGTCATAAGGACCAGAATTGGCGGTTGTAGCCCAGGTAGGAGCGACTGTAGCCGGCGTGGGGGAGGTGGGTTGCTGGGACACTCCCCACTCCTCTGGAAGTCTTGCCCGAGTCTTGGTCTTCTTGCCTTTCACTCTACCCCCTCCTCCACTCTCTCTGATCTCCCACTCCCAGTTCTCCTCCTCGTCCTCCTCGGCCTCCAGACCACCCTTATCCTGCATCCCGTCCTTGTCCAATTGGCCGATGTTATTTTCCTGGCCGTCAAGGAAGTCGTAGACCTGGTCATGGCCCTTCCTCTTCTTCTTCCGTCGCCGCTGCTTGCCGGCCTCGCCCCCCGGCCCCGCCCTCTCGGGGCTGAGGGGTTCGGAGGCCGAGGACGTGGGACTGCTGTCGTCCAATGAGCCGCTGGGAGAGAGGACGGGAGCTGCCGGGGGGTGGGGGTGGGGGAGGGTTTTATAAGAGGAGGAACCAATCACATACTGTGTCAGAGAATCACCTGCCAAAAAGCCATCAGATTGTGGTTACCACAGGCGGTTTTCACTACTTCATGTCTAAGTTGTTTGCTGTTGCATGGCAGTTAATGAGTCTCATGACTGTTCTCAACAACAGGACGGGAGCTGGTAGAGTCACCAATAACTAAAGGTAGACTGTTGGTTATTGAAGGCTACCACAGAATTAGCTGTTCCATCTTACACAGAGTCATACAAACGCATCAATTGAATGCATGTTGAATAGGTTAGGGTTAGAACTATTGTTAGGGAATGGATCACTTGGGACTAGCCCACTTCTACTCTATGAATCAGTAATTGGAAAGAGTCCGGATGTGCTTACTGGGAGACTGAGGCTCCGTTTACACAATGACGGTCTGAACAGTAGATGCAAAAGTGGCGTCTCGTCTTCATTTTTTATTCTGCGTTTAGACGAGCTTTTTCAGGAGGAAATCTGCTGCATACGGTGAGGCTTAAGTGTGTGAATGTGATTGGGTATGGAGGAGACTTTTAAGGGAGCTCCTTCTTGTTAAACAGAACCACCTGAGAAGCCATTATTGGTAACTGTTTAGAAAAGGGCAGAAAAGGGCAAACAGTATGACAACCACTATGTTCTACCGTTTTCGAACCAGAGGTGATCGAGGTTTCCAGGCTGTTGCTCCCAAGCTTTGGAACAGTCTTACTCCCTCACTGCGCTGAGTAGATTCTGTTGTCACTTTTAGAAGCCAACTGAAGACATTTTTATTTGTTCAGGCCTTTGATTAATTGTTTCGGGACTGCTATGGTTGTTTAAATTGCTGTTGTTTTGGTCTTTTAAAACTTGTATGTACATTTTTATGTTATGTGTATGATTTGTATGTGAAGCACTTTGTGACTTCTGTCTGTGAAAGGTGCTATATAAATAAAGTTTACTTACTTACTTACTTACTTACTTACTACCAGTGGCGCCCATTGGTAAATCATCTTTGAAAACATATTTTCCAACAGGGGAAAGCCTTCAGTTGCATTCATTGCTCATCTTTCAATACTCTCCAGTTTTGATATAACTGCTGCAATTGGAGCTTCTATACTGACCTCTTCAGGAGCTGCCGTTGTTATTCTAACCGAAGAGTTGGCTTTATTTATTTATTTTTTATTAACATTGGTGTAGGCCCTGTTGACCCAAAACAATTTGTGTTCTTCGATTGGAAAAATGTGAAGCTTTTATGACATTAAAACATTTATTTTTTACTTTTTAGTCAACTAATATGTGCATCATTGCTAACAAAAGTCTAAGGCCTGGCTTCTTAACCTCAACATTTTGCCAACTTTAAGTCTAGCGAGTCTAGCTTTCAATTCCAAATTTCGTGAGATATTTCTTGAATTTTTCTGTCCAGCCTTTAATTTACACATGGGTAATCGCTGCTTCGTGACAAAATCATATCAATAAATGCTCAGTATGACCTATAAGTAATGCTGTTAGGCTAATTGAGACTTAGTAGGCTTTTTTATTGTCATTGTAAGGGTTAAAATAAGGTTTGCATCTCCATTTCAACGTTTTTTCTCTATTTTGGCCAACAGTGGCTCTTCTGTCAATAAAGGTTGCCAGCCCCTGTGATAGACAATTAGCTGCAATGTGAGGCAACTTCAGTCCAACAGAAAACCATTAACTGAGCAATGGAGGGCTAAACCCCCACTCAAGGTAACTTTGTTTTAGCTTGTAGACATAAAAGGCTTCTATAAGTTTGTCTGACTCTGGTTAGCTGGTAAAATGTTCATTCATTGAGTGTATCCAGCCATAGTAGCCATAGTCTGACTGCTTTAAGGCTCCTTTTGGCAAAACCTTTTAAACATTTTCATCAAATATGCTGTATGTGATGGTGCCTGCTTTTATAAAGACATTCAACCTGTAATTTACTCACCTGTTACGGACTTTCTGTTTCAGTAACATCGGATTGAATGTGCATTTTCAAATTATCTTAAGACCAAGACAGATATTATAAGGTGCTGTTTGACATTAACACAATGGTTGGGCACTGAGAGTTAACAGAGAAGAATTTGCTTTGATGTATCTGCCAGGTTTGGTCTTTTCTTTGCCAGCGTCACACTGGATTTCATTTACATTTTGTACAAAATGGATTTTCATTCCAATTTAGAGTTTTGTATGAGGACTTTGTAGGACCAAATCTCACAGTGACTGGACATTATGGCATCATCTATCAATCATCCCAATGAAACAGTTAAATGACAAGAAATTAAAGTTAAAAGATCCATCGGCTAGCCGTATCATGTTTGGTAAATTTTCAATTCTGAAAATTCTGAAAGGAGCCTGGAATGGACTGTGTGATTCTCTCTTTATGGGAAAATAATCATCATCATTATCATCATCATTAACATCATTATCATCACCATGACCCAGGGGGTAGAACTGCTCTTTGTAGGAAGCAGGCACAAAACAGAGCAAGACAAACAAACATAACAAGGTAAATGAATCAAGCACATTTGGAATGGGGTCTGGCATGCATTATTAAAAAATAAATGCATGCATGTCTGAAGCAACTCAGTAATAAATTGATCATTCTCTCGCATGGAGAAGCACTAAAATGATCCAAAATGGCCCATTAAATACAGTATATGGACTGTGATACAGAATCACAACACAATGACAAGCTGTGCACATGCAACAACAACAACAACAACAACAAAAGAGAGAAATGCAGCTTGCACTGAAATGACCCCTTCATTTGTCTGTTCCCACTATCTTCTCGTTTGGGGATGAAGTCACCACAACTGGGAATTGTTTTTTCCTCTGAAGCAATATTTCTCAATTATTTCTGACAAGTAAATTCATCAGCTCAGAGAGAATGAGAGAGAAAGATGAACAGACAGATAGAAACAGACAGGCAGAGGGATAGGTAAAACTCCCTGACCTATACAACCCCCTCATCGTGTCCTCTTTCTGTCTACATTATTATTCCTCTGCCTCAGTTTTCATCCTCCCATCTACTCAATCTGTCTTACATCACTGGATATTACCATGAATCCATAAAGAGGTGCATTCCCTACTAAACCTGGCACATTCCCCAGTGTTTCTAAACTGATTGATTTAATTGAAGTTGCTATTTTCTCCCTTTGGCCTCCAACACTCGGCCGGCTATAAACAGCTCGAGGAAGACCAGGAAGGGCATTATCATCTATATTTAATGTGATAAGGTATTTAATGGGAGTACATCTTAATCTGGAGTCTGGCAAACTGCCCAGAGAAACATTAATGTTGGAGTGCTGGCTGCTTCAAACACATTGCCTATGCAAAAGTGACATGTGTGAGAGTTAATCTGAATTTTTTTTTCTGCAAATGGGTTTTTCATCACACTGAATCCAACTGGTACCAACACAGACAAAGGAGCAGGTGTGTGTTCTTGCATATATCAAGAAGAGGAGACACAGTTGTTGCGACTGAGAAGAGACAACTTCTGGACGTGAAAGGTGGAGTCAATGCATCTAGCCTGCATTCTTTCTAATGGCCAGTAGAGGGCGACTCCACTGGTTGCAAAGAGAAGTCCATTTTTTAGGAAAGACATTAGAAAAATACCCTATTTCTCATTCAAGTTTGTATCTTAGTAAACACTTTCCTAATTAATTTATGGACTCAATCGCTATTTTTACGTCTTGTGCAATACAGCACAGGGATCATTTTATAAATGATCCTCCCATTTAGAGTAAAATAGACGATAAAGCTGGGTATGCATTTTGTTGCCTAAAATGTCTTGTTCTGTGTACAGTTGGATTAACCCTCTGGAGTCTGGGGCTATTTTGTCCGTTTTTGAATCATTTTCATTCTGCCTGTATATAACACTTAAAACAAGGTTTACCACGTCATGTTGGTATCTTTTTTTCATCAGCACAACCGAAGTGGACTTTTTTAGTTCCTGTTGAAGAGCTGTTGAAGGTCTTTTTTCTCCCCTGAAAACAGCCTGGCTACTGATTGGATAGAACGATAAGCAGGATGTGACGTAGTACTGGACACCACAACAACACATTTGTAAAAGCCGGCGAAGCAGTGTTACCAACTTAGTGACTTTGTTGCTATATTTAGCGACTTTTCAGACCCCCTTAGTGACTATTTTTCAAGAAAGAGACTGGAGACAAATCCAGAGACTTTTTGTTATTGGAGACTATTGGAGACTCGTTCTTAACGAGCCACGGGGGCCAGAAGCTCGTTAAGAAGAGTAAGAATGAGTTGAAGCGGCACAGTCCTCCTGCAGCAGTCTCTCCCAGCTGCAGTCACAGAGCCGGAGGGGATGTTAGCGTCCAGTCTAGGCTAACAGTTAGCTCTGTAGCAGTACAGTGTGTATGTGCTGCTGCTGCAGGAGGTGTTCACTTAGCGATCTCTGTTTACAACAAGCACCAGACACTCTGTGTACAGTTAGCGATGCCGGTTAATTCACGATCACTATGTTTATGATCAGCGGAGATGCTGTGCATAATTAGCCATGCTGGTTTGTTTATGATCAGCTGCTGACGTTGTCCACAGTTGCGTCTCCTGTGTTTAATCACCTCCGGAGTCTCAAAATCCCTCTTGGGGCATTTAATTATTTATTTTTTTAGTGGAAACACGACTGTAGAGATCTTACAGATATTCGATGGTTGGAGCTGGAGCTAAAAGCAGATTCTGCTTTCTGAACTCATGCTTCTCATTCAACAGAATGAGCTTTTCTCCTTCATTACTTTTAGTCACAAACACAGGTTAAAGGTTGCATATTTTTACATAACCTTTTAACAAAAAGCCAAAGATCTGCATGAGTAAGATTGAAGATTGGGTTAGCTTATGTAAAGCTTACATTTACTCTTCATTGTTGTTCATCCAAATGATGTAAGAGGGCTGGCACATTTACAGAATGACTGCAGGTGTTTTGTGTGATGGAGGGGTTAGCTAAGCACAGAATTTTAAAATAGCAGCATGTGGTTACATCACTACACTCTCTCCTCTGGAAGCTGAATGGGTAGCAAGGAGCTATCTTTATGGTCAAACAAATAAAATGAGGATTGTAAAGAGTGAGAGTGAGCCGTGTTGGAGCTATTACAGCAGCCATTAATTGCTATTGGGTAACACACAATCTCATCTCTGGTTTCTAGGAGACATCTGCTGAAATTTCCTGTAATGAAGCAGGATAGTAGCGGTTACATAACGAGCAGTCTGTACAGCTAGCTGGCTTTCAGCTAGCGGGGCTATCTTTAGTACACCAACAACACAGAAGAGTTAAAATAAGAGCTCGTTTAATGTTTCATAAGTTCTGCACTAGTGAAACTCAGATGCTGAGTCATTCTCAAAGTTCACTTCAAGGTCCTGTTGTGCAAATCTTCATTTCTTTTCCATTTCTCTCACCTGAGACGACTGACTGAGTGAAACATTAAGTTCAGGTGATGAAATAGCTTTTGGCAGTTTTCACACAGAATCTAATATAAACGCTGCTTTTGGGCATAATTACACAGGAAGACAGTAACAGACATGGTGTGCTGCTGTGTCTTTGTCTTTAAATCCTCCTGTGGGTTTGTGTTGTTGTTGTTGCCGAGCAACCACAGATTCAGTTAGCGGTTATTCACTTAAGCTGCTATTGATTCATGTAAACATTAATAATTCAACCTAAAAGGCAATCAGAAATCTCATAAATTGCCTGTAGGCTGTTTTTTTTCTTTATCAGTCTGCAGTAACTACTGAAGACATTATGAAATGTAGAGGTAGACAGATAGATCAGCCGGCCAATATATCAGGCCGATATTTAACTATGGAGTCTTGGGCTATTTTGTCAATTTTTTAATGTCTTTTCATGCCTTTGCAAGTCATTTTGTATCTTTTTTGGTCATTTTTGGTCATTTTGTGTCTGTTGTTGTGTCTTTTTTTTGTTATTTTGTGTCTTTTTTTAGTAATTTTTAGTCATTTTGTGTCTTTTTTTAGTCCTTTCGTCCAACATAAAATGTGATTTTGAATCTTTTTTTTAACTTTCAAAACACTATCATGCTCAATAAAGAATTTTAAATGTGTCAAATGTGACCAAAGGTGTCAAATCTAACATATAAGAGGGTTCCATCCAGTTCTATCATTTGATACTAAATCTATTTGAGCTTGTCTCCAGTTTTACTTGGTATATCATCATCAAACTGAAACTGGCCTCATGGAGTTTACAGCCAGAACTTTAGAGGTAAATGTACAGTAGGGCTCCACGCTGCTTTGTTTTATACTCTGATGGAGGCAACAAGTCTGGATTTGGAGACTTTGGTGACTCCACAGGGTTAAAGACTGATAATCGGTATCTGCATCAGTCGACCACTAATGAACAGTTTGGGTCGTCTGTCTGTTGATCCAGTTTGTCAGTAGATAAAGAAAGAGGTAATCAGGCTACAGAAACCCATGGCAAGTTTTTGGCGGAAATGTAAGTATATAATGTGTATAGAATGTATGTATATGTCTTATTTGCTATATTCCTTATTCTTTCTTCTGTATCCATATCTTGAGCTACTGTGACAACTAAATTTCCTCACTGAGGGATAAATAAAATCTTATCTTGGGACCAGTATTTAGATTTTCTGGGTTCTGTCTCCATCCTGTTTCATAACTCTGTGTTAGATCTGACCAACCAGAGCAGGCTGGACGACTGTAATGCTCCTCTATGTGATCTACCCCAATAAAAAGTGATAAATCAGCTGATACTGAATTTCCCCTTGGGGATGAATAAAGTAATTTTGATTTGAATTTTGATTGATTGATTCAGAGCTCTGTGTGACCAGAAGAAGAGTTTTAAAGTCTTTACATTGGTTGCCAGTTTTGGTATGGATTTATAAATTCTTTGACTTGTTTTTAAAGCACTTCAAGGTCTTGCATGGTTAATGTGTCTGAACCAGTTGGCCCCTCAGGTCCTCCAGTCTCTTAGTTATTCTAAAGAGTCGGGATAAAACCTTTTAGCTGGTATGCTCAAAGGATCCGACCACAGCTGGAAGTGTTGACGTTTTTAAACTTAAAACCTTCCAATTCAGCCAGTTATTCAAATAAGGATGGTTTAGGGAGATTATTTATATGATTTTATCCATTATTTTTCTGTCATTTTACTTTTCTATCCGCTCTATCAAATGTATTTGTCTTTATTTCCATAGTTTTATCTACTTTTAGTCTAGACTTATATTGTATTTGATTGTCATCTTTTTGATACTTGTTTTATCTCTTTCTATCTATTTCTTTAACCCTTTGATGCACAACATGGTCACATTTCATGTTATTTAATGCTGCTGTGTGTTTCTGTGCTCCATCTTTTGATATCAACTTATTCTATCATTGAGTATTCAAAGTGTTCTTTAAATATCTTGTTTTTGATAACAACACATCATTATTTCCATTTTGCCTCTTATACTTTATGAAGAAAAAAGGTTTTTGTATTATTACATAGCTAAATACTTGGCTAAGTAGCTTGCTAAGCTAACTACTTAGCCAAGAAGTTAGCTAAGTAGTTATCTTAGCAATCTTCTTAGCTAAATACTTAGCCAAGAAGTTAGCTAAGTAGTTAGCTCAACAAACTACTTAGAGAAGAAGCTAGCTAAGTAGTTAGCTTAGCAAGCTACTTAGCTAAATACTTAGCCAAGAAGTTAGCTAAGTAGTTAGCTTAACAAACTACTTAGAGAAGAAGTTAGCTAAGTAGTTAGCTTAGCAAGCTACTTAGCTAAATACTTAGCCAAGAAGTTAGCTAAGCAGTTAGCTTAACAAAGTAGTGAGAGAAGAAGTTAGCTAAGTAGTTAGCTTAGCAATCTACTTAGCTAAATACTTAGCCAAGAAGTTAGCTAAGCAGTTAGCTTAACAAACTACTTAGAAAATAAGTTAGCTAAGTATTTAGCTAAGCAAGCTACTTAGCTAAAAAATGGATATGTGTCATTTTTGACCCATGTTGTGCATTAGAAGAGTAGTGACACAAAAAGGGATTTTATTCAAAAAGAATAAAGGAAAACATAAAATTAGGATGTATGATGATCAAAAACAAACTAATTGAGGAAAACCAGAAATACTGAATGATGAAATAATTGTTAAATTATTGTAGAGATATAGAACATAAAAACTCTGTGTTCATTGGTCTCTAAATGTTAAATATCGTTTTTATTTTCTAAGCTTTTTCTGCCTCATTGTGGCTTGTCAGTCTTCTGTGAAGCATTTTGAGAAGCACTAACACGTATCAAGGTTGCCATACAAATTAAGTTGTGAGTGTCAGCTCAAATTTTATCTAGAAAAGTTTATGAATCCCCAAATAAACCACACTACATGTACCAAGAGCTCCTCCTCTCTCCTCCTCCTCCTGACTCCACCCGCCCCGACTGCCACACAGGAACACATGCAACCAACCCTTGGTGGTACCTGCAGACTGGTCCATGGAGTGGAGTCCCAGGCCCCCAGAAGAAAACTGGTCCCCCGTTTTAAATGGACTGCTTCCACTGGTGTTACTGGCCGTTTTGTTTTCCATACCGAACAGGCCCGAGCTCTTCTGGGCGTCCAGAGCTGAACCCATCCCAGACTGGCCGAGAGAGGAGCCCATACTGGTCTGGAATGGAGGCAGGCTGGACCCCATGGTCCCTCCGATCCCAGACTGGGAAAAGCCTGATGGAGACAGAAAACACGGATACTTCACAAACTGGAACCTGCACACGTGAACCATACACACACAGCCTGTGCTATCAATTTTGATGCTAATATTTGACATATCAAGACTTTGATAAAAAAAATAAATGCCCCAGCCAAAAAGTATTTATTGTATGGAAAATAACTCATAATTTGGGTGTTTTTTCTTTGAAAAACAGTGACATCATGGAATCAAACTGGCATTTAAAGGGTTAAAATCCTGAAAATAATTGAATATATGATAGTTTTAATCAGGACTGAAGTTGGTTGAAAGATTTAACCTAAAAAAATTGGAAAAAATATATATATCAGTAATATTTTTATAGCGTTATTTAGAAGTGGACATGTCTGCCATCAAGTGGCCATAAAGGGGTTTCTACATCTTAAATCTGACACTGCACAAAAAAACTAAAAATGCATCCTAATCAGTTTTGTCGCTAATCTTAGACATATTCAAGGCTGTGATGACAACCCTTGCCCCAGCCAAAAGTTATTCATTATGTGGAAAACAACTACAATTTTGTGTTTTTTTTCTCCATGAAAAAACATCAGTGACATCATGCAATCAAACTGACATTAAAGGGTCAAAATATTTGAATGTTTGGTAGTTTTGAGCAGGGCAGAAGTTGTTTAAAAGGTTTATGCAGAAAAAAGTAGAAAAAAATATAAATCTGTAAAGTTTTTATAGCATTTTTTTGGAAGTGGACATTTTCAGCCCGAAGGGTCTGAAAGGGTAGTAAATTTGAGTTCAAAGATAAAACTGTTAAAGTAATGTATTATAATTAGCCATACTTTAATAATTTAAAAACTACAACAAACTGATCAAATTTAGCATTACCAAACAATGTTAGAGCTACTTTATGTAGAATACGAAAAATTTCTAATAGCACCCCCAGTGGCCGTATCAAGGACTGCAAGCTAACTGCCCCAGTTTTCACTGTGGTTGTCAAATGTTTCTACTAACTACAATTAATGTAACTTTTACTGTTTTTAGTTATCTGTTACTTCCTGGGGTTATACCCTGCATGTATTGTAGAACTGGATACAGTGCTCCCTTGCAGCCAATTTTTTTTTCCAGGTGGCTAATGGCGATATTGCAATAAAAAATCCCCCTGCAGCCAGAAAATGTTCCCCATTGATCATAAAAAAAGAGAGATTCCTGTACAACTGTTGACGGGACATGTTGAACTGCAAATACGTTAATCATGACACTTTCTATAATTAATTTTTGACCCATGGAGTTTTTATAGATTTCCTCAAGCTAAGAAAAGTCATTTAAAATTCAGTGATATGCCAACCTCTTCTATGAAAAGAACTTCAAATTCCTTCAACCACTGCTAAATATGAATATGGTAATTTGATTACAATTATAAAGTGAATCAGTAATCAGTCAGCTACTAGAGTTTGTAGTTTGTAGTCAGAGGAAACAAGGACACAGGAGGTGAAAAAGGAAAGTGGACCTAGAAATGAGTCAGGCATGCTGTTGTCCTTTGTCTTGTTCTGGTTCCATTGATCTGTCCTCCCACCCATCATCGGACCTGAGAGAGAGAGAGAGAGAGACAGAGAGAGAGAGAGAGAGAGAGAGAGGGAGAGAGAGAGAGAGAGAGAGAGAGAGAGAGTGGCGTGTTAAGTGTCAGAACTAGTAGGTGTTATTTTTTGACTGACCTAAAGGGGGAACTACAGCTCCCATTGGCCTCTGAATTAAAAAAAATCTGACATTTCAGACAATTCATCCTGCCTGTATCTCCTGCCTGTGTCTTTTTCAGTCATTTTGTGTCTTCTTCTGTGTTATTTTGGGTCATTTTGTGTCTTTTTGTGTCTTTTTTGGTCATTTTGTGTCTATTTTAGTTATTTTGTGTCTTTTTTGGTCGTTTTGTGTCTTTTTGTTGGTAATTTTGTGTCTTTTTTTAGTCATTTTGAGTCTTTTTTAGTCATTTTGTGTCTATTTTAGTTATTTTGTGTCTTTTTTGGTCATTTTGTGTCTTTTTTTGGTCATTTTGTGTCTATTTTAGTTATTTTGTGTCTTTTTTGGTCATTTTGTGTCTTTTTTTGGTCATTTTGTGTCTTTTTTTTTGTAATTTTGTGTCTTTATTAGTCATTTTGTGTCTTCTTCTGTGGTTTTTTTGGGTCATTTTGTCTTCTCATTTTGTGACTTTTATTAGTTATTTTGTGTCTCTTTTTGGTCATTTTGTGTCTTTTTTTAGTCATTTTGTGTCTTTTTTAGTCCTTTAGTCCAACATAAAATGTGATTTTGAATCTTTTTTTTACTTTCTAAACACTATCATGCTCAATAAAGATTTTTAAATGTGTCAAATGTGACCAAAGGTGTCAAATCTACCATATAAGAGGGTTCCATCCAGTTCTATCATTTGATACTAAATCTATTTGAGCTTGTCTCCAGTTTTACTTGGTATATCATCATCAAACTGAAACTGGCCTCATGGAGTTTACAGCCAGAACTTTAGAGGTAAATGTACAGTAGGGCTCCACGCTGCTTTGTTTTCTAGTCTGATGGAGGCAACAAGTCTGGATTATTTGGAGCTTTTGGAGGCTCCACAGGGTTAAAGTAATCTTCAGTTGGTACAGAAGGAAAGAAGAATAATTGACTCAAACTTGTGTGCAAACTTTTTCTCCCCCCTCACCAGACAGGTAGTCAGAGCTGAAGGCCGGCTGTCCTGGCGGGTCTTGGCGCCCCCCTGATGACATCATTGATGACATCATCCCTGGACCTAAAAGGAAATAAGAAACATTATCAGTATCATCATCACCAATCAACAGAAAAACATCCCAAACCGGCTTCATATTCTGTCATAAATCAAAGTAAGTGAAATCTGTCACTCAAACAGGTCCCGCCCCTCCAGCCTGGTAGCGTGTGTTTATGTGTGTGTGTTTGTGTTGTGTACATCTTTTGACAGTGAGGCGAGCAGACACAACACGTCGCTGAAGGGACCATCACCATGGTTACGCAAGGAGAGGACAGCAGCATCTGCGTCTCCCTCGGCAACGCTGTCTGATGTGGACGTGTCTTAAAGGATCGATGCACACATAACACTACAAATACTATCTATAAAACAAGTGTCTGATATTTTTGGTAATATAAAATATATATATATATATATATAAAGGCAGGGGAAGCAGTGGGGGGGTTAAGTGCTGCTGTATAATTAAAGCAGGATGATATTGTTGCACTGCTGGCTGCATTTACCCTTTGATGCACAACATGTTTGAGTTTTTATATTCTATATCTTTGCAATAAATTCATCTCATCATTCAGTACTCCAGGTTTTCCTCAAATAACTTGTTTTTGATCATCATACATCCTAATTTTTTTGTTTTCATTTCTTACTTTTTAAATAAAACCCCTTTTTGTATCACTATGCTTCAAATGCACAAGGTCATTTTTGACCCATGTGTGTAAACTTGATGTAATAAAACAAAAACCGTTTTTCTTCATAAAGTATGAAAGGAAATATTGATATAATGATCAGTTGTAATAAAAAAAAATTGCATTAGAAGGTGTTTATATGTTGTGGATCTAAGGGTCACACATTCACTAATCACCAGTTTAAAACCTGACAAAGACACAAATATTAACTATCCTATTTTGTTAAATTGATGTTTTTACCAATGGAAGTTATTATTTGGTGGCTCTAATAAGTCTCAAATGTTAAAATATGTGATTTTTCCAATGAAGTCTGGTGGTTCTAACAACTCTTTTAAAGTTATTACTGACTTACACCCTTCACATTTGTACTTATAACCTCAGTTGTTTAAGTTAATTTAATAAATTCATTAATTTCTAGACATCTATTGTGTCCTATGGCGTATTTCTCATAGCCCAGGAGACGGATTATGACACGTGTAGCTGTCCATGGTGCTGAAGCAGCAGGATGGATGATGGACAGTGGAGCCTACAACAAAACCTGTTGGTGAAATATGTAACGCATGTATGATGAACTCCTGCTGAGACACGTGCAGCCTGACTGGATATTGTCTACCTGAATGATGTCATTGTTGTTAAGAAATTGGTTTACACTTTATACACTAAACCTGTTTTCAACCAAATGAGTTTATGGAGAATGACAACACACATTTATGGCGCTCTGCCCGTGTCAGTGTAATGGTGGATATCATGAATAATGAACAAGTGTGCATTAACTGTGAGCTGAAGCACGTTGGACTGAGTGTGTTTGTGAAAGCAGAGTTTCTTTATGGCTCGATCTATTTTTATCTACAAAACCACACACAGCAGACACAGTAAGTGCAGAGTCATTCTATCTATCTATCTATCTATCTATCTATCTATCTATCTATCTATCTATCTATCTATCTGTCTGTCTATCTATCTATCTATCTATCTATCTATCTATCTATCTATCTATCTATCTATCTATCTATCTATCATCCATCCATCCACCCAACCACCCATCTATCTATCATCCATCCATCTATCCTCCATCCATCCAGCAATCTATTCATCCATCCATCCATCCATCCACCCAACCACCCATATATCATCCATTCATTCATCCATCTATCATCCATCCATCCTCCATCCATCTATCATCCATCCATCCATCCACCCATCCATCCATCCATCCATCCATCCACCCAACCACCCATCCATCCATCCATCTATCATCCATCTATCATCCATCCATCCATCCATCCATCCATCCATCCATCCACCCAACCATCCATTCATCCATCCATCCATCTATCATCCATCCATCCTCCATCCATCTATCATCCATCCATCCATCCACCCAACCATCCATCTATCATCCATCGATCCTTTATCCATCTATCATCCATCCACCCATCCATCCATCCATCCATCACACCTCAGACGCTAATGTTTTACATTTATCAGCTTTAATCAATAATCTGTTCTACTTCTAATTATAACCTTATGATCCCATTAGCAGGTTTTGCCACTCAGCAGTATATGAAGTCATTAAAATGAGCTTCAGCCTTACCAGCTGCAAAATTAAAGTGATGAACATAAATACAGGAATAATTATAATTCAATATGATTCTGAATGAGTCCATTCTGCATTCTGGGTACTTTAAGTTCAGTCTGATTCTGACACTTTGTAGTGTAAGTCACATTTTGAACGCAGGACTTTTACTTGTAAGAGAGACATTTTTACACAGTAGTATTGTTTTTTTTTTTTACTTAACCCTCGAGGCACCTTAGGGACCAAACGTGTACATTCAGCTAATTTTATGTTGTTTACAGTGTTTCATTGTAACTGAAACTGAATTAACTAATTTATCATTTTACGTCTTTTACTGTCATGATTTAGCAGTTTTTCACCGTAAAATCTACAGACATTTTTTACAGTGTAGACTCTGGATGCAGGTAAAAAGTTTTTGCTTTTAGCGTCCCTTTACTTTTTGATCTTGTTCTTTTTCTCTCACTCAGATATCCCCAAACACACACACACACACACACACACACACACACACACACACACACACACACACACACACACACAGACTGTAAGTGCGTGCAGACCCAGACCAGACAGTCCTCTGAGGACAGCAGCAGGATCCAGCCTCAAGGTTAAACACCTTCTTTTTTTTCAAAACATCATTTTTTTGGCGTTTCTGCCCCAGTGGACTGAAGCTCTCTGAGCCAGCAGGAACCAGTCACAACATACAGGCGGGGAACCACCACAGGAATAGCTTCTATTGCATAGTTAGAAGTTAGAAGAAATACAGTTTGATGGGCTCAACACTGTAGATGACACGCACACACACACACTACATGTTGCACTGCAGAGGCAGACCTTCTGTTTAAGCTCATCTGTTTAACTCTATGGAGTCTTGGGCTATTTTGTCCATTTTTGAATCCTTTTCATCCTGCCTGTATAAACCAGTTAAACACCCTTTGTTGTCTTTTTTTTTTTTTTATCATTTTGTGTCTTTTTGGTCATTTGGTGTCTTTTTTTTAATTCATTTTGTGTCTTTTTTGTCTTTTTTAGTCATTTTGTGTCTTCTTCTGTGTTTTTTTTGGGTCATTTTGTGTCTTTTTTTAGTCATTTTTGATCATTTTGTGTCTTTTTTGGTCATTTTATGTGTTTTTGCGTCTTTTTTTATTCATTTTGTGTCTTTTTTAGTCCTTTAGTCCTCCATAAAATGTGATTTTTTATTTCCACAACTTCCCGACACGATATCCTGACCACATGTTGCCTATAGATTCATAAAAGTGAGCCCACTATTGCAAAAATACTAACGCTAAATATTGATACTTGGCGGCCATGAATCGATATAATATTGCCACGCAAAATATCATGATACAATGCTGTATGGTTTTTTTCCCCACCTCTAACATGTCAGTGAAGTAAACATGCTAAAAACTACAGAATGAGGCTTTTTTTAAACTTTGTAACACCATATTTAGATGTAAAGCCTATGTTCTGAGAGAGATGTGTCCAGTGTTCATGACTTTCTGAGTATCTGTTGTGTTTCAAAGTGGCCCTCTGAGTTCATCCACCACCAGTTTACAGTGATGATTCATTTCAGCTTCAGGTCTACTCTAACAGTTGTGGTCATTTGGTTCATTCATCTCCCTGAAAACCCACAACGCTGTCCTAGATGTGAGCCTTTCTCACACTCAGCAGGAGGGAAACCTGACTAGACTGCACATTGTGTCCATACTGTTGGATGTTAACCCTCGCTAGTCTGCTGCTTTACTCCTTCATGATGAATGAAGCAGCATGGAGCCATCAGCTCCTCTAAAGAACGGGTTGAAACTCATTGAAGACAAAGATATTTAATAAATATATATAACTACATGTTCTCCTCTAGGGCTGGGCGATATATCGATATAAACCCCAGCCTGTGGACACTTTTAAAAAAGGGCTTAAAACTTTTTTGTTCAGGCATTTTTAGGTTGTCCATAGATGTTTTTATTATTAATCTCCTCCTTTAGCTGTTTTCTTAAATGTACTTTATTACCTGTGTCTTTTTATCTACTGCTGATTTTTCTCTCAGTCTTTTGTTTATTTTGTTTCTGGTTTCCGTAGCACTTTGAGATTTCTTTATGAAAAGTGCTTTACAAATAAACTGTATTATTATTATTATTATTATTATAAAAGTTATATCAATATACTTTTAAATATGATATGGAATTAGACCATATCAGATGTATCGATATATTTCTTTTTTTTCTTTCTTTCTATATAAATGTTGCCCTTACTAGGGTTTGTCATATTTAGTTCTTTTGTAATGGTCGTTATTCTTTTCTCATATAAATATAAATATTTCTGCCCATATGATGCTCTAATATGTTTCAACAGACTATAATTGACCCATTTTAAGCATTTTTGACAAAAATAGACATACTTTAGTACGAGTTTTTTTCGAGGGAGTCATTTTTGGACATCCCATAATGTGGTAATTTGTTGCTATTTTTTGACAAATAGTTCTTGACCCATGAGTCCTGGGATTCGAACCAGCGACCTCTGTAGTAACAAGCTGATTTCCTAACCTCTAGGCCACAGACCACACATATATAATAGTGTTTTTCAGCTACTTTAGGACAAACTATACCACTATTGGACTACTCTATTTCATAGGCTGTTTTTTATTTACGTTATTTTTTTATTTAAATGTGCACTTCATCACTTCAAATGTGCAAAAATCAATGCAGTGAAAGTGAAAAAATATATTCATATATAATATTTTTAAAGCACTTTTTAGGAAAAGAACATTTTTTTGCACCGAGGGTAATACATGAACATTTTGTGAGTGATCAGGGTGATGTCACAGCCTCTAACTGGTACATTTCTCGTCATAGGTCAGAGGTCAGGGCTGTCTGCTGTGCTGGGCCTCTGAAGTGGTTTGGGGCTTCCTGAGGATGGACCTTATATAAACTGTGGGGGCACCGAGGGTGAACCCTGCTGCACTCCAGCTCCCAGCAGGAGATCAGCTTCTACATGAGTCAGTCAGCCCGAGGCCTCTAGATTTAGATCAACATCTGATCAGTCAGTTACAGATGGAGAACAAGGTCAATATGAACTAGTTCTACTTGATTTAAATGTTGTGCTCATATTCTGAGTGCATGTTTCATATTTTGGTTCTCAGCTCCATCGTGAACTCATTCCCCCCAGAATGATACAGCAGATATTATGACCTTTACATGTAATTGCAGAGAAATCATTTGTCTAATCAGTGTAATTGGCCCAATAGAAATGCAAGGCAGGTTTCCCATAATCTGATAAGTGACATCCAGCATATCAATACTGAAAGGAGCTGCAGCAGACATGAGTAGACGATCCATAGTCCTAGAGTCTGACGGTATGACTTTGAAGTTAAAGGAAGATTCACAGAAGAACTGTCAATCATGGGCTGGTGGGGGATTTTAATCATATATTTTGGGATTGGAAAAATATTCAAAAGGAAATAAAACATGTTTTGGGCATTGATTTTAAATCTAGCAGTGTACATATTGGGTCTAGTCCCAGATAATGTTATAGATGGGAACTTGACTTTGTTACTGAGAATTCTGCTTTTAATAGCGAAGAAAACAAGTACAGCCTCTTGGTTAAAGCCACAACCCAACAGTATAAAAGAATGGAGAGAAAGAGTAAAACATGTATTTATCATGGAGAAAATCACAGCAAGGTTACATCTTAAATCAGACAGGTTTGAACAAAGATGGCTACCAGTTAAACAGACAATGTCAGAACTTTAGTCGCATCTTTTTCTTTTTTTCTTCTTCTTTTTTTACCACTTTAGTTGTTCAGTAAATGTATGTAGTTATGGATACATGTTGCCCATATTACCTCCTTTTAAAAATAGTACTATTAGTAGTACTTTACTTTGTAAAGGAGCCACCAGTCACGTCAAAGGTCTGGAGAAGGTGTTTGCTATTTGCTGTTTCCATGGTTTCCTTCACCGCTATGTAGAGATTATAAAGTCCATACAAAGTAAAGCATATTAAGATCATAACTCATATACAACTACTTCCTTACTTACTACTAATAATCAATAATTCTGAGGTTATTGAGGGAAAACTCTTAGTTAATGTCTTACTGGTTGTATAATAAGGCCATGCAGAATAAGCCATTAATAACTACTGAATAATGACTCATTAAGAGACAATATGTTACTTATTTACATGCTAATAAGCAGCTAATTCATGTTGAATATGTGTTCTCTAATATAAAGTGGTACTAAAAGCCTTGGTCCTGTCCTTGCTAGCAGGTTAATGTGGCTCAGATTGGCATGTGTATGTTGTTTAAACGCTGAAGTGTTTCTGTCCAAGTCAAGGACGGGCCAGGTTAATGTCAGACTACAGCATCCTCAGTCACAGCTGGCACCTCCTCTAGGGAGGGAGAGCACTTAGGGTGGGGGAGGGAGAGAGAGAGAGAGAGAGAGAGAGAGAGAGAGAGAGAGAGAGAGAGAGAGAGAGAGAGAGAGAGAGAGAGAGAGAGAGAGAGAGAGAGGTGGACAGTCAGTAAGGGATGAAGGCAGTGAGATGTGACTCCTGTAAATAAATTCTATCAAAGTGGAAATTGACCTCAACCAACTGTGGTGTGTTGGTGCTCAAAACATTTGTTCATTCACCATCCGTGACTGCTAATCCTGACTCAGGTCATGGGGGGCCGGGGCCCAATCAGCTGAACCTAAACCTGAACAGTCAGGTCACCACACTATCACAGACAGACAGACAGACACATACAGTCAGCTGAGTGTCACTGATTCACCAACCTGCTTGTGTTTGGACTGTGGGAAGTTGAGAGAGCATCACCATGACAAAACTCAAACTCCACACTAAAGGCTCCCAGGCTGTGAGGCAACAGTCCAATACCCGGCGAAACGCTCCTAATTTGAATACGAGCAGTCTGGAGCCGGCTTTTGTCAGGACTTTTTTAGTCCCTGTAGAAGAGCAGGGTCTTTTTTCTCCCCTGAAAACAGCCTGGTTACTGATTGGATAGAACTCTAAGCAGGATGTGACGTAATACTCTACGCCACAACAACACACGCCATTTGTAAAAGCCAGCAAGCAGTGTTGCCAACTTAGCAACTTTGCTGCTATAACTTGCAACTTTTCAGCTCTTTTTAACGAGTCACAGGGGCCGGCAGCTCGTTAGGAGTTTTTTCTCCCTGTAGAAGAGCAGGGTCTTTTTTCTCCCCTGAAAACAGCCTGGTTACTGATTGGATAGAACGCTAAGCAGGATGTGACGTAGTACTGGACATAGTACTTTGTAGAAGCTGGTGAAGCAGTGTTGCCAACTAAGCGACTTAGTTGCTATATTTAGCGACTTTTCAGACCCCCTTAGAGACTATTTTTCAAAAAAGAGACTGGAGACAAATCCATTGACTTTTTTTCGTGTTTGGAGACTTTTGGAGACTCGTTCTTACTCTTCTTAACGAGATGCGGGGGCCGGCTGCTCATTAAGAAGAGTAAGAACGAGTCGAATCGGCACAGTCCTCCTGCAGCAGTCTCTCCCAGCTGCAGGGTGGTGGGGGTGTTAGCGTCCAGTCTAGGCTAACAGTTAGCTCTGTAGCAGTACAGTGTGTATGTGCTAACAGGCTAACAGTTAGCTCTGTAGCAGTACAGTGTGTATGTGCTAACAGGCTAACAGCTAGCTCTGTAGCAGTACAGTGTGTATGTGCTAACAGGCTAACAGTTAGCTCTGTAGCAGTACAGTGCGTATGTGCTGCTGCTGCAGGAGGTGTTCACTTAGCGATCTCTGTTTGTTTACAACAAGCACCAGACACTCTGTGCACAGTTAGTGATGCCGTTTATTCACAATCACTATGTTTATGATCAGCGGAGACGCTGTGCATAATTAGCCATGCTGGTTTGTTTATGATCAGCTGCTGACGTTGTGCACAGTTAGTGACGGTGAAAACCAAACGTCACCTCCAGAGTCTCTAAATCCCTCTGGAGGCCTTTTTGTAATGGAGACACACAGAGTGAGCGAACACGGCTAATAAGCTCTAATGTTTGACTATCGATAATATAGACATATTTATAGATAGATATAGATTCCATATCATGCCAAAAGTACTCTGACTATGAAAATAAGCCAGACAGGTATGAGACAGAGGAGGACGGGTGGAGCAGGATGGAAGATAAGTTGGATTTATTATTATTATTCAGATGATGGATGGTGGGATACACAGACAGTGAGAACGCTTAACTGGAAATAAATTGGATGACGCAGAACAAAACAATGATCTGAGATAATGAAAGTAAGAGAGATGTATGACATCAGAGCGTGAGGAAATGAAGGGAGGTAAACAGATGGAGACAGAAACAGAAGGAGAGGGTGAATGAGCCTCTCCTCCTCTCTGAGCAGGTTTAGTTCTGGTGCTAACAGCCTTTTAACAGCACAACAACACAGTCCAGATGCTCTGTAATAACAGAGCAGTCCCATGGCTGCTGGACACATGAGGCAGCTCCTGTTGATGAGACTGGTGGAGAGTTTAACTGGTGGTCGTCTGAGGGAACTGGTCTCCTCTAGGACGAGTTTACATACAAATGTAATGCAATCTTTTAACAAAATCTACAGAAAATATGCAAAATAAAATACAAATGTCCACGTGTTTCCTTGTTTTTCAGAACTGTACTGAGATTATTTTACTAATTGTGTCTAACTTTGTCTGTCTGTCTGTCTGCCTGCCTGTCTGTCTGTCTGTCTATCTGTCTGTGTTCTCTGTCTGTCTTCTCTGTCTGTCTGTCTGTCTGTCTGTCTGTCCTTCTGTCTTCTCTGTCTGTCTGTCTGTCTGTCTGTCTGTCCTTCTGTCTTCTCTGTCTGTCTGTCTGTCTGTCTGTCTGTCTGTCCTTCTGTCTTCTCTGTCTGTCTGTCTGTCTGTCCGTCTGTCTGTCTGTCTTCTCTGTCTGTCTTCTCTGTCTGTCTTCTCTGTCTGTCTGTCTGTCTGTCTGTCTTCTCTGTCTGTCTTCTCTGTCTGTCTGTCTGTCTGTCTGTCTGTCTGTCTGTCTGTCCTTCTGTCTTCTCTGTCTGTCTGTCTGTCTTCTCTGTCTGTCTGTCTGTCTGTCTGTCTGTCCTTCTGTCTTCTCTGTCTGTCTGTCTGTCTGTCTGTCTGTCTGTCCTTCTGTCTTCTCTGTCTGTCTGTCTGTCTTCTCTGTCTGTCTGTCTGTCTGTCTGTCTGTCTGTCCTTCTGTCTTCTCTGTCTGTCTGTCTGTCTGTCCTTCTGTCTTCTCTGTCTGTCTGTCTGTCTGTCTGTCTGTCTGTCTGTCTGTCTGTCCTTCTGTCTTCTCTGTCTGTCTGTCTGTCTTCTCTGTCTGTCTTCTCTGTCTGTCTGTCTGTCTGTCTGTCTGTCTGTCTGTCTGTCTGTCCTTCTGTCTTCTCTGTCTGTCCTTCTGTCTTCTCTGTCTGTCTGTCTGTCTGTCTGTCTGTCTGCCTGTCTGCCTGTCTGTCTGTCTGTCTGTCCTTCTGTACAGTAGAAATGCTGTAAAAGCTTCAGTTACATCATAGTCACTTCAACATATCTGCTGACCTCAGCGCTCACACACATCCTAGTTATTGGCAGTGACAGCCAAGGTGTGTGTGTGTGTGTGTGTGTGTGTGTGTGTGTGTGATGACCTCACCAGAACTGCATGTGAGTAGTTCTGCTGGTATTGATGCTCCACTGCAGACACTGCAGCAGTCACATGTGACTGCAGTGTCTTGTAACACACACACACACACACACACACACTTACAGTGAAACACACACACACCGGTACAGTGGAAGCACACACACACACACACACACCCTGCAGGATGTGTTGTCATGCCTCAGCAGCTCCTTCAGCCTGACAGAAACACAGCAGACTGCAGGAGAACTTTACCTACAGAAGCTCACAGTCACATGAAAAACATATTCAGAAATGTTTGCTTAGTCAAATTCACCACACATGATTTGCATATGTCAATTTTTATTCAACTGAATAAAAAACTTCTCAAACCTACATATAAATCATGTGATTAAAACTAAACAAAAAACTTGCTGTTTAAGTTATTTCTCTCATTAATTGTGCCCTAGATAAAACATACTGGTTCCATTACAAACAACTGGTTTGAAAGAATGGTGTAGAAATGTAAAATAAAGCAGGTTGCTGGACTACAAACTACAGCTACATTTCCAAAGGAATTCGAATAAAAAAAAAAATTCAAAATACACGATTTGTATGTGCCAGTTTATGTGAGTTTTATGATATATAATATTTTTGAGCTTGCTAAGCTAACTACTTAGCTAACTTCTTGGCTAAGTAGTTAGCTTAGCAAGCTACTTAGCCAAGTAGTTAGCTATGTAATAATACAAAACCGTTTTTTCTTCATAAAGTATGAGAGGCAAAATGGAAATAATGATCTGTTGTTATCAAAAACAAGATATTTAAAGAATAGGAATATTCAATCATAATAACATAATTCCTTTATTCATTTTTTAACAAAATCCCTTTTTGTGTCAAGCTAAGTAGCTTACTAAGCTAAATACTTTGCTAACTTCTTGGCTAAGTATTTAGCTCAGTAGCTTGCTAAGCTAACTATTTAGCTAACTTCTTGGCTAAGTATTTAGCAAAGTAGCTTGCTAAGCTAACGGTTTAGCTAACTTCTTAGTTAAGTAGTTAGCTTAGCAAGCTACCTAGCCAAGTAGTTAGCTTGTAAAGTATGAGAGGCAAAATGGAAATAATGATCTGTTCTTATCAAAAACAAGATATTTAAAGAATACCTGGAATATTCAATCATGAAATAAGTTGATATCAAAAGATAGAGCACAGAAACACACAGCAGCATTAAATAACATGAAGGGAATGAATGAGGGTCATTTTAGACCATGTTGTTCATTAGAAGGGGTTAAAATATGTTGTGCATCAAAGGGTTTAATATGCTATGTCTCTATGACAAAAAGCATCAATATAGAATATAATTTTCGCACCGTGGCTCACAATAACCTGGGTTATATACACAATATGGTGCACTAAAAGCACTGTGAATAAGAACAATCTGTCAGAAACCATTAAAATTCCACCCGACTAGATTAAACTAGCAGGAAAGGACAATGTTTGGTTTTTATCAAAGAGCAATGAGCTGAAGGAAGAAAAACGAGGCAGAGCTGAAGGTTTGTCCTCGCTGACATTGAAGACTTTTGGTTTCCCTTTCAGTTCACATAGCAGGACTCAGGTTTATTACAGAGCCGAGGCCTCAAACGACTCACAGCTCCACATTATTAACACGGCATGAAAGGAAAAGCTCGACACGAGACAAAGAGAAACAAGGTGCAGGACAAGAGCAGGATGAGAGGAGGGAGATAGTCGGGACACAAACACAAAGGAGGAGACAGAATAAAAGAGTGTCGGGGACAGATAGAAAAGAAACGCAGAGATAAAGATGTTTCAGATGTTTAAGAGAGGAGGAGGAGGAGGAGGATGAGGAGGAGGAGGAGGAGGTTCTCCTTGTCTCAGACCACAGAACTCATTGATCCAGAGTGTTTCTGACATGTGCCCTGACCATCCAACTAGATATGCCAATATGTCAGTCTGGCAAGTTATTATGTCAAGAAAATTTCATATTAATAGAAAACATTTTTCACCTGCGTTCATATCACATTACTGCTTAATTTAACACATTATGGTTGCTCCGTCAGACACTTTGACCTCTCTGTCCCTTATTATATTTAACGAAAACTAACGAAATAACAAAAACTAGAATTGAAGAAACATCTTTGTTAACTAAAATAAAAGTAAAAATGAGAATAACTAACTGAAACTGTATTTTGTGGTTACAAAACTAACTAAAACTAACTAAAATTATAGTGAAAATGTCCTTCGTTTTCGTCTTTGTCAACTTTTTTCATCCGTAAACCTTTTTGGTTGATATGAAATCTATTTCATCTATCTGGTTTTACTACTTAATAAACTTATTGGGGCTGAGATGGATCAGACAAAGGAAATAAAGGAAACATTTATTGTGACCTTATTGAATCTGGACCCAACAAATACCCCATTACAAAAAAAAACTAAAACTCATAAAAACTAAACTAAAACTAAGCATTTTCCCCCAAAAATAAAAAACTAATCAAAACTAGCAAACTCACTCTAAAAACTCATTAAAACTAACTGAATTTGAAAACGAAAAATCACAACGAAATTAAAACTAAAACTAATGAAAAAACCAAAACTATTCTAACCTTGCTGCAGACACATTCACGCTGCCTCAACACCATTTATTGCTGTTCTCTACCTGTCCACCAGGTGTCCTCAGACTCCAGTCACCTGACTCCTCACCTGTTTACAGGTACATCTCAAAAAATTTGAATATCAGGAAAATGTTCAATATTTTCTGTCAGTTATTTCAGAAAGTGAAACTCATACATTATATAGATTCATTACACATACAGTGAAATATTTAAAGCCTGTTTTTCTTGTTATTTTGTTGATTCTGGCTTAGAGATGATGAAAACACAAAACTCAGTGTCAGAAAATTGTCCACTCTGCACCTTCTGCATGGAATAAGTTACAGAATGACTGTAAACTAACAGAGTTTTACATCTAAACTGAGAGAACTTGAGGACAACTCTATAACGTGTGCATGTTTTTCATAATCTGTTGATAGTAGATAGTGTAGTGTAGATTTAATCATTTTTGCTTTTTTGTTTGTCATTGGTTTGTGTAATTTTGTAACTGTTTTCTATTTGTTGCTGCCTATCTTGGCCAAATCTCCCTTGAATAAGAGGTTCCTAATCTCAATGGGATTTTCCTGGTTAAATATATACGAATATATATTTTGGACCTTACTTTTCTTGCGGCAAAAAAGACAAATCTGTGATCATCCTTGGTACATAATTTTAAGTTAAGACTGACAGTTTACCTGTTAACTCAAGACTCCTAATAGTTCATTTTCCAGTATAGTTTTCATTGGATCATTATCTCGTATACATGCTCATACACTCATACACTCAAATACAATTATTTCATCTTTATACACACCCTCTCATTGTTGTTGTTGATCTATTTTTGAATTTTTGTCTACTTTCTTGGGGAGGTGTTTTTTATAAACCCATATAGGGCTTATATTTAACCTCTCCCGCACTTACTATTCTTGTTTCCTTTCTGTTTTTTGTAATTGTCCTTTCCTATGGTGCAAATAAATAAATACAAATACAAATGCATCTTCACAAATAAAGGACAGTGTGAGCAGACTATCTCTGGGTTAATATCTTATTATCACATATGAGACCAATGTGTATCTGATGGTTTGTAATATGAAAACATTTGACAAACGCTGTGGAAAAACATCTGCTGTATATAGGATACATCCATATGGCTCATACAGAACGTAGCCTACAGGCCACACACACACACACACACACACACACACACACACACACACACACACACATATTCTTGTACTTCTATCTTTGTGAGGACCCTCATTGGAACAGTGAATTCCCTTGCAAGGTTAGAATAGTTTTGGATTTTTCATTAGTTTTAGTTTTAATTTTTGTTTTCAAATCCAGTTAGTTTTAATGAGTTTGCTGGTTGTAGTTTAATAATTTTTTTTTTAAATGCTTTAGTTTTAGTTTATTTTTTATTAGTTGTAGTTTTTTGTAATGGGGTATTTGTTGGGTGGGAGATTAAAAGAGGTCACAGTAAATTTTGCCTTTATTTCCTTTGTCTGATCCATCTTCATTATGGATGAAAAAAGTTGACAAAGACGAAAACGAAGGACATTTTCACTATAATTTTAGTTAGTTCTGTAACCACACAATACAGTTTCTGTTAATTATCATTATCATGTAACCTTTAACCCTTAAAACAAAGTCTGGAATCTAAAAAAAAAAAAGCCTTTAAAGAAGTGAGGACCGGCTGAAATGTCCTCACTTTGCAAAAATGTCCTCACTCTGTTGGTTAAAAACGTGTTCCGGTCCTCACTATGTAGGACGAACAAGAACACACACACACACACACACACACACACACACACACACACACACACACCCGGAGGGCCTGCATCTCTATCACACCAGCTGTGTGTGGACGTGTCAAAGACTCTGCCTGATGGTTTATCATAAAGAAAAAAAACATAACACACAGCTGCCATCTGTGTTAATCATCATCAATATCAAATCAATCAATCAGATCTGATCCATCTCTGATCCATGTCACTGTCTGATCTCCATCTTTACCCTGGTGGCAGAACATTAACATGATGGATCTGAGATCAGTCCTGTATATAAACATTATGATCATCATGTGACGTGGTATCAAGACATCCAGAGCCAATAAACTGATCTTTAGATGTTATATTAATAATCATCTCTGCAGACTCTCTGTCTTTATTTTATCATTATTATCATATGTTCTGCACAACAACAGTCACATATTGAAAAGTGTGTACGTTGAATTGTTTCCATGTCACCTTATATACAAGCAAATGAATAATAAATATATCATATACAGGGTTACCTCTACAGGGAATTAATTGTGGCACACCACCACGGCAAAAAACATGAGTGTAGCGTCACAATCTCATGAAATGTGACGCTGCGCTGCAAATACCCTTATTTTGAAAAAACACGGGAAACAACAGTCCAACGTATCATTGTGTCATTTTAATCAAAAAATTGAGTTTATGACAGTAGAATTTAAAGTTTTATGCTATTCTTTGATTTACAGTCATTAAAAGTGTCTACTACGATGATGTAAAAGGTTTAATTTTACGCCCTATTTCTGATGCAGTTTGACAGTGTTTTACTGTAATTTCTACATTTTTTTTTACAGTGTACAGCTGTGGACGGTCGCGTGTCAAACACTGACAGGTTCACATTCAACTCATCGGACTAGACTGCACCACAGGCTGGCTGCTAATTGTGTGTGTGTGTGTGTGTGTGTGCTGATGCTAATGATGCTAATACAGCAGTGTCTCCAGGCTGACACAGCGCAACAATGACAGGAAGAGGAGGAGGAAGACTGAGAGACAATGTGTGTGGTGCAGAGAGGGGCAAAAAATAAATGAAAAGGCTGAAGGGAAAAAGAAATAGAGAGAAATATATATATATATATATATATATATATATAGTGAGAGCCGAGATGAGACGGAGGCTGGAAGAGACGAAGAAAAGGCCGAAAACTAAAGAGAATCAGTCTGAGAGAGAACGACAGAGAAAGACAGTCAGCTAATGTAAGTCTAGACAGGGACGTGTTGAAGCAATTACACTTAATCTTTAAACCACACACACACACACACACACACACACACACACACACACACACATCCTTGTGTGAACCTTAAAATCAAGTCTTAACCCTCAAACAGGCCTTTAAAGAAAAAGTGTCCTCAGTTTGCTAGTTAAAGCCATGGTCCTCACTATGTAGGAAGTACGAGAAGACACAAACACAAATTCTTGCACGTCTATCTTTTTGAGGACACATATTTAATGTAATGAATTTGTAGACCCTAACCTAAACCTGAAACCAAACCTTCAAACATTTTTAGGGCCTTTGAAGAAGTGAGGTCAACCTGAAATGTCCTCACTTCACAAAAATGTCCTTTAATTAATAGTTAAGAACTAATTCTGGTCCTCACTATGATTGCAGTACAAGTACACACACACACACACACACACACACATATACACGCCATATTCTGTGCAGTGATACTAACAAAAATCACATGATCTCGAATGAATGAAAAGCCTTTGTTAAAGCCACGTATGTTAAATTCAACATATGTAATTATTACTACATTATAATAACCTTTAATATAAAGATCATCAGTCAGGAACTAGCTTTCTCTGACTAAAGAGCTTTTTATAGAGATATTTTATATCAAAATCTAAATGTAAAAGAGCTTTTTCACTCCATTAAAAGAGACACAATGTTAATATTAAGGTACGTGCATAATTAAGCTGTGGGCTATGTTTTCTGCATGGCTGATAACTGGTTTCGGTAGCTATAAACCTAACCAGCTTGCTCCTAAGCAAAACAAAAAAACATTTTAACCAGTTCCTAAACTTAACCACATAGTTTTTGTTCCTAAATATAACCACATAGTTTTTGTTCCTAAACATAACCACATATTTTTTGTTCCTAAACGTAACCACATAGTTTTTGTTACTAAACTTAACCATATAGTTTTTGTTCCTAAACGTAACCACATAGTTTTTGTTACTAAACTTAACCATATAGTTTTTGTTCCTAAACGTAACCACATAGTTTTTGTTACTAAACTTAACCATATAGTTTTTGTTCCTAAACTTAACCACATAGTTTTTGTTCCTAAACATAGCCACATAGTTTTTGTTCCGAAACGTAACCACATAGTTTTTGTTCCTTAACATAAGCACATAGTTTTTGTTCCTAAACTTCACCAAATAGTTTTTGTTCCTGAAATAAACCACATAGTTTTTGTTCCTAAACATAACCACGTAGTTTTTGTTCCTAAACATAACCACTTAGTTTTTGTTCCTAAACATAACCACATAGTATTTGTTCCTAAACATAACCACATAGTTTTTGTTCCTAAACATAACCACATAGTTTTTGTTCCTAAACATAACCACATAGTTTCAGCATCTTAATATGATGAAACCCTTTCTATTCCATATATCTGGGTCTGATAACAACTGATATCGGCCATTTAATGTGCTGAAAACATTTAAAATGATTCACAATCCAGAAAACTTTCCCTTAAATCATTCAGCCTCAAAAATTAGAAGTAAAATAGTAGTCAGGTTGTAATCCTTACCGCTCTGCAACCCAAAATGAGAGGGTTTATGGGAAACGAGCCTTTAATAATACAACGTATCATTAATTAATTTGTGTTCCCTAAAGTTGTCTGTATCATGAACACAAACAGACTGACACACTGACTGGTACAGACCCACAGAGGGACTAAACAACTTCTCAGTCCATTATTAGCACCAACGACCCCTGAACAAACCCTTCTATATAATACTCCATGTCTCTGTCTCTGCAGGGTTTTTGTGTCTGCTCTATTTAACTCTCAAATCCTCCAGCAGCTCTTATCTATATTACTTCTCTCCTGATCTCCCAGCTCGGCTCTCATCTAGACGTATGAATCAGTGTATCGGCTCAATGATACGATTTTATCCCGATACTTGAGTCACGAAGCGATATTGTTGTGATTTAAAGCATTTTGCGATATGGTGAGTATTGATACAATATATTGAAATTTAACTGTTTAACTGCAACTGTTTAAATTCAATCAAGTTTTGTCAAATAAGAGAAAATTCTCAGTGTATTCATCTCACTTCAGTCTTTTTATTCTCCAATATGAGAGTCAAAGCCACAGACTGACCAACAAAGTATCCAGTCAAACTGAACTGAACTGATATCAAACATGTTGGAGGACAACAACTGCAGCATTTTATAAAACTTTAGAAAACAACAAGCTTCACTGATAAAAATGTTTCTGAACGAAACAGAAAAAAGACAAACTTTGCAGCGATAACTTGTGTCTTTTTGTTGGTCATTATGTGTCTTTTTTTGTTAATTTTGTGTCTTTTTTGGTAATTTTATGTCTTTTTTTGGTAATTTTATGTCTTTTTTTGGTAATTTTGTGTCTTTTTACGTAATTTAGGTTTTTTTTGTCATTTTGTGTCATTTCTAATAATTTTGTTTGGGTTTTTTTGGTCATTTTGTGTCCACAAAATTAAATTCAATCAAGAATGGTTTTGTCCAATCAAAGAAAATTCTCAGTCTATTCATCTCACTTCAGTCTTTTTATTCTCCACAATGAGAGTCAAAGCCACAAACTGACCAACACAACAGAAAAAAGACAAACTTTGCAGCGATAACTGTTGTGTCTTTCTTTTTGTTGTCATTTTGTGTCTTTTTTTTTTGCAATTTTGTGTACTTTTTGGTAATTTTTAAGTCTTTTATGGTAATTTTGTGTCTTTTTTTAAAGTAATTTAGATTTTTGTGTCATTTTGTGTCATTTTTAGGAATTTTGTTTGGGTTTTTTTGGTTATTTTATGACTTTTTGGTCATTTTGTGAGAGAAAATTCTCAGTGTATTCATCTCACTTCAGTCTTTTTATTTGTCCACAATGAGAGTCAAAGCCACAGACTGACCAACAAAGTATCCAGTCAAACTGAACTTAGCTGATATCAAACATGTTGGACGACAACAACTGCAGCATTTTATCAAACTTTAGAAAAGCTTCACTGATAAAAATGTTTCTGAACGAAACAGAAAAAAGACAAACTTTGCAGCAATAGTTTTTGTTCCTAAACATAACCACATAGTTGGATGAGAAAATAACCCCAATTATGCCGTTATGTGATGTCATCAGAGTTGAAAGACAAATGCAGATCTGCTAGCTTAATATACTTTACACTTATTTCTCATGTCGACAGGTATCAGGGTCGTATTTATACCTGGTTACTCGTCAAACTTAACCTTAGTAAATGATTTTCGACAGCACATGAACGCACCATCCCTCTACATCTCTAACTCAGACGTAGACCCACATACCAGACAAGCCAACCCATCTCAGTGCTCTCATGCAAACACACCGATGAGCTGACACAGTTGTTCATTCCTCCTGGCTAGAATGTTTCATGGTGTGCTACATTGTCTTGGCAACTGGAGCAACTCATAGGTGGATCTCTCCTGATAGCAGGGTTGGGCCATGCAATGGCAGAAATGTGTCCACTCGTAGATTTGTTTTTCTGCCTATTTTGGGGAAGGATTCTGTAATCTTACAATTTGTGTAATCTTGAGATCTTGCATGATTTAACATCTCCAGCTGTTGATCAAGGTTGTGTGATTTGGGCAGATGTGGAGGAGGACAGTGAAGTTAAAATGGTCTATTAAGAGTGCAGTGAACACATACAAATGTCTGTTTCAGCAAGTTAAGCACCATGAAACTCGAGGCCAATTTCACCCAGATGATTTAAAGTCAAGCTTAGTGATGTAAAAATATACATTTTTCAGCTCTAACTTCCTCCAGTAAAAGGGGATTCCCTGCAGGGATCAGCAGCACATTAAGGGAAAGCATCACTTCGACAAACTACAACGTTCTCTCCTCCATCTAAAATTAGTTCTCAATTCAGACAAAACCAAATACATGACATTTTTAAGCGCCAGACATATTACTGCAGAAGATGTCTCCATATTACCACTATAACAGGTCACAGCATTGAAAAGGTTCCACAATACAAATACCTGGGTGTCTGCTTAGATCAAAAACTCACATTTAAATTTCATATTGACATACTTACAAGTAAATTAGAACAAAAAATTGGATACTTATACAGAAACAAAATTTCTATCGCTCTAGTGATTAATGCTCAAGGTTCCCTGGACAAATACTGAATTTGGAAATAACTGCTATCAGTTTTTCTGCTGCATCGACCTGGAACATCTGACAACATTCACTCAAATTCAACACAATTATAACTCTGGGCCAGTTTAAAACTATGATAACCAATAACTCTGCCTTTCACTGTAACTGTTTTTAATGTTTTTGCATGTGTTTTTGTCTGTGCTGTTTTGTGTTTTCTCTGTACTCTGGACATCATTGTTAATGAGGGGTTGCCCTCAATGATTCCTCAAGAAAATAAATAAAGGATAAATGAAAATGAAACATCACTCTGTCTTCTCGTCTGTGCAGAAACGCTCACAGTGACTCACCGCTCTTGGTGTCCTTTCCGTCCAGTAAGGGTCGGTAGTCGCTCTTGGAGACGCTCTCTCCCACCTTGTCATCGTAGCTCTCTTTCTCCAGAGAGGCCACAAAGTCTCTCTTCAGCAGGGCCTCGGCAGGGGCCCCGCCCGGGACCCCACCTCCACCCAGAGCATCTCGCAGGCTCAGGTCCATAGTCCTGTTGCTGGGGAGAAAAAGGAGAAGGTGTGACGATCCACTCCACAGGTTGGTTTGACAATAACGTTTCCTGTGAGTCATACAGAAACCTTCAACGTCTTCCTTCCAGAGACCCTCCCAGCTATTATTTCTATTAGACAGACCACTTCACACCTTTTACAAGCCTGTTGAGTCAGCTGAGTAATGGCGTGACAGCCTAGTTCACACAATTTATAGACGATAGACCAAGAACAGAAACAAAGAGAGAAACTGACGTATCCTGAATACAAACCTCAACAGGATATGAGCTGCAATCTCAAACTGTGTGCATGTGAAATCACTCATTGTTGAACGAATCATGCTCCTTCCTGATTGGTTCTTCTAATTTTGGCTCCTAACTGTTTTATACAGTGCCTAGCATGATGTAAGCAAAACAAAAATGGAGTTCATGTTATAAATAATTGTATTGCCTATACGGTCAATTTACGCTTGGTTTTTATGTGTTATCGTGTAACTTTAACACATTGCTGAAGTTATTTGTCTCTTCTTACGTAAATATATGTTAACAAATTTTCTTTCGTCTCTACTTCTGCTTCCACTGTTCTACTTTCTCTACCCACTTTTAATTCAGATTAGTGGGACATGTATGCTTGTATATTAACTTCATGACGTAGTAACTGGGTGTATCACATGATGGCCATTATCAGTTGTTATCTGTCTCATAGATATGGGGTCTGCTACACCTACTAGTACTTCAACAAGTTATTTACCCATTAATTGTTCTGCTATTTTAACATTTACTGTTAGGCGGCAACCTTGAGTGGCCTTAGTAGATTAGACACCGGAAAACACATCCAGTGGGACTTGTGAAATGAAAAAAAATCACTTTATAAGTCATTTTTATATCCGTTAGAGTCCAGATGTTCAGTAATGTAAGGTTATGAAATCTACGCCATGATCTTTTTTTGTAAACCTAACCATGTAGTTTTATGTTCTGAACCTAACAATGTATTTTTGCCAGCTTATAAGTAATTTTTCAGGTATTTAATGCAAATCATGATCTTTTTTCCTGAACCTAACCACACAGTGTGTTGCTCCTGAAGAAAACAAAGCACTTTCACCAGTTTACGAGGAATTTTTCAGTTTTTTTGTTCCAAACCCACATAGATTTTGTTCCTAAACATAACCACATAGTTTTTGTTCCTAAACTTAACCACATCGTTTTTGTTCCTAAACTTAACCACATAGTTTTTGTTCCTAAACTTAACCACATAGTTTTTGTTCCTAAACAAAACAAAAATATTTTTTATTCCTAAATATAACCACATAGATTCAGCATCTAAAAATTAAAAGTAAGTAAAACCAAATGAAACCCCTTCTATTCCATATTATATGTATATGATATATGATATGGGTCTGATAACAACTGATATCAACCATTTTATGGGATTATTATATTTAAAATGGATGCAAGATTTAATATTTAACGTCAAAACAGTGTCTAAACAATAATAACATTTGAAAATATATGAATGTAGACACATTTTTGGAAGGCAAGTTGGTTATTGATCAAATTTTGTCACCTGTACACTCGTTTTGTGTGAGCAAAAGAAAACAAACTGACTATCTTTATATTCTACTTTCATTACTTATGATACTAATTTATTAATGAAAGACATTAAGAGGGTGGAATATTTTATTTTCTCTGCTGTCTTGGCATTCCTCCTGATATCACAGCAGCTGTTTAATATCATTGAGCTGCTTCTCCTGATGCACTGGTCAATAAAGGTGAAAACACAACGGCCTCTAAATAAGTAATGAAATGAAGCTAACATTAATCCATCAAGTATCTAGAGTTCCAGCATAAACGTCCATGAACCTCTTAATAGAAATAAATTACTTTTTATTCCCAAAACCAGACATGTAGTTTTAGCTGGTTTTGCTGATCTAGGAGCAGACTGTGATGGAGAGTTGGTTCTGGCCAACAGACCGGTAATGGATCCTCATGCATTGACTCGCCGCTGCCCGCAATATCAGGCGTCAAGATGCCACCAGTGAGTGGACTGACACTGGAAACAATGGGCACCAGTGTTTGGATGTGAGTCATACGCTGCATGTGTGCTGCCAGTAAGATTGTTTCTGCTAATGAAGCCAGACAGAAATAAAAAAGACAGTCTTATTGCATGAAAGAACAATAATTTGCAAAAATCCAACCAAACTTTTAACCTCCTAAGACCCAAGCTTTCGTTTGGTATGTATTGTTAGTTTCTCCTAGATATTTTGGATTTGTAGGACCTGATAAGTACAAAAACCAAGCATTGTCTTTGAACAGGAAGTAGTTTTTGAAAAAAAGGTTAATTTTACTATGTAACACAATTAATTCACCAGTGTATAAAACTTTTTATTTCCTTACATTTACACCCTCTCTTTGAACAATAGTAAGTCTATTCATTCTCAATATCAAACTACAAACATTATTAAGCACAAGTAAGCAAGTTTTAAGCATAAAATCTGATCAGCTTTTGTACCTGGTCCACGTTTGTCTTTTGATTGACTTGCAACCATCTGATTTGTACACTGATCAATGTATTGTGCTTTTTCTAGAGTATGTACTACTGAGGACAACATGTTATAGTTAAGCAGAATTAAGTATAAGGTCCAGAAAACCTAAAATGAAATGTCCACATGTGAGGACGCAGGGTCACAGGAGGTTAAACATAGTCCGATGAACCCCCTTTTATCATGTCTGCCCCATAGGAATGATTGTAGTTCTTAGAACGCTGTTTTGAGGGACTTTTTAGCTCCTAAACAAAAAGAACTGATCATCAGCACCTCCAGCACCCACAGCTCAGCACACAACCTCACCCATAACCCCACTGTGATTAAAGGTGAATCCGTGGATATCGTGGAGTCCATCAAATACCTCGGACTCACATAAACGCTGCCAACAAAGACTCTCTGCCATCCGCAAACTCAAAGCCCTCTCTGTTGCCCCCCAACTCCTGTTATTACTTTACAAAAGCATCGTTCAACCCGTCATCCTCTACTGTTCAACCTGCTTCTTTAACATGTTAACCACCTCAAACAGGAACACACTAGCACGCATTACACATCACAAAATCATTGAGCTCCCTACCCCCAACCTCTCTGACCTAACATCCCCTCCCCTCTGCAGCTGGGAGAGACTGCTGCAGGAGGACTGTGCAGCTTTCCACTCGTTCTTACTCTTCTTAATGAGCCGCGGGGGTCAACGAGTCTCCAAAAGTCTCCAATAACACCAGAAAAAGTTGCTGGACTTGTCGCTGTCGTAGGAAATCTTTAAAGAAAAACACTTGACGACCAGAATTCGAATGACAGCCTTGTGCGGGATTTAATTGGCAGATAGTAAAAACAGATGACAACACATCAAGGTTCAGAACAACTCTGAGGGACAACGCCTCTGACCAGCTAATTTCACTTCAGTTCGTGCGTCATTGTTTCTTTGTAACTAAGGTTTTAATGTCCTGTACTTTCCTGTTATGACAATAATTTGATATGCGAGTACACTTGGGAGATTATGTTCTTATTCTAATGTTATCGTATCAACCAGAGCATCCGCTCAGGATGCACTATGCTGTCTTTCGTCCAAGAAGTTTTCCTTTCCCATGATCTGATATTTCACCTGTGTACTTAGGTTACATTTCAATGTGGATCCATCTATGGATTTATCCTACATCGCCAGTTGCTTTTTTGGAAAAATAGTCACTAAGGGGGTCTGAAAAGTCGCTAAATATAGCAACAGAGTTGCTAAGTTGGCAACACTGCTTCTCTGGCTTTTACAAACGTTGCGTGTTGTTGTGGCGTCGAGTACTACGTCACATACTGCTTAGCGTTCTATCCAATCAGCAACCAGGCTGTTTTCAGGGAGAAAAACGGCCCCGCCCCCTGGTGGTTGGAGGACTAGTGGTGTAGAAAGTGTTGATTGGAGAGACACATTTTAAAATGGAAATATCACCGACGATCAGGTTCATTTAATCATGGCGGCCAAAATCGTGATTGCGATTAAAATTTGATAAATTGTGCAGCCCTACTGTGTAGTATAGGCCCAAACACAGTCAAATTAATTTTGTTAATATAAATATTTTAAATGTATTAAGCTCAATGGTAAAGTTGGAGCATTGGTTGGATACACCTGCAGTTGGATATTGTAATAGTCGTCCCAACACTTAGACAGCATGACCCCTGAACAAACTCCTCTGTCTCTCTGTCCTTTGTTTCTGTTTGTCCCTCCGTCCACCCTCCCAGCAAACAAGCTGTCATTGTCTTACAACTGTCACACACACACACACACACACACACACACACTGTGGCCAGTAGCCAGTATGAGGACATACAGTAGAGTGTTAGCAGCCTTGAGTGGAACTGTAGGCCATTGTTTCAGGGAGAGGACACAGTACAGTGAACACCTAACACAACACACACACACACACACACACACACACACACACACAGCCTTGTCTATAGCACATCGTTGGGACACAAGACTAGAACATGCAACGTGATAACCACCCTTTCTGAAGGTTCTACAGCCCTGAAATAAATCAGGTAACATACTGGCGCGCACACACACACACACACACACACACACAAAATCAAGTCTTAACCCTCAAACAGGCCTTTAAAGAAAATACGTCCTCAGTTTGCTGGTTAAAGCCATGGTCCTCACTATGTAGGACGGACGAGAAGACACAAACATGCATCCTTGTACTTCTATCTTTTTAAGAACACATCATTAATGTAATGAATTTGTAGCCCCTAAACCTAAACCTGAAACTGAAACCAAGTCCAAACCTTCAAACATTTTTATGGCCTTTGAAGAAGTGAGGTCCACCTGAAATGTCCTCACTTCACAAAAATATCCTCACTCAGTTAGTTAAGAACTAATTCTGGTCCTCACTATGATTGGAGTACAAGTACACACACACACTCACACAGAGACAGACAGACAGACACACATCCACACACACACACACACACACACACACTTTTGGTTTCTACCTCTTCAACAGTCTTCTCTGTTTTCACTCATTTCCATGCATGTGTTTATTTCTTTCACTGTAAAAAAATGTTTGTAGAAATTACAGTAAAAAACTGTCAAATTACATCAGAAATAGGGCGTAAAATATTTTTACGCATTTTTTTTCACATTTTCATGTAAAAATAATGGAGAAATACCATGATGTGTGAATGAATGACACAATTACCCTAAAATAACGGGATTATTCAGTCTAAATACAGTTTTTGCTGATATTTGCATTTAAATTTACAGTAGAAAACCCACTCACTGTATTTTTTAGTTTACCCTAAATTAAACAGATTATTTTGACAGTGTTTTTATTGCTTCTAATGCTTCTCTAAAACACACATCTACCTATAAACTGTGGTTACCTAACGACACACATTTTGTCTTATAATCACACAGCACTCTCTCTCACATTGCACTCAATAATTCCATCACTTCAGTACAAAACGAACCAATCCCAAACAGAGGCTTCCCATCCTCTATTATAGCCTCTTAGCGCATTATTCTGCAATATTTATCGCTCCATTGGAGAGGTTTCATAAGCCACAGTATTCAGTGGCCTGGAGCTGCTGGGCTTTGTCCTCCCTCACCCGCTCTGCCTCTCATTACTCCCAATAGCAGATTTCTGTTTTAATTATTAATGTAATGAATATGATAGACAAGGACATTCAGTTTGTATCTGATGCTATAACTCTGTATCACCTTTAGATTAATGGGATACATGAAAGAATGTTCCTCAGCAAAACTCCTGTCACTGCCCGATCCGATCTGGGAACCAAATATGTGTCACACCACGGTGAGGTGGTGTTTTATTTTGTGTTCTGGTCTTGTTAGTTCCTGTTTTCTTTTGAAATAGGAACTCTAGTTTCAGGTCACTTGCCCTTCCCCGTGTGTCATCTGTCTGATTGTCTCCCCTAATCACAGTCTGTGTTTACCTGGTGCTCCCTTCCCTCCATGTGTTCCAATAGTCTGTTCACCTGGTGCTCCCTTCCCTCCATGTGTTCCAATAGTCTGTGTTCACCTGGTGCTCCCTTCCCTCCATGTGTTCCAATAGTCTGTGTTCACCTGGTGCTCCCTTCCCTCCATGTGTTCCAATAGTCTGTGTTCACCTGGTGCTTTTAAGTTGCATCTGAGTCCTGACAATATGTTCTGTTTACATTAATAAATTATCATAAATATAAATTAAAGTTTTAGTAATTGAATGAACGAGATACTTTCATATCCTTTTAATTACTTTATTTAAGCAATGCAAGCATTTTAAAGTTCTGTAAATGGATAACAGCATTCCCCTCAAAATTTGGTTTTATATATTTTTATTTTATTTCAGGGTGCAACATTTGGTGGACGTTCTCGATAAGAATATATAAATATTCAAAACTAGTTGCCAATGATGTAATTGATGATAATTAGTCATTTACACCTTTGTTTTTAATCAGGGTCTCTGCAGGTTTCAACAAGTCAAATTTAAGACTTGTTTGTACTTTTTAAAGACCATAATAAATACAATTTAAGACCCAGTTCACATTCATACTGACAAAAAAGTATAAAAAGACATGAAGGAAAATCAGAGGCAAGGAATTACTTGCAAAGCATATGAATTTATTCACAGCTCAAATTCTGACCGTTATGTTTTAGCATCCTCAAAAATCCAAACATTTACAAGAGAGACTAAACTTTATGGATTTGTTTTTAAAAAAAGGAACGTTAATACATTTTTAAGCCCTTCAAAGCCGTATTTAAGACATGTCATGAAATTTTAAGAGAATTCTAGACATTTAAATTCATTGTTCATTATTGGATTTTAGACATTTTAAGAATTATTACATTGTAAAAGCTAAACCATGACAGTAAAAGACCATAAAATTATAAATGGGTTAATTCAGTTGCACCGTGAATGTATAAAAAATGTCTTTAAAAAAATACATTACTCTACTGTAAAATAGAAAGGCAATGTGTTTGCAACAAAATATACTGTAATATATACACAAACATCACTGTAATTTGCATTTATTTTTGGTAAAAAGTACTTTTTCTCACTGTTAAACGTAATAAACACCATATCTCTAACAGAAATATACTGTAATATTTAAAGGTAAAATCTTTAATTTATGCAGCATTTATATAAAGTATTTTCTTGTCAATTATATGGCAGAACAGCGTTTCTTTTGATGGAAAAACTTTTTATTTTTTACTATACAATATGGAATAAAATGACAATCTTAAACGTGAAATCAACAGCGCTAATATAATTTTACCGTAATATTAGATAAAAGTTGCACCGTATTTATAATGGTAAACTGTGTTCTGTTCTTTGGGTTTTAAATGAAAGATGAAATTCTATAATGATGCGATTATTGATGCAACACACAAAGAAACAGCAAGTTTGGTCAACTCAACTCAATATATGAATGTTAAACAGAAGAATTATGATGCAACTGATGGGAAGTAAAAAGAGGGGGGGGGGGGGTAACATGAGACGAACGATGATGATGATGATGATGATGATGATGATGATGAGGGGTTGTTGGGTGAGACAGCTGTTGCACTCTGGGGGATTAAAACTCTCTGCACCCACAATCCTTTGCACCGGCGTCCACCACCTCTCTGAGCCTTCTGCTACATAATCACCTGATCCTCCAAAACACTGGCAGCTAGCACGCAACATACACACACACACACACACACAAACACACACACACACACACACACACACACAAACACAAACACAAACACGCAACAGCCAAAGACTGAGATACAAAACTGTACCATAAAGATCTATGAGAGATTTGCTGGATGATATTTTTTGTGTTGATGCTCCATCATCCAGATGTTTTGTGATTTTTATTGTCCAAAGCTGACTGAATGTACAACAGCCAGGGCCTTGTGTGTCAACGTACAAAAACAGTTTTTCCCGCATACGCCCCATGTATGAAAAGTGAACTTGCCGTGAGAATGTGCGGTGCCACCGCAAACTTTTGTTTGGTGGAAACTACTGTCTTTTATGCTCTACTTAAAGCGTGTTTCATATCTAAACTCAAACTACACACAACTGGCTTTGTGTTTACAGTTTATAGCTCTGGGACAATGACGGAAAAATGCCGTTTTCTTATTTCTGAGCTCTGTCACTAGCCTCGCGATAACTGCCACCCGCAGTAGCTACTACAGGTGCTGTAGGTGGCAGCTGTCGCGAGGTTAGTGAGTGACGTCAGTTGAGTGAGCATGAAATAACACGGGACATTTTTGACTCATGTTGTGCATCAAAGGGTTAAACACATAGAGCAGGGGTCTCAAACTCAAATTACCTGGGGGCCGCTGGAGGCAGTATCAAAATAACCAAAAAAAGACACAAAATGACAGAAAAAAACTAAATTACCTAAAAAAGACACAATGACGAAAAAAGACACAGAATGACCCAAAAAAAGACACAAAATTATTTAAAAACAACACAAAATTACCAAAAAGACATACAATTACCAAAAAATACACAAAATTACTAAAAAAAAAGACAAAATTATTTAAAAAAGACCCAATTTCCAAAAACAGACACAAAATGACCAAAAAAGTAATTAAAGGGACCTTCCACACACAACACAGTAAAGTGCCATTCATATGAAACTCACATTAAACCTTCATATCAAGGTGGGGGCCACAAAATATCGTAACAACAACCACAATTGGCCCGCGGGCCGTAGGTTTGAGACCCATGACATAGACTTTCTGCATCAGTTTGATGCACTGTAAGCTTCTTCATGATCCAGACGACAACGACTGCTTGTGAACAGCTGATTTAACCTAAATGAGACAACCTTTATGTTACTGAGTCACTGGTGATACAAACCAAAATCAAATCAAATATAGACTAAGTCTCTTCCTCTTGATGACATTTATTTTTGGATGCATGAGCACAAACGCACCCTGTTATTCTCTCCAACCCACCCTCCCACCCTCCCTCTCTCCTTCTCTCTCTCTCTCTCTCTCTTTCTCTCTATCTATCTGTCTATCTTTCTTTTCAACTGTGTGTGAACCCTCCATTCGGCTGGACAACAGAACTGAGAGCTGCAGCGTTGGCCGCTCGCTGTCCTTCACTGATTTCAGAGCTGCTGAGAAAAACTGAAAGTGCTGTGATGTGCTTCACTGTCCGTCAGCCTCGAGGCTGAATGAACATGAATTTATCATGAGTATACTGAGCCGGAAGACGCCACTGCTACAAAATACAGTCCTAACACTATTTTTGACTAAAGACATAAACTTATTTTTCATATTAACATGAGCAGTGGTGGAATGTAACTCAAGTTCTGAACTTAAGTTGGTCTTGTCTTGGTCATGTCTTGTTCTTGATACACCCTGGTCTTGGTCTTGTCTTGGTCTTGTTTTGGTCTTGTTTTGATCTTGTCTTGGTCTTGATACACCGTGGTCTTGTCTTGGTCTTGTCTTGGTCTTGATACACCGTGGTCTTGTCTTGGTCTTGGTCTTGTCTTGGTCTTGATTAATTAAGTACAATTTTGAGGTACTTGTACTTTACTTGAGTATTTCCATTTTATGTAACCCTAGAATTCTACTCCACTACATTTAGAGGCAAATATTGTACTTTTTACCAGTGTTGTGGTACTCGAGATTGGTCTCGAGACCACTTTCTGAAGGTCTCTGTCTCGTCTCAGAATCAACTGCATTTTTACTCGGTCTTGTCTCGGTCTCAGACAAAGCGGACTCTGGATTTTATTTCAAGACCGGTCAAGACCACAACTGTGCATTTTTGGATCTACTTGTTAATATCATTACTGTGATTTTGCGTAAATCGTATTGGTTCGAGTTCAACAATAACATGACTCATATATCCTTTGAAATTGTTGCCACTGTTAACGGCTGTCACCCTCTAAAGGTCCTGTGATGACAGGAGAAGATGTCAGACAACTCGTCTGGAATAAAATCTGGTTCCCTGAACCACAAAGATTTTTTGTGCACAACAACAAAAAAAGGAAAACACAGCAACTTGTAAATTCTGCAAAGCAACGCTAACAGAGACGGCTTGGACTGGTCTTGACTCGGTCTCGCTCTGCCGTGGTCTTGGTCTTGTCTTGTTCTTGATACACTGTGGTCTTGGTATTGACTTAGTTTCAGTTGAGGTGGTCTTGACTACAACATTGCTTTCTACTTCACTACATTTAGCTGACAGCAGTCTTGGTCTTGGTCTTGTCTTGGTCTTGTCTTGGTCTTGATAAACCGTGGTCTTGGTCTTGTCTTGGTCTTGTCTTGGTCTTGGTCTTGGTCTTGATAACCGTGGTCTTGGTCTTGTCTTGGTCTTGATAAACCGTGGTCTTGGTCTTGTCTTGGTCTTGATAAACTGTGGTCTTGGTCTTGTCTTGGTCTTGTCTTGGTCTTGATACACCATGGTCTTGGTCTTGTCTTGGTCTTAGTTTAGGTGGTCTTGATTACAACACTGCTTTCTACTCCACTACATTTATTTGACAGCTTTAGTTACTTTTCAGGTCGAGATTTAACATAAAAACATGATAAATTTTAAAGTGAGTATAACAGTAATAAAGTAGTATAAATGAGTGATATCTTCTAAAATCCTGTTTACATAAATGCTTCAATACAAATAACTTAATAATATATGTAGAATATAAATGAAAAATCTGAGTTGGTCCATTCTGCATTATGAGTACTTTTACTTTTGATACTTAAAGTACATTTTGATGCTGATACTTTTGTACTTTTATTTCAGCAATTTTTGGAATGCAGGACTTTTTCTGCAGTGGAGTAATTTCATAGTGCGGTATTAGTACTTTTACTGCAGTAAAGGATCTGAATACTTCTTCCACCACTGATCATGAGTTGGGAAAACTGGTTAGGAATCTCCTTTTATGTTGTGGCAATAATGTTTTCATAACCAACCGGAGATTTCTGTTTTGATTCCTTTATTAATTTCCAGGAGGGAGCAGCTCCCCGGGGCCAACCAGCTCTCCAATCACTGATGTTACATCACTGGCACAGACTTACATATTGTACTGTGACTCATTACTGAGCTCAGCTGACCTGTGGCTCAGCTGGAAAGCCAACTCGTATCAACCGTAGAGCAAAAACAGGCTGAAATGAGTTTGCAGGACATGGTGGATGTCTCAAAAAAAACCTGTAAAAGGTGAATCCAACTTAATGTTAACTACCTGCCTATCATGTGACTTCCACAGATAATGGAGAAACCCATTACTGGAAAAAAAATCAAAGATCTGTCACATTTGATGGCATTTTATTTAGAATTAACCGTAAATTCTAGAATAGAGGAGCAAAACTTGCAGCAGGCCTGAACACAATCTAACAAGAAAATTACAGCTACCAAAAACCTATTTTTATTGCTGAAATAGTGAAACTGACACAGCAGTATCACTTTAAAAGTTCAAGAAGGTCTTAAAGGTGAGAGTGTGTGCTGGTGTATAACTTCACAATATAATGTTGAAACACGACAACACCACATGTAGAAAATGACCCGTTCACCTCTAAAACCAGCTGCACTGCATCTTTACAGACGGACTGCTGAGCTGCTCTATAAGAACTGCTGATTCTGGACATGTATTAGATAAACTATATAATTTGTGCACACTGGAATATGCAAAGATGGATGAAAAACAAAAGGGAATCTATCGAGAGGTGTGGATGCTTGGTTTGGATGATAATAGCTTCCATATACAGCTTGAATAACTGGCTTCCATCAGCCAAGTTGCTGTTCACATATCTGTCCAGACTAGAGATGTTCTGATACCATTTTTTCCGTCCCGATACCGATTCCGATACCGATACTTGTGCTGTGGGTATCGGCCGAAACCGAGAACCGATCCGATACCAGTATGTTATAAAAAAAAATATCATCCTACACCTGCATGACTGTGATATGATTATCATTGTGGTAAGGCCTGGCTCAGGTTAAAACATTTGTAATAAAAAAAAAAAGAATAAATACAGCAGATTCAAGCCATTTATTTTTACATTATTTTTAAATAAAATAGTATACAAAACAGTAGTGAAAACAGCAACTTAAATACATAAATCTGGGGAACATTTTTGCCCTAAAAACCTAAATTTGGTGCCTCTTGCACATTCTAATGCCACTATTCCATCTTAATCATTGCATATTTTAGAGAATTATTGTAAAGGAGAATAAGGGTTCTTCTGTGTTTTATTTAAGGCGTCTTAATTTGACAGAGAACACATCCATGTGCTCTTCACTGGTTCTAAAGCTTGTTTTGCAGTCAAGTGTCATTTTTTATACTTTCTAAATTGTTGATTGATATTTACACGCCACACCATCCATGGGGACAAATAACTCTTTACCCCCGCTGCTGAAAAAGTCCTAGAGGAAACACTGATGACTCTTGGTGCTCTGTCTCTATTGCCAATTATAACCACTCATTTCAAGTACAAGTAAATATTCTGACTGAAGAGGTAATTACAGCTGCTCATCTTAAAGTTGCTCTCATTAATATTTGCTGGATCCAATGACAATTAGCTCCTTACTTGTTTTGGTTCATTCTCATCAAGGTTTTTATAATTGACAAAAACTAACAAAATAACGAAAACTAGAATTGAAAAACATTTTCGTTAACTGAAATTAAAATAAAAACGAGAGTTTAAAAAAAAAAAAAGATAACTAACTGAAACTGTACGGTTACAAAACTAACTAAAATTATAGTGAAAATGTCTTTCGTTTTCGTCTTTGTCAACATTTTTCATGCATCATCCAGAGTTTCTATTAGAAAGAGGATTCTGTTAGTGAACATGCAGGAACACATGGTGAATATGTTTAGTGAGACTGGTATATCTACACTCAACCAAAATACAAAACACCCAGAACTGTAAGAGTTAATAACCTTATTGGGGCTGAGATGGATAAACTAAAGGAAATAAAGACAAAATTGACTATGACCTCTTTGAATCTGGCACCCAACACATAGCCCATTACAAAAAACTAAAACTAACAAAAACTAAACTAAAACTAGCAAACTCACTCTAAAAACCAATTAAAACTGACTGAATTTGAAAACAAAAATTCACAACGAAATTAAAACTAAACCAAATGAAAAAAACAAAACTATTATAACCTTGATTCTCACAACTCTCATAAGGTCCATTCCATTTTCAGTGAAAATAGGTGTAAGAAGCCCTCTATATAGATCCGGTATTCAGTACAATAAAATACAATAAAATACAATAGAATAAGATACTGAGGTAGCATAAATAAAAACAACAATATGCTTCCTGCTCAGCACCAAACAACATGCAGACACAGTCAGACAGAAACAGAGCTAAAAGGAAATACTGCACTAGAACTGCTTGTCAGACCCCTCATGACATCTGGCTTTTCATCTGTGTCCAGTAATGACTGATCAAATCTAGTTTAACAGCTCCACTTTATCTGATTTATGACTTTCCTTGTCATTAATGTGCAAAGTCGCCAAGTGCAGCTTTAAGACTGACACTTAAATGTAAAGATCAATATCAATTTAATCTAAAAAAAGAGTACTTCCCAAACTGACGAACTGCTCCTTTTAGTGTCAACGTCTACGACGACGACACGCCGCTAGACGCTGAGGATAAATGACTCGACTGATTTAGTTAGAGCTAACAATCAGACAGCTGAAATGTGCCTGAGAGTCCATTAGTGAGCTCAGAGACGTCCACTCTGGAAGCTACGCTAAGGTCAGTACAATCTGTTTAACCCTGTGGAGTGTCCAAAAGCTCCAAATAATCCAGACTTGGAAAAGCTAGAAAACAAAGCAGCGTGGAGCCCTACTGTACATTTACCTCTAAAGTTCTGGCTGTAAACTCCATGAGGCCAGTTTCAGTTTGATGATGATATACCAAGTAAAACTGGAGACAAGCTCAAATAGATTTAGTATCAAATGATAGAACTGGATGGAACCCTCTTATATGGTAGATTTGACACCTTTGGTCACATTTGACACATTTAAAATTCTTTATTGAGCATGATAGTGTTTTGAAAGTTAAAAATAAAGATTCAAAATCACGTTTTATGTTGGACTAAAGGTAGCCCGGCTAACACCAGACTAATCTCAAATGAGATGTGGTCTGGGAACCAGCCGTTCATTTCTCCGTAGAGGAGGTGTGGTTTACGATCCTCCAGAGCCGTTTATTGGACGCTTAGAATGTCTATCAAAGCGTCTGTAGGTAGCTCTTAGCCAATCAGATCAGTTATACCAGATGACGTAGTAGAGCAACAGAAATGGATGTTTGTTGTGTGTGTGTCTGTGAGTGTTGCTGCTGCTTTGCTTCTCCAGTTCTCGCTTTCTGCAAGATTATTTATTTTCACGCTTTATTCCCCCTCATGTCATTCAGCCACACACATCCACTGATTTTATGGGCAATAAACAAGCTGCTGGGGGTCTCTGGGGGCTCCGCTGTCCCCCGGCTCGTAGCCAGATCACCGGCGAGACCGGCTTTCTTAGCCCTGTTTTAGGGATCCAATCACAGAGCGGGGAGGGACAGCAAGACGATGACGCGTACTACTCGGCACTTGGAAGCTTGTAGTTTTCTTACGGATCTAACATGGCTGCAGCAGATCACGCTACCGGTGATCTCGCTACGAGCCGGGGGACAGCGGAGCCGCCGAGAGACCTTTTGCCTTTCAACTTTCGCTCTAAACTATTTAAAACACCATCTGCAGCTAAAGAGAGTTTCGCGTCTGCTGCAGCCATGTTGGATCCGGAAAACTACAAGCTTCCAAGTGCCGAGTAGTACGCGTCATCGTCTTGCCGTCCCTCCCCGCTCTGTGATTGGATCCCTAAAACAGGGCTAAGAATCCTTCCTGGTTTCCAGACTGGATGGAGGTTCGAAATTAAATTTGAGCGTGCAAGGCAGTATGGGTATACCCAGGCTAGACTAAAGGACTAAAAAAGACACAAAATTACCAAAAAGACACAAAATGACCAAAAAAAGACACAGAAGACACAAAATAACTAAAAAGACACAAAAAGACTAAAAAAAGACTAAAAAAAGACACAAAAAGACACAAAATAACTTGCAAAGACACAAAATGACCAAAATTGTTGGGCTAAACACACCAGAGCCAAATCAAATGGAGTCCCACTAGAATAAAAACCAGAGTTGATGACAGGATCACACACACAATCACAAGATCACATTTATGTTGGTTTTTCTTTGGTTCTTTTTGGTTCTAAATGTTGATCCAGTAAGTCAGAATAAAAAATCAATTATTATTATCAGGTCATATAGGTGAAAAAATATACCAACATGGTATTTAAACATGTTTTAAGTGGTGAATACAGGCAGGATGGAAGGAGTCAGACATGGAGGAAATAGAACAAAACTACAGAGTTACTGTGTCTGTTTAAAGCTACGAGGCTGCAGCAATGCTGGAGAGCGTCCATATTGCTTTTCTCCTTTTCTTCTCTTTTTACAACAAAGACACTCACAGCAGGAGGATGGAAATGATTTATTTTACTTTATATGGATGAAAAATAATCCTCCTCTGTGACTGAACACTGAGGACAAAGAGGGAAATAAAAGAAAATGCACAAACAAACAAACAAACAAGGCTGTGACTTAGAAACGTGTTTTTCAGCCTCGTGGCATCGAACGTGTTAACAGAATCCTGTCATGGCCGCCCAGCCAGTCGCCATGGTGACTCAGCAGCTCCTCGCTGTCTCCTCCCTGACGGGCACAAGCCCCGACACACACACACACACACACACACACACACACACACACACACACACTGTCTCTCTGATGAGCAGCAGTTTAGATTACTGCTGACAACACACTGTGTCGGCCAATCCACACATACACGCACACACACACACACACTTCCACGCGGCGTCAGTAAATGAGAGGAAGGTGCAGACAGTCAGCTTATTCAAAGGGCCGATAAATAACTGCGCAAGTCTGTCAAATGTGGCAGTGTGCTGCTTCACAGTGAGAGATAATCAAGGAAACAAGTCTGCACAAAGGAGATGAGCTGCAGAAAAAACTCCTGGAGGAGGTGAAGGAGGAGAGAAGACAATAAAGAAGGTAAAAGGAGAAGAGTACAGGATGCAGGAAATGATCCTGGATCTGTTCATCTCACCGCTTCCTCTGACTGTGTTTTAGGGTTGTCAAAAGTATCAATTCACAAAAAAGTATCGATACTAAAATTTTGTATCCGGATACGACACTCATTTTCAAAAGTATCAATACCCCCCCTCAGTAAACATAAGCAAACTGTTAGCCTGTTAGCACATACACACTGTACGGCTAAAGAGCTAACTGTTAGCCTGTTAGCACATACACACTGTACGGCTAAAGAGCTAACTGTTAGCCTGTTAGCACATACACACTGTACTGCTACAGAGCTAACTGTTAGCCTGTTAGCACATACACACTGTACGGCTAAAGAGCTAACTGTTAGCCTGTTAGCACATACACACTGTACTGCTACAGAGCTAACTGTTAGCCTGTTAGCACATACACACTGTACTGCTACAGAGCTAACTGTTAGCCTGTTAGGACATACACACTGTACGGCTAAAGAGCTAACTGTTAGCCTGTTAGCACATACACACTGTACTGCTACAGAGCTAACTGTTAGCCTGTTAGCACATACACATTGTACTGCTACAGAGCTAACTGTTAGCCTGTTAGCACATACACACTGTACGGCCAAAGAGCTAACTGTTAGCCTGTTAGCACATACACACTGTACTGCTACAGAGCTAACTGTTAGCCTGTTAGCACATACACACTGTACGGCTAAAGAGCTAACTGTTAGCCTGTTAGCACATACACACTGTACGGCTAAAGAGCTAACTGTTAGCCTGTTAGCACATACACACTGTACTGCTACAGAGCTGACTGTTAGCCTGTTAGCACATACACACTGTACGGCTAAAGAGCTAACTGTTAGCCTGTTAGCACATACACACTGTACGGCTAAAGAGCTAACTGTTAGCCTGTTAGCACATACACATTGTACTGCTACAGAGCTAACTGTTAGCCTGTTAGCACATACACACTGTACTGCTACAGAGCTAACTGTAGCCAACTGAAGCTAACTGTGACTCTTCTTAACGAGCCGGCCTCTGCAAAGGACTTCGATTAAAAGTAACAATAAAATATAAAAAAATATATATAAAATGCACAGACAGAGAGATGTTTTAGTTGTTGTCTGCTTCATTATTTGTCCAAAAATCGTCGTATCAACTGAGTTTGTCTGATCTGAACTGTGAGATTGTGTTCAGTGAGACAACATGATGTTAGATTGGGGGGTCTCCACTGAAGAACTCCTGTATTAAAGGACAGTAAAAAGCTGGATGGGTGGTTTTATTATTTCTCCTCTGATGTGGTGAAGCTGTCGTCCTGTGCAGACTCCATGTTTTAATGTTGGGGGACATTTTGTCCTCCTCCTTCCTTCTCTCCACTCTACTGGCTGATGTCAGCCCTCATCTCCATCTCTGCTATCAGCAGGACAGAAAAGACCTTTGCTTGTTTCAAACCACAAACACACACTGATGGAGGACGAGAAGGACGTCAAAAAGACACACGGCCGTCCCTCCCCGGTTGTCTCCACTCTAGCGTCTGATGTCAGGTCTGATCTGGATCTCCTCCTCCTCCCTCAGCAGGAGACTCTGACCTTTGTTTTCCTCTCTTTGATCCGTTTCATCGTCTCTAACGTGCATCAGGTCAGTTGGAGGGCTGCTTTTAAAATCAATATGGTTCCTCGCTGTATTTGTTGCTTTAACTGCTTCCAAAAAGAACATGCATATCACTAACAAATGCCACGATTTACTCATACACTGTAAAAAGTGTCTGTAGATTTTACAGGAAAAAAATGGCAGCAGAATAATTCTGCAAAAAACACAGTACAAATGTAAACAACCTTACAGAACAACTTGTAAATACATTTTTACTGGTATTCAGTGTACAATAAATAATAACTGAATGTTAATGTACTGGTATTTAATGCACAATAAGCAAAATCTGCATGTACATTTTGCATAAATAATTAAATAAATAAATTAATAAATAAAAGCAGCATCATCCTGTTAAATTACTCTTCTACTGTTTACTTCATCTCTTTGTATTGAGTTATTTATTGTTTGTGCAGCACTTTGGAAACCTTGTGTTTGCTAAAATTGTGCTGTATAAATAAAGTGGATTGGATTAAATTAGCAGTAAAGGACGGTATAATCTACAACTTTAAAATGTTTTTTTTTTAATTACTACAGTTTAAGGATGTAAAATGTACAAGTTGTTCTGTAAAGATGTTGACATATGTACTGTATTTTTTACAGAAATATTCTGGTAACCACAGCTGCCAATTTTTCTGTCAAAACAACGGGACATTTTTACAGTGTAGGTACTCTTTTGAATTCTGGGCTACAGAAAGCTGAAGCTAAACCAGAACATCAAGTTCCAAAAGAAAGAAACCTCATTCGAACATACCAACAAACCACCAAAGAATACATATTCTACAGTATATGTCACCAAAAACTGCAGTACAGAAACACGAAACAAGAGAACATTGGGGTCAAACAGTGGTACCATTGCATAGTTTATAGAAAAAAAAGTAAAGGATTTGTGTCAAGATTGTTCCTAAAATCCATTGTCCAAAGCCCTCTGTATACAACCAATGAAAAGAAACATGTCTTTGTTTTAGCTATAAAAGTTAAAGCTAAAAAACAACAAATAGCTGGTGCAAACCAGCTGTGGCTCAGTTGGTAGAGCGTTCGTCCAGTAACCGGAGGGTTGGTGGTTCAATCCCTGACCATGGCAACCTACATGTTGAAGTGTCCTTGAGCAAGATACTGAACCCCAAATTGCTCCTGATGCTGCGTTCATCGGTGTGTGAATGAATTCCCAATGGCACCAGTGTGCCCTGGTAGCCCCTAACACCAGTATGAATGTGTCTGAATGGGTGAATGAGCGTAGTGTGTGGTGTAAAATGCTTTGGATAAAAGCGTTATATAAGTGCACCCCATTTAGCATTTAGCATTTTTGCGTTGCTTGGTAAGCAACCTGGTCTCACAGAAATCCGTGAAATAGCCACGGATTTCGCTTAACTCAAAATCCGTGGAATAGCCACGGAATCGCTCAAATTTCCGTGAAACTGACACGGATTTCGCTACAATACAAGTTAATGACAGTCATATCCCGTGGCTATTGGTTTGTTCCAAGTCACGTGACTTTCAAGGTCCCGGCGGTCAGAACAAAAAACATGGCGGACAGTTCTCTCATTTTTAGTGAAAAATCAATATTTTGACTTAGTTTCTGCATAAAAATGGATTTTGATAAGATTTCTAGCGAGAAATATATGTTTTATTTTCTAAATCTTCACTCAGTGAATGTACATAATCACTTTGTATGTTGGAATAGCCACAGGATATGACTGTCATTAACTTGCATTGTAGCAAAATCTGTGTCAGTTTCACAGAAATTTGAGCGATTCCGTGGCTATTCCATGGATTTTGAGTTAAGTGAAATCCGTGGCTATTTCACGGATTTCTGTGAGACCATGTTGTTGGTAAGTTATGTGTATCGTTACATATCTATACAGGTATCTTCCTTAAAAATCCATTGTCCAAAGCCTTCTGTATACGACCAATGATGAGAAACATTTCTTTGTTTTGGCTAAAAAAGTTAAACCTAAATAAAAGCATAATCAAAACCTAACATGTTTTTAGCTAAAGTTCTGGTGTCACATATTACTAGTTGTTTTGTGGACGTGTCCAGCATCAGTGACGTCCCCAGTCTACTTCAGGGTGATGTGACTATTTAAAGCCCTCAATGAAACTCTGCTGTGTCCCAAAAACAGCTTCATTGTTCGGGCTGAGTCAGTGGAGAGCTTCCTGGTGATTCTTGGGTCTGTCTCGCCAACAAACATCAGTGTGTGAGGGAGTGAACCTTGTAAGAGGCCTTTCATTTTCACTTTTAACCACACAAGATCACCATGGTAGCAGCAGAGAAAGAGGTTTCCATTCAGCAGGAAGGTGGACGAAGCCCCCAGTGTGAGAATCTTGTTTTTATTTTCATTTTCTCCAAGTGATTATTTATTCTGTCAGACACAGTAAATGCTGGCAGGCCTGTAAATCCCACTGTGACAGTAAAACTGGCTTCAAACAGATCGCTGCTATCTTATATAATCCTCTGAGGTCATCAATAATGAATACAAATTACTACTGCACAATAAAGTGCACTGAAGGTCCTGCAACAGATTGCAGCAACATTATTGTCACCTCAGTGGGAGAGCAACTTCACCATGTCAACAGACTCAACAGGACAAGACAATATTGCATCAAGGAACAGTTTCTGTCCCCGTGTCTTCATTATAGTATCAAAATGACCAAAAAAAAGACACAAAATTACTAAAAAAAAGACACAAAATGACAGAAAAAAACTGAATTACTTAAAAAAGACACAAAATGATCAAAAGAATACACAAAATTACAAAAAAACAAACACTAAATTACTTTAAAGAGACACAAATTGACCAAAAAATACACAATGACAGAAAAAAAGATACACAATTATAGAAAAAGACGCACAATTATAGAAAAAGACGCAAAATTACCAAAAAACGACAAAATTATTTAAAAAAGACACAAAATTACAGTAACTTATTGGCAGCAATTAACATGTCACTTACTGTTATTATTTACAGTAGAACTACTGTATTTTTATTTACAGTACTGTTTTTATACTGTAAAATAAAAAACAAACACTGATTTTAGTTTTATTTACAGTCGTGGTTTCTTTACTGTAAAATCAAAAAAATAAACACTGATTTTTTACTTGTGTTTACAGTACTGGTTTGTTTACTGTAAGAATAAACAAACAGGTAAACATTGTGATTTTTAATGGTTCTGTATATTGTAATACAGCCAGTAAAAAAAATGCTGTTAATTTGATAATAATTTCATCATTATTTTTTTAGAAATAACTAGTAATTGCAAGTAATTACTCTATACACTAAAGAAAATAATACTAATACATTTACTGTTTTACTATTGATTTCCATGCTGTGTTTTATATGAAAAACTTTAAGTTAATTATTTAAACAGGGACTGATTCTGATCAAAATGATGATAAAAATAGAAAAACACAGTCGTCTACTTTACTTTTCATTCTGTCTACTGTGTTTTTTATACAGTAATGTTTTAACTACTGTGATTGTGTCACATGGAGTGATTTTTAATGTAAATTATACAGAACTAGTGTAGTGTAGAAATCAAACACAGTGATGAAATGTGAATAATACAGTAAATAACTGTGGATTTCACAGAGATTATTTACAGTGCTGGGTTGATTCTGGGCAGAAACACACAGATAAATTCATGTTTTGACCTCAGGGTGTTACATAATCTTACGCTTTTCAAACTGTTATTATGTTCTTAGAGACTGCTGGGGGCCTGAACCACTATGAGATCATAGCTGGCTGACTGGATGACTGTACACATTCCCTGTAAAAGCAGCTGATTATAACGGACATTATGTTGTAAAATGACTTCTACGTTACATATTTGACCAGTTGAGTGAGTTGTTGACTGTCTGTTCCATTGGAAAGCTGGCTGACTGCCTGGTACACTGTAAAAAATGAAGAAAACCTGTTGTTTTTACAGTAAAAAAACAGCAGCTGTGGTTGCCAGAACTTTACCATAATAAATACGGTGCACCTTTTTCTAGTATTACGGTAAATTGATATTAGCACTGTTGATTTCATGTTTAAGATTGCCATTTTATTCCATATTTTACCGTAAAAATGAAAAGTTTTTCCATCAAATGAAACGCTGTTCTGCCATATAATTGACAAGAAAATACTTTATGAATGCTGCATAATTTAAAGATTTTACCGTTAAATATTACAGTATATTTCTGTTAGAGATATGGTGTTTAGCACATTTAACAGTGAGAAAAAGTATTTTCACAAAAAATGAATGCAAAAATTACAATGATTGCTTGTATAAATATTACAGTATATTTTTGTTACCAACACAGTGCCAGAGTATTTTACAGTGGAGTAATGTATTTTATTTTTTTGATTGTGTCTTTTTTATTCATTTTACATCCTTTTTTAATAATTTTGTGTCTTTTTTTAATTCATTTTACATCCTTTTTCAGTAATTTTATGTCGTTTTATTCATTTTACATCCTTTTTTTATTCAGTTTGTGTATTTTTTTTAAATTCATTTTACATCCTTTTTTTATTCAGTTTGTGTATTTTGTAAAAGTTCATTTTACATCCTTTTTTTTGGTATTTTAGTGTCTTTTTTTCATTTTACATCCTTTCTGAGTAATTTTGTGTCTTTTGTTCCAAACACAATGCCAGTGTATTTTACAGTGGAGTAATTTATTATATATATATATATATATATATATATATATATATATATATTGTTTTGGCTGATATATACATTTACAGTGTTTCATTGTTACTGAAACTGAATTAACCCATTTTTTACTGTCATGATTTAGCAGTTTTTCACAGTAAAATCTCCAGACATTTTTTACAGTGTGTTGGTCTGACAATGCTGAATCTGTACCTGGTGGATGAGCGTTTCCTGACTTCCTGCCTGCCCGGCTGCTAATCTGGGACGGATTGCATGTAATCTCTAAAGCAGAAATCATGGCATCGTCATGACAACAGCCATGCATTAGAACATCTGATAATCCATCCAGCTTCCTGCTCGTCGTCTTAGGCACCAGCAGCTTTTTATTTCTCATTTTATCAGGCTATCTGTGGTTCAAACATACAAGGGAACCAAAAGAGCTGCACAGTACATTGGCCACTTTACAATTTATCAGAGTCAGTTTGCCAAAATCACCTCCACAAAACCAGACTTGGCTTAAATTAACACGTCCATGTCCCTGTTCGTGTCCAACAGACTGAGCTGGACTTGGTCCTGCATATCTGATGGTTCCAGTCGAATATATCTGATGGTTCCTGTCTAATATATCTGATGGTTCCAGTCTAATATATCTGATGGTTCCAGTCTAATATATCTGATGGTTCCAGTCTAATATATCTGATGGGTCCAGTCTGATATATCTGATGGGTCCAGTCTGATATATCTGATGGTTCCAGTCTAATATACCTGATGGTTCCAGTCTGATATATCTGATGGTTCCAGTCTAATATATCTGATGGTTCCTGTCTAATATATCTGATGGTTCCAGTCTAATATATCTGATGGTTCCAGTCTAATATATCTGATGGTTCCAGTCTAATATATCTGATGGGTCCAGTCTGATATATCTGATGGTTCCAGTCTAATATACCTGATGGTTCCAGTCTGATATATCTGATGGTTCCAGTCTGATATATCTGATGGTTCCAGTCTAATATATCTGATGGTTCCAGTCTAATATATCTGATGGTTCCAGTCTGATATATCTGATGGTTCCAGTCTGATATACCTGATGGTTCCAGTCTAATATATCTGATGGTTCCAGTCTGATATATCTGATGGTTCCAGTCGAATATATCTGATGGGTCCAGTCTGATATATCTGATGGTTCCAGTCTGATATATCTGATGGGTCCAGTCGAATATATCTGATGGTTCCAGTCTGATATATCTGATGGTTCCAGTCTAATATATATCTGATGGGTCCAGTCTGATATATCTGATGGTTCCAGTCTGATATATCTGATGGTTCCAGTCTAATATATATCTGATGGTTCCAGTCTAATATATCTGATGGTTCCAGTCTAATATACCTGATGGTTCCAGTCGAATATATCTGATGGTTCCAGTCGAATATATCTGATGGTTCCAGTCTGATATATCTGATGGTTCCAGTCTAATATATATCTGATGGGTCCAGTCTAATATATCTGATGGTTCCAGTCTAATATATCTGATGGTTCCAGTCTAATATATCTGATGGTCCCAGTCTGATATATCTGATGGTTCCAGTCTAATATATCTGATGGTTCCAGTCTAATATATCTGATGGTTCCAGTCTAATATATCTGATGGTTCCAGTCTGATATATCTGATGGTTCCAGTCTAATATATCTGATGGTTCCAGTCTAATATATCTGATGGTTCCAGTCTGATATATCTGATGGTTCCAGTCGAATATATCTGATGGTTCCAGTCTAATATATCTGATGGTTCCAGTCTAATATATCTGATGGTTCCAGTCTGATATATCTGATGGTTCCAGTCTAATATATCTGATGGTTCCAGTCTGATATATCTGATGGTTCCAGTCTAATATATCTGATGGTTCCAGTCTGATATATCTGATGGTTCCAGTCTAATATATCTGACGGTTCCAGTCTGATATATCTGATGGGTCCAGTCTAATATATCTGATGGTTCCAGTCTGATATATCTGATGGTACCAGTCTAATATATCTGATGGTTCCAGTCTGATATATCTGATGGTTCCAGTCTAATATATCTGATGGTTCCAGTCTGATATATCTGATGGTTCCAGTCTAATATATCTGATGGTTCCAGTCTAATATATCTGATGGTTCCAGTCTGATATATCTGATGGTTCCAGTCTAATATATCTGATGGTTCCAGTCTAATATACCTGATGGTTCCAGTCGAATATATCTGATGGTTCCAGTCTGATATATCTGATGGTTCCAGTCGAATATATCTGATGGTTCCAGTCTAATATATCTGATGGTTCCAGTCTGATATATCTGATGGTTCCAGTCTGATATATCTGATGGTTCCAGTCTAATATATCTGATGGTTCCAGTCTGATATATCTGATGGTTCCAGTCTAATATATCTGATGGTTCCAGTCTAATATATAAAGGCTTATCTCTTCATACATGTTGTATTCCTGCTTTGTGGGCTTCCAGGAGAGGCGCAAGCAAAATTGCCGTAATGACACCATGTTGGCTGTAAAGAGCAACTTCTCGGCTTTCAGAAAACATTTGAACTTCTCCGATAGCATAAACCGTTCAGTTATTATGGTAATCCCAAGTGCGTTTGCACAAACGTGTCACTAGCGCACCACTCTTTAGACTTGCTTCCACTTGACGTGCTTCCACTGTGTGCAAGTGAAAATTACAAATCACTTCTTTTTTTTTCGGTGGCACCCAAAAAAACTAAAACTAACAAAAACTCAAGTAAAACGAGCAAACTCACTCTACCCTGAAATATACAAACCTTGAGAAAAAAATGCAAGTTTGTAATTAAATGCTTCATTGGGAACACACAATAAAACAAAAACCCTTCAGCTGGAGGCAAAGAAAAAAACCTTCAGCAGCATGTTTCCCTGCTGTCAGCTAAAGTTTTGGCTTTTACACAAGTTTCCATGTCACATTTAATACATTAACCCTTTTTCAGCAAAGGTAAAAAAAACACCTCGACCAAGTGTAGTAACATGATTTTACTTTTTTTTGCAGAGATTTTTCTAATTTTGCAGTCTGCATTCAGCATTTTAATGCAATATTTTGTTTTTTGGGGGGTTTTATGTAATTTCTATGCTTTTATCTGTGTTTTTTGTAATTCTTGTGTGTGTTTTTATGCGTTTTTGTGTGTGTTTTTATGCGTTTTTGTGTTTTTTGTAATTTTGTGTGTTTGTGTGTTTTTTCAGATCAGATTAGATTAGATTAGATTCCACTTTATTAATCCCACAGCAGGGAAATTTCTTTGTTACAGCCGACCACAAAATTGCACACAAAATTATTTCCCCTTTAGATAAAGATAAAAAATAAACAATCTAATAGAAAAAGACATCTAGCAATATACAATATACTATATACAACCTAGTGCAAATTAACTGAAGAATGTGCAGAGTGCAAATTATATGCAAAATGTGCAGAAAAGAAAGAAAGAAAACTTCAACATGTTCAGGTTTGCTGGTGTGGTACAGTTTTGGTGTTTTATGTGTGTTTTTTGTATTTTTTTGTGTGTTTTTCTGTTCAAAATGTTGATCCAGTAAGTCAAAATGAAATAATAATCAGGTCATATAGGTGAGGTTGTGCTGAAAACACTAATACCAACAAGTCATGGTAAATATTTCTAAGTGGTTTATAAACAGGCAGAATGAAAAGGAGCCAAAAACCGACTAAAAAACAAAACAGCCCCAAACTCCAAAGGGTTAAAGCCGCTGGACTCCTTTGACAAAAACAGTCCTTTTACTTGCAGAAGAAAAGAGTTGCTAGTGACTCAGCTTGTGCTAGTGTTTAAAAAATGCATCACCTCAGTGTTTAGCTTTCTGTAGTAACCTACTTCATTGCTTTTACTAACGGCTGAGTGGCTGTTTCCATTGGAAAACACAGAGAAAGAACAGTGATGGAGTCGGCCTATAACCACGTCACGTAGTTGGTAACTTAATTATTTAAACCCAGTCTATAATCTTTGGTTGATAACCAGAGAGTCATTAATGTTTTTAACACTATTACAATTTATTTTTGGCAACGATTCTCATTTTTCTCACTTTTTTAACAAAAACTTCTGTAGCCTATGATCTGTTCAAGGTTCTCGACAATACTTCCTGTTTTTTACAGTTTCTTTCTATGATAAAGAGTGTTTTTGGCGTTCTCTTTAATAAATTAATGTTGGGTTCTCTATTGTCTGGAGACAAGAGAGATAGACACTCTACTCAGAGAACCAGGGTTACAACGTAACCATACGATCCGGAGGCTTTAATGTCTATATCCAGGGCTGTAGCTGGGGAAAGTCTGCAAATTTGTAACTTTTTTCACTTTTCACTCTTTTCCTCAGTGATTTTTTCCACCTACATAATAGTGGGTTTGGTGTCCATGTGATTTCATCAGTTGGGATCTTCCATTGTGATCGTCATACGCCAATTTGAGGAAAATGCCCAAAGCCTTCTGTAGACGACCAATGATGAGAAACATTTCTTTGTTTTGGCAAAAAAAGTTAAAGCTAAACAAAAAAAAACATAATCAAAACCATTTTCTAACATATTTTTAGCTTGTTTTTTGTTCTTTTCCCAACAGTGAGTATGGGGCATGTCCAGCATCAGTCATTCAATCTTTGAATATTAACCATAAGTTTTAAAGTGCCTCTGCATATAAACAGCAGCATGTTGACAGATCAGCTTTAACTTCTGAGTTGGAGCTCAAAAACCAGGAGCTCCTCTTCTTCGTTCTCTGGTTTTTCTCCTCTGAGCCTCAGTAACTGATGAAGATGAGTCATTCAGACACAGGATGATGTCACATTTATCACTGAAGTTGAAACATTTTTAACTGATAAAAACATGTTTTCTCTTCATCGGGCCAATTCACATTCATCCACATGTTGACTTGATATGCATCAGGTCAGAAACCTTCACACACTGAACCCACTACACTATAAACAATTATCTTGTAAATTAACAGTAAAATACTGTCAGCAGGGTTTCCAGTATTCTACTGTTCATTCTACAGTTCCTCTACTGTTATCTACTGTGATAAAACCACATTCTGAATTACAGAACAATCCTGCATTTCATTGATTTTTACAGTAGACTAAAACACAGTATAGTGTTGAAGCTAGTTGAAATATTGTTGCAGTATACAATGCAGTCATTTTTTGTAAATAGAGCATATTACTGTCTGAAAGCCAATTACTATGAGTTAATAGCTGTTTTCACAATAACCTCAGTCATTTTAATAAACCATATACTGAATGAGTTAGTTAAGTGAAATACAGCCATTAAAAATGTGGACAATATATATATATATATATATATATCTCAATCATATATTTTATGGGAAACGGCAGCTTCCTACAAATATTGCCCAGAATGCATTGTTTTCTACAGTATAACACCTTTTTAATGGAAAACAGTATGTTACTGTCACAATTTGGCTGTTTTCTTACTGCAATCTGTTACAATGTCTGTTACAATCTCCAGCACATTTACCATTATGATATTATTTCTTACTCCTTGTAATTGTATTGTAAATTACAATTGTTGTCATCTTCTTATGTTGGTGATAAAGGAAATAACTTTCATTTCTTTTTCTTTTTTTATTCCTGGCTGTCTGTCTTTCTGTCACAAAGATATTTCCCATAAAATAAATATCGCCTTCTGAGTACTGTCACTTTAAATTAACTTTTGTTTTCTTTTGGTTACCACGGTAACGTCAGGTCGTAGTTGAGGCCGACTGTATTTTTTCCCGGGCTGGACAGAACTCCTCCATAACCATCTTTACGTTCTTTTTCTTTTTTTTAGTTTCAAGTCTTTTCTGCATGAAATAAAGGTGCAGAGTGACGGTAAAGACTTGTTTTCTGTTCTTGTTACAACTTTAACGGATCTCTACAATGTGCAATTTTAAAACACTTGACATCCTCCAAGTTGTATTATTACTATTTAAATCTCTTTCTTTTATTTGTAAACCTTATTATTATTGTTTTAGTATTTGATTTGACTCCACCTGGGTGAAGCTTTTGTTTGTTTGTTGTTGTTTTTTTATTGCTTTCATTCTGTTCTTTTGTGGCGATTTGAAGCATAAATTAATATGTATCTTAGTTATTTTTGTATGTGAACGAAATGACAAAACCCCAATAAAGAGAAGTTGAAAAAAAATGCACACAGTTATATTTCTACTATCAGAAATGTTTGTTTACAAAAAATCTGGTACTGATTATGAGACGTCTTTGGCAAAAAATAAATTAAATAAATAAATTAACTCAAGAGGATATTAGATTAAATGCACTATGACGTTTGAGTGACAGAGGCAGAGACAGGCGGCAACCAGGCCGCAACCAGACGGCAACCAGGCGGCAACCAGGCGGCAACCAGACGGCAACCAGACGGCAACCAGACGGCAACCAGGCGGCAACCAGGCGGGCAACCAGGCGGGCAACCAGGCTGCAACCAGGCGACAACCAGGCTGCAACCAGGCGGCAACCAGGCGGCAACCAGGTGGCAACCAGGTGGCAACCAGGCTGCAACCAGGCGGGCAACCAGGCTGTAACCAGGCGACAACCAGGCGGCAACCAGGCTGCAACCAGGCCGCAACCAGGTGGCAACCAGGCTGCAACCAGGCGGCAACCAGGCAGCAACCAGGCCGCAACCAGGCCGCAACCAGGCCGCAACCAGGCTGCAACAAGGCGGCAACCAGGCTGCAACCAGGCTGCAACCAGGCGACAACCAGGCGGCAATCAGGCGGCAACCAGACTGCAACCAGGCTGCAACCAGGCGGCAACCAGGCTGCAACAAGGCGGCAACCAGGCCGCAACCAAGCTGTAACCAGGCTGCAACCAGGCCGCAACCAGGCCGCAACCAGGCCGCAACCAGGCGGGCAACCAGGCGGGCAACCAAGCGACAACCAGGTGGTAACCAGGTAGACAGAGTTAGTAAAGACGAGCAGAGAACCAGTGACCTGTTGAACCTTCAGGAGTCACCAGCTGATCCATCAACACACACACACACACACAAACACAAACACAAACACAAACACACACACACACACACTTGACCCCAAACTCTCCAAAGATACTACCATGTCAGGCTAAAATGACTAGAATGTGTCTATTTAATGTAATGGTGCAGACGTGTGCAGTTTCCATTCAATCAGAGCCAATCAATCAATATGAATATGAAGCTATTCCATATTCATTGAACACAATCAGTTTCTTTTAGGGAGTTTTTCAGTCCTGATGCCTGACGTCTCGGACTGGGATCAACTGTTGATTCATAAGGCAACATCAAGCAAAGTTTCCCCCACACAATTTACTGTCCCTTATTATTATTATTATTATTATTTTAATTATTATTATTATTATTATTATTTTCAGTATTAAGATAAGAAACAATAAGAAAGAAAAGAAGTGAATCAGCCAATTGAGTATTGAGGTATCAGTGCAACATCAACTAACAAAAAGCAACTAAATTATGATTTGATAATATCATTAATGAGCAATTTCAGACGTTTGAATGAAAGTTGATCCATTCTTTTGTTAATAACAAGAACAAATATGAAGTGGGGAATCTCAAGGCGTATCTTAAAGATGACGACATGTATAAATAGGGCTGGGCGATATATCGATATGAAAGATATATCAATATATTTTTAAATGTAATATGGAATAAGACCATATAGCATATATTGATATAGTTAAAAATATATATTTCTATATATATATATATATATATATATATATATAAATGCTGTCCTTGCTAGGGTTTGTCATATTTAGTTCTTTTGTAATGTTCGTTATTCTTTTATCATACAAATATATTATTTCGGAAAAATATTGGCCTATTTTATTTCATAGGCTATTTTATTTAAGATATTTTTTTTATTTAAATGTGCACTTTATGGAGCTTTGATTTCCTGTTGTTATACAGTATCTATATTCACTTCAATAAACGTTTTCAATAAAACTACTTGTGACATGTCATATTTGACTTTGACTGATAAAAATATCAGGATATATATCGTATATATCGACATTCAGCCTAAATATATCAGGATATGAATTTTGGTCCATATCGCCCAGCCCTATATCAGAGCAACATCAACTAACAAAAAGCAACTAAATTATGATTTGATAATATTATTAATGAGAAATTTCAGACATTTGAATGAAAGTTGATCCATTCTTTTTTTAACAACAAGAACAAATATGAAGTGGGAATGTTTCCTGTTTATTTCCGCCTGTTTTTTATGTTAAATGCATGTATTTCTTCAACCCTTTGATGCAGAATAAAGTATTAAACACCATTTTTTCCAGGACTACCAGTGCTACCAGAATAAATGCTTCTGCCATATGTCACATGAATGTGCAAAAAGTTATAGAACCCTGAAGACAAAGGAACAAATAAAGCAGAAATATAGTAAAACCACGCAAAAACATAAATGCAGTGGTCTTTTTCAACTGAATGTTATATTTTCAGGTCTTGGGGATCAGAGAGAAAACAAATAAACACTCTACATTAAATAAAATGACATATATCACGGATCGTTGGCGATTTGTTAGACTCATGACGGTTAGAAAGAGAATGAAGATGTCCGTACTCGGTCCGGTAGTATTCCTGCAGCGTGTCTGAGCTGCCGGAGCTCATTTATGAATGACTCTATGATGCATTTATCATCCACAAAGAGCAAACATTAAATATTATCACATGCAAAATATAGTGAAAACCAGAAACAGGATCAGCCAGAGAGGGAAAAACACCAGCAGATAGAACAATGTGTACTAATCCACACAGACAGAGGAGGCAGTGTGTGTCTGTAGCTAGCTGTGTGTGTGTGTGTGTGTGTGTGTGTGTGTGTGTGTGTGTGTCTGTAGCTGTGTGTGTGTAGTGTGTGTGTGTGTGTAGTGGGGGGGGGGTATTATTGTATAACGGCAGGCTTAGTCCTTATAGAACATCACAGACTCCTAAAACTGATATATGGTGATTCTCGTGAACATGAGCATTGAATACATATTTTCTTTGCCCCTTTATCACAAATACAATCTAAAGTCACTGTTTAATATGAATTTATAATATATTTGAAAATATTTTAAGGTATTTTCTGACATTTTTAGAGACACGTGAGCAACAAAATTCATCACCATAACACATTTTTAAATAGATTTTTTTTTTTCATTTAATTTTTTTTCTTTTTTTTTTCTTTGGCAAGCACTTAAATATTATATAATAATATACTTTTATTAAAATATACACATATTTTAATGCAAACAATTATATCATTATATACTATACGGGTGATTCTCATGAAAATGGTGCAGCTCATAGCAAAAAATTTAGAAAAAGAGCATTGAATACATATTTTCTTTGCCAGTTTATAACAAATACAATCTAAAGTCACTGTTTAATATGAATTTATAATATATTTGAATTTTTTTTAAGGTGTTTTCTGACATTTTTAGAGACACTGTGAGCAGAAAAATTCATTACCCTAACACATTTTTAAATAGAATTTTTTTTTTATTTTTTTTTATTTATTTTTTTTATTTTCTTTGGCAAGCACTTAAATATCATATAATAATATAATCTTATTAAAATATACACATGTTTTAATTCAAACAATTATATCATTAATAAAATAAAATAATAAAATAAAGTTTTTTTTTTTTTTCTTTGGCAAGCACTTAAATATTGTATAATATATACTTTTATTAAAATATACATATATTTTAATGCAAACAATTATATCATTATATACTATGTGGGTGATTCTCATGAACATTTTGTAGCTCGTAGCAATAATCCAAGAGCATTGAATACATATTTTCTTTGCCCCCTTTATAACAAATACAATCTAAAGTCACTGTTTAATATGAATTTATAATATATTTGAAATTTTTTTGAAAGGTTTTTTCTGACATTTTTAGAGACACTGTGAGCAACAAAATTCATCACCGTAACACATTTTTAAATAGAAATAAAACATTTTAAAATGTTTTTCGTTTTGTTTTTCTTTGGCAAGCACTTAAATATTACATAATAATAATAATAAAATACAATAACATAATTTTATTAAAATATACACGTTTTAATCCAAACAATTCTATCATTACCGTAATATTTAACCATTTTTTCTCATCAATTGCCAGATTTTGTTCTTTATACATTGTTAAAAAAAACATTATATTTGATTATATTCTGTTAAATTATACATTTTCAAACAAATGTATATTTATTTTTATAAAGTTATTAAATATGTATTGTGTATAAGTGTGTGGGGAAACCATGATTTAATTTTTATCTGGATGCATTACAGTAATGAATTTGTGAATCAAAACTATGATTTTAGCACAAAACAATGAATTTTGCCTCATTATGGATATATTGTTCATTCATATAAAAGTGAAATATATTTAGTTTAATAAAGTATGTCCTTATAATCTTCACAGACAGAACTTAGACTGGCTGCAGGAGAATATAGGCTGAGAAAAAGCTTTTATATAACAAGGTCCTCACTGGGAATATTATATTATAGAGGAAATATCAGCATTAAAAACATCATAATCTGGGTTACTGTAGTCCCATGTAGTGCTATTATCTAATATTATACTATAAAAGAGGTTAAAATAGCATTAGGGCTGGGCGATATGGACCAAAAGTCATATTAAGGCTGAATATTTATATATAATTCATATCCTGACATTTTTATCACAAAGTGAGAGCAAATATGACATGTCACAAGTAGTTTTATTGAAACAGTTTATTTAAGTGAACATAAATATATATATATATATATATATATAATAAAAAAAGTACCTTTTTTAAAATCAAAGCTCCATAAAGTGCACATTTAAAAAAATATATACATCTTAAATGAAAATAGCCTATGACATAAAATGGGCCAATCTTTTTCTGATATAAATATATTTATATGAGAAAAGAATAAATAACATTATAAAATAATATATATATAAATATGACAAACCCTAGTAAGGGCAGCATTTATATATACATTTTAATATGCCTAAACATGCTTAAAATGGGTCAATTATGGTCTGTTGGAACATATTAGAGCATCATATGGCCAGAAGAAAAAATAAATAAATAAATAAATATATATATATATATACACACATGAGAAAATAATAACGAACATTATAAAATAACTAAATATGACAAACCCTAGTAAGGTCAGCATTTAAATTTGAATTTTAATATGCCTAAAGATGCCTAAAATGGGTCAATTATGGTCTGTTGAAACATATTAGAGCATCATATGGCCAGAAATATATATAAATATATATATATATATATATATATATATATATATATATATGTTTTATTGAAACCGTTTATTTGAGTGAACATAAATACTGTATAACAACAGGAGTAGCTGTTTTTTCAAATCAAAGCTCCATAAAGTGCACATTTAAATAAAATAAAAAATCTTAAATAAAATAGGCCAATCGTTTTTAATAAATATATTTATATGACAAAAGAATAACGAACAACAACAACAACACAAAAGAACTAAATATGAAAACCCCTAATAAGGGCAGCATTTATATTTAAATTTTAATATGCCTAAAAATGCTTAAAATGGGTCAATTATGGAAACATATTACAGCATCATGCGGCCAGAAATATTTATATTTATATAAGAAAAGAATAACGAACATTAAAGAAGAACTAAATATGACAAACCCTAATAAAGGCAGCATATACATTTTAATATGCCTAAAAATACATAAAATGGGTCAATTATGGTCTGTTGAAACATATTAGAGCATCATATGGCCAGAAATATTTATATTTATATAAGAAAAGAATAACAAACATTACAAAAGAGCTAAATATGACAAACCCTAATAAGGGCAGCATTTATATATAGGCCCAAAGAAAAAGAAAAAATGGACCTATATGGATACATGGTGTAATTCCACATGTATTAACAACACATGTATATATTTTCCATATGGATATATCGCCCAGCCCTAAATGAGGTCACTACAGTCCCTGATGGAGCCTGAGGAGGACTAGCAGGCACCTATAGGAGTCTATGAGGATTAGGAGAGGATCTGGGGCTTTCAGCAGCAGGGTGGACCATCCTGACTGCGGCACCACCATAACAAAGAGACACGAATCCACGGAGACCCTCACACGCCCACCACCATCCAACCCCACCACTGTGATGGGGGACACCGTGCACCACCACCTCCATCACTCCATTATAACAATAAGCTAAATATAGATGCACATCCATGCCCCTGCAGCCGGAGAGCTCCATAAGGCCAAAAATACATGATGAATGCATCTTTGATTAAGGGAGGATGGCGCAGCTGCGAGGTAAACACAGTAAACAACCTTAATACCGCCATGACACGTCATAAATAACAGATATAGAATATTTATTTTGCTCTACTCACCGTTTCGATGTGTCCCGTTTCTGTCACAGAGCACACTGTGTGTGTGCGTGTGTGTGTGTGTGTGTGTGTGACAGTGAGAGTGTGTGAAGGTGAAAATCTCTCCACCTTTCGCTGCTTGCAGAGCAGACTGGTGCCAGTCAGACACAAGCCCCGCCCCCTTCCACAGACGGCTCGGCCAATCAGAAGCACGGAGCAAAAAAAAAGGAAAAAAAAAAACCTTTTCATGTGAATCTGCAGGATCAGGGCTGATGCTGCCTTCACGGGCTGTCGGAAATATCAAGCTTAGTTTTTTTTTTTATATTTATTGAGTTTGCTTTTATTGAGAGAACACACTATACAGGTACATCTAAAAAAAAAAAAAAAAAAAAACCTTTTCATGTGAATCTGCAGGATCAGGGCTGATGCTGCCTTCACGGGCAGTCGGAAATATCAAGCTTAGTTTTTTTTTGTTTTTTTTTATTGAGTGTGATTTTATTGAGAGAACACACTATACAGGTACATCTAAAAAAAAAAAAAACTAGAATATTGTGGAAAAAGTTCAATATTTTTTGTCATTTATTTCAGAAAGTGATACTCATACATTATATAAATTCATTACACATAGGGTCAAATATTTCAAGCCTGTTTTTATTGTCATTTTGATGATTCTGGTTCAGAGATAATGAAAACACAAAACTCAGTGCCTCAGAAAATTAGAATATTACATAGGATCAATAAAAAAAGGGATATTTTAAACACAAATGTCATGCTTCTGAAAAGTATCTTCATTTCTATACATCAATACTTGGTTGGGCTCCTTTTACACACACAGTACAGTGTGTATGTGCTAACAGGCTAACAGTTAGCTCTGTAGCAGTACAGTGTGTATGTGCTAACAGGCTAACAGTTAGCCCTGTAGCAGTACAGTGTGTATGTGCTAACAGGCTAACAGTTAGCTCTGTAGCAGTACAGTGTGTATGTGCTAACAGGCTAACAGTTAGCTCTGTAGCAGTACAGTGTGTATGTGCTAACAGGCTAACAGTTAGCTCTGTAGCAGTACAGTGTTTATGTGCTAACAGGCTAACAGTTAGCTCTGTAGCAGTACAGTGTGTATGTGCTAACAGGCTAACAGTTAGCTCTGTAGCAGTACAGTGTTTATGTGCTAACAGGCTAACAGTTAGCTCTGTAGCAGTACAGTGTGTATGTGCTAACAGGCTAACAGTTAACTCTGTAGCAGTACAGTGTGTATGTGCTAACAGGCTAACAGTTAGCTCTGTAGCAGTACAAAGTGTATGTGCTAACAGGCTAACAGTTAGCTCTGTAGCAGTACAGTGTGTATGTGCTAACAGGCTAACAGTTAGCTCTGTAGCAGTACAAAGTGTATGTGCTAACAGGCTAACAGTTAGCTCTGTAGCAGTACAGTGTGTATGTGCTAACAGGCTAACAGTTAGCTCTGTAGCAGTACAGTGTGTATGTGCTGCTGCTGCAGGAGGTGTTCACTTAGCGATCTCTGTTTGTACACTCTGTACACAGTTAGCGATGCCGGTTAATTCACAATCACTATGTTTATGATCAGTAGAGACTCTGTGCATAATTAGCCATGCTGCTTTCAGCTGCTGACGTTGTGCACAGTTAGCGATGGCAAAAACCAAACGTCACCTCCAGAGTCTCTAAATCCCTCTGGAGGCTAACTAGTAGTGTAGAGGCAGAGTGAGAGGACTTTAGAGAGGGCGTGGCCTGAGACTTTAGAGAGGGCGTGGCCTGAGACTTTGGAGAGGGCGTGGCCTGAGACTTTAGAGAGGGCGTGGCCTGAGACTTTAGAGAGGGCGTGGCCTGAGACTTTGGAGAGGGCGTGGCCTGAGACTTTTGAGAGGGCGTTGCCTGAGACTTTAGAGAGGGCGTGGTCTGAGACTTTGGAGAGGGCGTGGCCTGAGACTGTAGAGAGGGCGTGGCCTGAGACTTTAGAGAGGGCGTGGCCTGAGACTGTAGAGAGGGTGTGGCCTGAGACTTTCCCCTAGTTGAAACACGGCTACAGGTAAGGCCCAGCCCAAGAAGATGACTTGCAAAATGTCTATCTCTGGCTAAAACTATTAGATTCACATCATATGATTATCTTAGCACTGTGTGTCTATCAGAAAGCTACTTTATAAACCTAATATCCACTTTTGTCCTTTTAAAAGTTTAGTTTTTTTGGTAAATCAGATTTTAAAAACTTAGTTCTGGGCTCTTTAAGTTGCTGCTGGCTCATTTTACCAAACAACAGCTTTTGACCCTGTTTCTGTGTTTTGCAAACAGATGATGTTGTCCAGGAGGCTCCTTCTCTAAACACAAAGTCAAAGGAGAGCGACAGTTTGTTTTGTATGAAGCGTGTCACTCTGTCTGAAGGGAACAGAGTCGAAGATCAATGTTCATTTCATGGTTGTTTGACCGGGCATTAACTTGTTTATGGTTTAGCATTTACACCAATGCTATAACAGGGGTTGTCGAATATTAAAAATACATTGTAAGTATATTAGCACCAGGCAAAAACAGCCCCTTTACCGCCATGTAGCTGAAAATAAAAAGAATCTCGGGAATGCTTTATATTAAGGTCCTTGCAATAACCATTAATCAAAAAATAATAAGGCCCTTGTAAGTCCTTACAAGATGCCTATTAACATTATTGTGTGTTTATAAGCTTATATAAGTGTTAATAATGGCATTACAAACACCCATGACCCACCCATTATGTCTTTGCCATGCCTTTATTAATCTTATTTTGTTTGCTTATTGATATTAAAATATACTTTATTGCCCATCTATTATAAGTTAACTATAAGTTAACTATGCTTTTTGCAACTACCGGATCTAAAGCGAGAGCAATGCCTTATTACTTGTTAATTAATGGTTATTAAGGACCTTATTATAAAGCGTTACCAGAGTCTTTTACCAGCCGAACAACCCCATGAACAACTCTTTTAAGATCCAAGAAATAAATGACAGGTGGATGGTATTTAGAAATGGCTGCTATTTCAGCACCATGGACAGCACCGTGGATTTATGAATACACAGCACAGCTAACAAAGACTAATATATTCATCTAACTAACCTCTCTCTGCTTCCAGGGGACGGAGGAGAGGGTTAACGAGGGCAGCATTTTGATCATCGAGCTAACGAGGAGGGAGGCGTTCCCTCTCATCACCCTCACACTGCCGACTGTTTCCAGTGTTCTCAGAAGACTATTATTCATAGATCAGATCAGATGTTCTCTAAAGGTAGAACCGGAGCCAGAGCCTTCAGTTATCAAGCTCCTCCTCCAGTTTCTGGGAGTCAGAGACCTTCTCCACATTCAGGAACAGTAATTAACCCTCTGGAGCCCACAAACGCTCCAAATACAGTCATGACGTAAAAACATTCAGCAGCATGTTCCCTGCTGTCAGCTGAACTCTAAAGTTTTGGCTTTTACACAAGTTTCCATGTTGAATTTAATGCATTAACCCTTTTTCAGCAAAGGTGAAAAAAACAAGTGTAATTTTCCCTTTTTTTTTGCAGATATTTTCAAACTCTGCAGTGTGCATTCAGCATTTTTAATGTAATCTTTTATGTTTTTTTGTGATTTTTGTGTGTTTTATATGTGTTTTTTGTCTTTTTATGTGTTTTTTTGTGTGTTTTTGTGTGTGTTTTATGTGTTTTTTGTAATTTTTTGTGTGTTCTTTGTAATTTTTTTGTGTGTTTTTTGTAAAAAAAATGTTTATGTTTTCGGTGTGTTTTTGTGTGTTTTGAGTGTGTTATGTCTTTTATGTTTAAAATTAAAAAGTTTTTTTGTGTGTTTTTTTAATATATTTTTTTTCCGTGTTTAAATGTTTTATTAAATCATTTTTTGTGTGTTTTGGTGTGTTTTTTTTTGTGGTTAAATCTCGTAAAGTAACTAAAGCTGTCAGCTAAATGTAGTGAAGTAGAAGTATAAAGTGACATAAAATGGAAATACTCAAGTGAAGTACAAGTACCTCAAAATTGTACTTAAGTACAGTACTTGAGTAAATGTACTTAGTTACTTTCCACCGCTGCCTGACTATGATATGTAGTCGACCGTGTGGACAAATTTGTCAGTTTATTCAATATGTGTTCACGTCACCAAACAGAGAAGACAGTTATCTCTCTGCTCAGCACATCATGTCCCTGACCTGTTAACAAAACTTTCAAAACCCAAACTCCTGCCTTGATAGGACCTGCAGAGATATTATTGGAGACACAGATATTACAACAAACAATAAAATATAAAACATGAAGGAAAGAGGAAGTTTATGGAGTAAATGTATTACATAGTTTAAATGTATTTAGAGGAATCATAGTTTGAAAACAATATCAGCACATGATCATTGTATCAAAGGATCTTCCATGATTAATCAATAAATGCACAGAGAGAGGGAAAATACACGGTTAGTGAATTACGTATGTCAACAGATAGTGACTTACATCCACAGAGACAGAATAACAGATAATTCTAACAGTCTTGCAAAAAGTTAGATGAAGTATAAAAAAAGTTAGATTTTGTTTTGAACATGAAATGATACGATGCATGCAGCAATATGTCGTTCACACTGTGGTTTTAGGGTTCTTCCACCAAGTCAAACTTCCACTACTTCCTGTTATAGCAGGTACTTCTAAAAGATTTGTCACTTGCTCTGGGCTGTTGTTGTTGTTGCAGTAACATCTGGATCGTTTTTATTGGTGGAGCTCCTTCTGTTGTCAGATCTCAGGTGGAGAATCAAGAGCAGATCTGAATACTTCTATTCAATGACGATCCAGTCGGTAAAAACAGAGTCCAGGTACAGACAGATAATCCAGACAACTTCAAAACCCAACAAAAACCTTCTTAAATCTCTCCAATATAAACTAAAATAAAATAAAATAAACTAAAATAAGCTAAACTAAGTACTCGTCTCACTCACATGGATTTCAGCAACAACAAACTGTCACACTGTGACGATCTGACAAGCTCAACTGAAAGACTTTTAAGGTTTAAATCCTCACACTGATTGGCCCAAATGAGAAACAGGTGAATGGAAGGTGTGTTTCCACTATAGTCGAATACCCAGAATGAGGCGGGTCTCCCTCACCGAAACGCCTCTAATTTGAATATGAGCCTTCCTAGCAGCCGTTTAATTGGACTTTATTGTCTCTGTTGAAGTGCAGGGGGATTTTTCTCCCAGTTGCCAAAAATGATACCAAAGATAGTTTCGTTCAGGTAAAAAAAATACAAATTGGTCAACAAAAAAAACAAATTGGGTGGGTTTCTCCTACCAGTTGCATCTTCAATCTGATCAGGAGTTGTCGTCTTGTTTCCAGCAGCAGGTGAGAAGGCTAACTGAACTACCACCAAACATTTAGTGCCATGCCTTTCCAGTGGGTGTGCAGCAGAATATGGTCCCCCTAGGAGCACTTCCTGAGACTTTGGTTCCACCCACCTCTGCTGGTCTGGAGGGCATTTTGTGAATGTGTTCTTGTAAATGTTGGGATTTGACACAACACACATTGTACTGCTACAGAGCTAACTGTAGCTAACTGCTGCTAATGGCGGTAAGAAGGAGTCGCTGGATTAGTCTCCAGTCGCTTTCTTGAAAAATAGTCACTAAGGGGGTCTGAAAAGTTGCTAAATATAGCAACAAAGTCGCTAAGTTGGCAACACTGCTTTGCCCGATTTTATAAACGGCGCGTGTTGTTGTGGTGTCGAGTACTACATCACATCCTGCTTAGTGTTCTATCCAATCAGCAACCAGGCTTTTTCCAGAGGAGAATAAAGACCCTGCTCTTCTACAGGGACGAAAAAAGTCCAGACTAAAGTCCAGACTAAAGTCCGCTCCGGACGGCTCATATTCAAATTAGGGGCGTTTCGGCGAGTGAGACCCTCCTCCTACAAGCTGACTCTCATTGTGGAAAAATAAAAAGACTGACGTGAGATGAATACACTGAGAATTTTCTCTGATTGGACAAAACAATTCTTGATTTGCATTTAATTTTGTGGACACAAAATGACCAAAAATACATAAAAATGACCAAAAAACCCCCAAACAAAATTACTAAAAATGACACAAAATGACAGAAAAAAAATAAATTACTTTAAAAAAGACACAAAATTACCAAAAAAGACATAAAATGACCAAAAAGACATAAAATGACCAAAAAACCCCAAACAAAATTACTAAAAATGACACAAAATGACAGAAAAAAAAACCTAAATTACTTTAAAAAAGACACAAAATTACCAAAAAAGACATAAAATTAGCACAAAAGACACAAAATTACCAAAAAATAAACAAAATTACCAAAAAATAAACAAAATTACCAAAAAAAAAAGATTGGGCGGTAGTGGAAACAGCCCTTTGTTCTGTCATTTGATGTTTTTTTTCTCCCTATAATCAAAACGTTAGTGGAATTAGTCATTTCTGCATCCCAGACTCTCATTCATCCTGATGGTGTATTAAAGGAACCCAACGACCCGATCCGACCAGCTGGTTGGTTGACTGACTGACTGTATGACTGTCAGAGTTGCAGGCTGATGAAGCTAGCTAGCCAGATGACTGACTGACTGCTGCTGAGGCCAAGGTTTCTATAGGATTATCTGGGATTATGGCTCCCATTTGATTTGGTGAGTTTGTTTGTAATCTCTCAAACACCACACACTGTCGACAGTACACAAGCACAACATCACAGTAAACAAACATCGAGATGTCAAACGTCTATTTATTCAAACATTAAATCATTCATGTTCCCGGTGCAGCGTCTGATTGCATGTTTTCATCAGTAAAACCAATCCGGCAGTAATAACTGACTCCAATCTCAGCGGTTCACCTTCTCACTCTTTCAGGATTTATCAGGATTTTATTCTTCCATCTATCTTTAGAACATAACGTGCATACAGAGCAGCAACTATTAGGGTTATGGTCGTCAGTATTTTGGCTATTTTGTTTTTTTCTGGAGGCCGTAGTGGGCCTTTATGAATGAACTGGAGATGCTGGAGATAGGCTCCATGTGTGTCAGGATATCGTGTTGTGAAGTTGTCGAAATAACGCTGCAAAGTTCGACTATTTTAATGTTTCGTGGTGATTTTCAAAGTGGTCATGTGACCTCTGATGTCATGCTATCTCAAAGAAAACAGGCTCTAGGAAATGAAACATTGCAGGAAATTAAATAATGTGCAGATAAATGAAAGTATGGCTCATCAGATTTGTTTCATTTTTCAGGTTCTCTTTCCTTGTCTCGTGCCTACATTACCCAAAATGCAACTTGACTACTGTAGCCTCTAGTCTGAAGCAGAATAGCCGTAGTCTGGTAGTCTCCTCGAGGACATTTATCAGATTTCATACAGTGGTATTTTGACTCTGTGAATGAATGAGATAATCAGTTAAAAGACAAAAGACAGAGAGAGGATCTCTGGGAAGGAGTGGAGTGATAAGAGGAGGAATGATACAGCAATAGAGGAGAGAGAGAGAGAGAGAGAGAGAGAGAGAGAGAGACAGACAGAGAGAGAGAGAGAAAGAGAGACAGACAGAGAGAGAGAGAGAGATTCAGTGACAGATTGAGTTTGGATAAGAGACGAACAAAGATGCTGATGAGAGAGAGATGATGCAGCACGCATGATATTACATAACAGAGTCAGAGCAGGAAGGAAGGAGGGAAGAGGAGGAGGATTGATGGAGGATAGATGGAGGATAAATGGAGGATGGATGGAGGATAGATGGAGGATTGATGGAGGATAAATGGAGGATGGATGGAGGATAGATGGAGGATTGGTGGAGGATAGATGGAGGATAGATGGAGGATGGATGGAGGATAAATGGAGGATAGATGGAGGATAGATGGAGGATTGATGGAGGATGGATGGAGGATGGATGTAGGATTGATGGAGGATAGATGGAGGATGGATGGAGGATAGATGGAGGATGGATGGAGGATAAATGGAGGATGGATGGAGGATAGATGGAGGATTGATGGAGGATAGATGGAGGATGGATGGAGGATTGATGGAGGATGGATGGAGGATAGATGGAGGATAGATGGAGGATGGATGGAGGATGGATGGAGGAGAGATGGAGGATGGATGGAGGATGGATGGAGGATAGATGGAGGATGGATGGAGGAGAGATGGAGGATGGATGGAGGAGAGATGGAGGATGGATGGAGGATAGATGGAGGATGGATGGAGGATAAATGGAGGATAGATGGAGGATGGATGGAGGATAGATGGAGGATTGTGGTGTTTTATTTTGTGTTTTGGTCTTGTTAGTTCCTGTTTTATTTTGAAATAGGAACTCTCCTCTTGTTTCTGGTCACTTGTACTTCCCCGTGTGTCATCTGTCTGATTGTCTCTCCTAATCACTGATTGTGTTCACCTGGTGCTCCCTTCCCTCCATGTGTTCCAATAGTCTGTGTTCACCTGGTGCTCCCTTCCCTCCATGTGTTCCAATAGTCTGTGTTCACCTGGTGCTCCCTTCCCTCCATGTGTTCCAATAGTCTGTGTTCACCTGGTGCTCCTTCCCTCCATTTGTTCCAATAGTCTGTGTTCACCTGGTGCTCCCTTCCCTCCATGTGTTCCAATAGTCTGTGTTTACCTGGTGCTCCCTTCCCTCCATGTGTTCCAATAGTCTGTGTTCACCTGGTGCTCCCTTCCCTCCATGTGTTCCAATAGTCTGTGTTCACCTGGTGCTCTCTTCCCTCCATGTGTTCCAATAGTCTGTGTTTACCTGGTGCTCCCTTCCCTCCATGTGTTCCAATAGTCTGTGTTCACCTGGTGCTCCCTTCCCTCCATGTGTTCCAATAGTCTGTGTTCACCTGGTGCTCCCTTCCCTCCATGTGTTCCAATAGTCTGTGTTCACCTGGTGCTCCCTTCCCTCCATGTGTTCCAATAGTCTGTGTTCACCTGGTGCTCCCTTCCCTCCATGTGTTCAAATAGTCTGTGTTCACCTGGTGCTCCCTTCCCTCCATGTGTTCCAATAATCTGTGTTCACCTGTTCACTGGGATTTTGTGTTCTTTATTATTTTTCCCCCTTTAGTCCTGATCCAGTTATACATCGTGTTTTAGTAGAATCTTTTATTTTTCCTATCAGGTTTTGTTCCTCCCTTTTGGAGCACTTTAAGTTTTGTAGGTGTTATTACTTTAATAATAAAAGGAACACGTGGAGGTATCAAGACTTTTCAATATGACAAAAATTAGATGTGGAGGCATGACAAATTTTCAATATGGCGGCCATTTTTAAAGATGGCCACCAGTGACGACTATTTTCAGATTAAATTTCACATTAACAATTGATAGTAGGTGATAGAAACATAAATTTTGGTACAGTTATAGCCAAAGACATTGGGAACATGTAGAGAGATCAAGACTTTTCAATGTGGCGGCCATTTTTCAAGATGGCCGCCAGTGACATCCGTTTTTAGATGAAATTCCACATTAACAATAGATAATATGTGATAGAAGCATCAAATTTGATGGCAGCCATTTTTCAAGAAGGCCACCAGTGACAACTGTTTATAGATAGATAATACATAATAGATTTCACATTAACAATGGATAATATGTAATATAAGCATCAAATTTGGTACCGTTGTGGCCAAATGCACAAAACAATACAGATATGGACCCTCATAAATGATAAATATGGCATTCATTTTCCAAATTGGCTGCCAGTGCCATCTTGAAAATGGCTGCCATATTGAAAATTCATTGTGCCTCCACATCTAATTTTGTTCCACATGTCTTGTACCAAATTTGATGCTTTTATCATAAAATGCAAAATCCTTAGATCATTTCTAGCTAAGCTGCCCCACTATGTAGTTTCCAGTTTCTTTCTGGTGCATATTGGACAGCAGTTGACTTCAAAGTAATGGCATCTCAGATTGTTTAAAGTGCACACACATCTGTGCAGGATTTAGGCCACACAGCCCAGTTGTTGGAGTTGAAACCATTTTTTTTTCAGTCTGGATCAATCCAAGAGGAGTTTAACTCTTTTACCATCCGATGACCTAAATAAGGAGAGAACCCCTGCAGAGCCGAGGCTTAGTGGAGGGATTGACACACTGATACACTGGATATGTCATGTTAACACTGCTACACACACACACACACACACACACACACACACATTAACTCTATGGATTCATGGGCCATGTATATATATACACCACTTAAAACATGTTTAAATACCATGTTGGTGTATTTTTCACCTATATGACCTGATAGTAATTGATTTTTTATTCTGACTTACTGGATCAACATTTAGAACCAAAAAGAAACAAAGAAAAACCAACATAAATGTGATCTTGTGATTGTGTCTTGTCTTGTCTTGAGTCTTGTGTGTTTAGCGTAACAATTTTAGTCATTTTTTTGAGTCTTTTTTGGTCATTTTGTGTCTTTTTAAGTAATTTTCTGTCTTTTTGTGTCTTTTTTGGTAATTTTGTGTCTTTTTTTTAGTCATTTTGTGTCTTTTTTCAGTCATTTTGTGTCTTTTTGGTCATTTTGTGTCTTTTTCTTTTAGTCATTTTATGTCTTTTTGGCCATTTTGTGTCCTTTTTTGTCTTTTTTGGTCATTTTGTATCTTTTTTTAGTCCTTTAGTCCAACATAAAATGTGATTTTGAATCTTTTTTTTACTTTCAAAACACTATCATGCTCAATAAAGAATTTTAAATGTTGTAAATGTGACCAAAGGTGTCAAATCTAACATATAAGAGGGTTCCATCCAGTTCTATCATTTTTTACTAAATGTATTTGAGCTTGTCTCCAGTTTTACTTGGTATATCATCATCAAACTGAAACTGGCCTCATGGAGTTTACAGCCAGAACTTTAGAGGTAAATTTACAGTAGGGCTCCACGCTGCTTTGTTTTCTAGTCTGGATGGAGTCAACAAGTCTGGATTATTTGGAGCTTTTGGAGACTCTACAGGGTTAAATCACACCATTTACAGTCTGTATAGTCAAACACGTCTCTGCTGATCACTAACTAAGATCATATAACAATTATTATTATTGCAAGCAGTGGTGGAGACAGAATAAGAGACAGTTTTCAGGGGAGGTTGGAGGGTTTTTGGGGTTTTTGGGAGGAAGGAGATTTGGAAGAGAGAGTTTTAAGGTTGTAGGGGATTTGGGGCGAGGCTGCACAGGGGGTGTCTGGGTTAGAGAGGAGGGGGGATGGGGAGGAGGGGGAGGAGGGGGGAGGCAGGCAGAGGGGAGGATGGAGGGGGAGTCAGAGTAATGTTGGTGGGATTAGTAAAGTTCCTCTGACGTTTAACTGCATTTTGTGTTTTTTGTTGTGTCGTTTTTAGTTGTATTGTGTCTTTTTTTGTCATTTTGTGTCTTTTTGTGACTTCTTTGGTCATTTTGTGTCTTTGTTTTGGGGTTTTTTGTTCATTTTGTGTCTTTTTTGTCATTTTTTGTCTTTTTTAGTAATTTTGTTTTTTTTATGTCTTTTTTTGTCATTTTTTGTCTTTTTTAGTAATTTTGTGTCTTTTTAAGTAATTTTGTCTCTTTTAATGTCTTTTTTTGGTCATTTTGTGTCTTTTTTTAGTAATTTTTTGGTCATTTT